>NC_083733.1:33821956-34123043 GCF_028564815.1 Eubalaena glacialis
CCACCTTGAGATACCATTTCCCAAAGGCACCAGATTGGCAAAAATATTAATCAGTACCAAGTGTTGAAGAGGATACGGAAATATGCAAAACCCAAACATCCATTAACATTAGAATGGGTTATTAAATCATGAAGTATTCACACAATGAAATATACTATGAAGCAGTGAGGGTGAACAGGCTACTAATACCATCATCTACAGGAAAGACTCTCAAAATACACTTTAAGTAAATGATGCAAGCATTAAAGAATACAATCACTGTGACTCTGTTTATACTAAGTTTAAAAACAGGCTAAACTAAACAATATATTACATACCACCCCAATATACCACCTCAATCCAAGCCACCATCCTCTATCTCTCATATGGATAATTGCAACAGTCCTCCTCCTGATTTCCCCGTTTCTGCCTTCTAACACTCAGCCAAAGCGATCATTTTAAAATGTAAGTTAGGGTTAAGTTGTCCTTCATTCAAAACCCACCTGAGCTCCCCATCTCCCTCAGAGTAAAGCCAAGAATCCATACACCAGCCCACTTGGCCCTGCCTGGTCCAGCTCCACTACCTCTCCTATCACTCTCCCTCGTTCAAGCCACAATGAACCCCTTGCCATTCCTCAAGCTGGCCAAGCCCTCAAATCTCCATGTCAAGAGCTCAAATGTCACCACATTAGAGAGGCTCACTGGGACTACCCTATATAAAGTAGAAAAATCCCACCCCTCACAACCCAGCACTCCCCTTCCACCTTGCCTTGTCATTCTCCATGCAATCAACATCTAATTGACCATATGTCTTATTTATTGTCTGTCTTCACTCACTAGAATAAAACCTCCATGTGGGAAGACCTTTTACCTGTTTTGCTTCCTACTATATCCTCAACACCTAAAAGAAGCCTAAGTAAGGCTTTAATAATATTTGATGAAGGAACAACCTTTTACAAAACTGCTTTTTAAACAATAAGCATTTATTGTAACATTAAAAAGTATTTTGATTTATAAGATCACAAATTGTGTTTTTCCATAAGCAGTGATGAAAAGGTAAATTAAATATTACTAGATAAAATGTCAAGCACATGTATGCTTCCCACTGAATGTAAACCATTTGTTTCCAAAGGGAAGCAAAGAAATAGCTAAGAATCCAATGTGTAAGAAATTAAAAACTGATTTTAAAGAAGTCAAGGAAAACAAAGTATGTCAGAGTTTTACAAAGCAAAATCGAAATAAAGCTATCATTTGAATCCCATACCTCCAACTAAATAAATGTATTCTTGCTGTAGCTAAAAGCTAACGTAGAAAGCATTTCCTAACTCAGCAAAACAAGCATTTATTACTTGCCAAGCCAACAGGGAAACAGGAAGGACAAAGAGGGCAGGCTAGAAGGCATCTCAAGGATCACCTAGTATTAGCTCCTTCATTTTTACAAAAAAAGAAACTGAGGACCTGAAATGACCTTTTGAGTTTTGGGGAACTCAAAAGTGTTATGTGTCAAAATCAACAATAATGAAATAACACTGGAAGCAAAAAAACCATTTTGTTCAGTTGTGATCCTTGCTATAGTAAAATTCAGCTTTTAAAGAATTAAAGACAAAATACATCTCCATGGAAACAATATTCCCAAGTATACACGTCAGGCTGGGAATCATGTTCTTCTATGCAGGGCTTCATATCCTAAGTACACACAGGATGTGGGGTGAGGAGGTACTGAAAGGGCAGAGCTTTATAATCAGACAAGTCTGGATTGGAATTCTCGCTCTACCAGAATCAACCAGGATCTTACTTGATCCTCGTCAGTCTTATCTCTATCTAAGCCCCAGTTTTTCATCAGCAAAATGGGGACAATTAAGACCTACCTTATAAGTTTGTCAAGAATGTAGAAACTAATTAAGAATTAATGTCCAATCTAATTAAGAGATTCATAATTTGTGGCTACTGAATGCAGACTTTCAATGCTCAATAAGAATCACCACCTCTGATTGCCTCTGTTAGTTCCATGACTACCAATACACTAGCTTATAATTGGAATTCTACTAAGAGCAGGGAGAAGGTGATGTTGATGCTGCTATCAATAGGAATTTATCAATTAGTTGACAGCAGCCATTAGGTGCTACTTGTTTGGGGTAAAATAAAAGGTTGCTTAAGATTATTTTTAAGATGTAAAAGTTGAGTGATCTGTTTCTGACTACAGAGTCATGAAGCCTGATCAATTACGCCATTCTCAAAACTGGAAGGGATATCGTAGGGCATCCAGCAAGAATCCTCTCCACAGTATATTAGATTATATTAAATGACCAACTTCTGCTTAAAGGCTTCTAGTTTAAACCAGGCTCTCACTCAAACAGGTAGCAGTTTATTACATTTTCTGACCCTTGTAATTATCAGAAATGGTTTTTTTTCACCCACTTAGAAGGGACACGTAATGAAAAAGTGAACAATAATGAATAAATGCTACCCCACACTCATATACTTTTAGAAATGCAAATCTTTAAATATTGTTTTTATTTGGGGGTAAGGAAGGATAGTCTATGTAATAACAATTCCATAATATAAAAGTCAAGTTCCAAAAATGCATCTTGAAGCTTATATTTACATCCTCATAACGAAATATGTCTTAGAAGCTCTGCCTTCATAATATTTAAAACACAAAGAAAACATACCTGGGATGATATCATTGATATGCAAGAGAATTGTACTTTCAACACTTGCAAAACTACAAAGCTGTACTCCATCAAATCTTCCATCCCAGTTGCCAATAGGATTATCCTAGAAATTAAATAATAGAATAAACTTTAAAACCCTCCTCAACAAAACGTAAATATGACAGTCTGTATTTTCCATAAAAGGATCCTCCAACAAATGAGATCCAAGAACAATCAAGCCATAGTAAACACATGGATGAGCAAGGGATCAAAAGCATTTGTCATATTTCACTGGACAATACTTATCTATACAATAACAATCCATCTACATAGGTAGATGTATTAATCATACACTGTTTCAGCCAGAAATCTGCCCCTAATTAACCCTAGCTTGCTCTAGTCACTTCACATTCCCTGAGCACTTAAATATTCGATTTGAATTCCTGTGTGCCTTTCTGTAGACAGAAAGTCTATTTTTTTAATTGTTCTTTTGTCATTTTATGGGTATGCAAGAATTCCCTCCAAAATGGAGATCTTTATATTAATTATAAAAATGTACTCCACGAACAGCACTGTACAAGTGCTGTTCACGGAGCCAGATTAAGAGACGGCCCAGTCAGACAACTGCCCTGTGCACCAATATGGACAGCATGTGCAACGTCATCAGAAATAGGAGATGAACACTATTGCATTTGCCAGAACTTTCCTTTCAAGGAGTGCACCAGAGGGGTTTGGAATGAATGCTTGCACAAGCCAACTGGAAGACAGACAGAGGCAGGGGGAGAAGCTGGCGGTGCAATCACTAGGCAGCCTGCCCCAAGTAAACAAGATGCTCCCTAGACTGCCATCTAAGGAGCGACAGGCCTAAGTGGCTTTTACCAAGTTTAAGGCCCAAATGACCTAAATCAAGAGGAAACTAACCCCAATGACCAGTGGCCCTCTTTCTCCAACCTTCCCTCCACTCAGCCCACAATCTCTTCTCTAAACAAGTTCTGAATATTTAAAGAATAATGGTTTAAAGATGTGCTTTATTTCTAGCTATCCCGAGGGACCCACATGTTCTATGCTGGCTCTAACTTCTCACATGGTAAATGTTCAGTAAGTGTTTGTCTAAACAACATAGTAACGTTTGTCTAACTAATGGGTATCAAAGAGAATTTCCTAGAATTTCCAAGCACAACGTAAGAGAAACTTACGCTAGAACATTCATATCCTACTAAAAAGTGTACCTGAATTGATAAAAATAATCACTAAAAACACCGTAAGTACAAGTCTATTACATCCTCTCCCAACTCTTTCTAGTATTTAATAATCCCGCACAAATTTCCTTCATTATACCTAACAAATTCTTGTCCGAATTTTCAATCTATGAGAAAAATGTTCTCAAGACTTTTTCTTCTCCTTCTCTTAATCCCACAGGTATCGTCCAATTTGCCATATTGGGATGTAACCATTATTAACAAATATGACTGTAAGGTAACATTAAAAATAAGTGACACAAACAAAAGGACAAATACTGTATGATTCCACTTAATGAAGCACCTAGAATGAGCAAATTCACAGAGACAGAGAGAATTCTGGTTACCAGCAGAATACTGGCTGAAAGGAGTGAGTAATAGGGAGTTACTGTTTAATAGGTACAGAGTTTCAGTTTGGGCTGGAGATGAATAGGGGTGATGGGTGCACAAAAATGTGAATGTACTCAATGTCACTTTAAGGTGGTTAAACTGGTAAATTTTATGTCACATATATTTTACCACAGTAAAAAAAAAACCTCTTTTGAGTGAATTACATCCTAAGAAGACACTCTAATTGTCTTTTCCTCTAAAGCAATGTGCCTTTCCTCTATTCAGGTATTGATATTTTCCAGGAATGACTTTTACACACTACTCATTAAAATCAGATCAGCCAATTAAATTCAGTAAAATATTACAAAAAGAGAAACACAGATTACAGAAAAAAAAAAAACCCTTTTCAAAATAAAGAAAAATAAGACATCATGCAATATATTTCAGTGTGGTTTTTTTCTGTTTATTGGTCAGCTATTATAGAGCAAATTTAAAGACTGAAAACATTATTCCAGTTTATTCAAACAGGAAAAATGAGTAAGTGTAAATCTATAGCTAGACTCCTGTCCCCTATCAATGTTCCTTTACCAAAGACAAATTAGAAAGTGTTCTTTAAATTACTACAAATTAGTCCATTTTAGATATTCAAAGTGTTTAATTTGTACCTAAATTGGTCATAAAACTAATAGATATATTCACAAAGATAACATAATTCAAAAGTTTCTTACCATGTCCACACCTACAAAATATCCTAAGCTTTCTTTGCCTGGCAAAACATCACAGAATATAACTGTTCCAGATTCTATAGTTTCTCCAAGCTTCAAAGAAACTCTGGAGTTTATTTCCAGAGGGGGAAGTTCAACTTGCATTGTGTCCACTGGACCTGCATAATCACTTTCCAATCCAGTGTCATCATCTTCAATGAGTTCTAGCTTGTCCAATGCAACAAATACTCCACAATCTTCATCACACTGAAAAAGCTGTTTCCCTTGATATATCCCATCAGTGAAACCTTGGCCACGACCTTCTTCCTAGTTTTTAAATGAGAGAAAAAAAAAATGATTGACTGATAGAGAAAGATGATCCCTAAGGAAAAAGATCCACTCTGGGGACTTCAGAGAAATAACTGAACAAATTCTAAATGACACATATAAGAAATATAATTATTAGAAGTTGATATTGAATTTAGGGTGTTTAAAAAATAAGGAAGAAACTGTATCTGATGTTGAAATAAAATTACTTGATAATTTCAAATCATAACTACTGTGAGAGAGCTTGGGCTAGATTCTACATTGTGATTTTAACAAAAATTTTGTCATAAAAAGAAAAATTTCCTTTAATATGACAGTAATGCTAGCTCCATTTCTTGAGCGCTTACTGTGTGCCAGCCACTGTGCTAAATCCTCAATCAATATATCACAAAAACACTGCAAGTTGTGTATTAATATTACTATTTTACAGATGAGGAAGCAGATTTAGAGAAGTGGCTTGCTTAAATAACCTGGTAACCCAGCTAGTAAATGGCATAGCTAGGATTCAAATCTCCAATTGTTTTACAATTGCTGCTTTAAAAAATTAAATCAAAAAGCAAATAAGGCATGAAATTCTATTTGCAAGAATGTCAAAATATAACTGACATTTAAGTTCTTGAGAATTAATATTAATTTTGGAAACATTATCACAGAGTTCTTGGTTCTCTTTTCAGTAGAAACAAATTCCAAGATGATTTTCACGTATATTACCAGGGACAACTAAAAGCAAGTCGAAACTGCTGCAACTTATATAACCAAAATTCACTACTTAATAGTACACTTTAAGAAAAACTGAGAAACCTAGAGATGATAATATCACAGGATAATTAACAATTTTAAGTAATGAATCCGTTTACAACTGATAGAGTTCATTTTTAACATTCAATGTTAAAATTTCTAAGATACGAAAGTCTTCAATAATTACATCATCTACTTGCATTTCCTACTATAGTAGGTAGTTTTTAAAAGTTTTCAATGCAGCATCTTCGCATTATCTCAAGTTACCATTAGAAAGTAAATCCTAAGGATTATGAATATTAAAAATTACAGAAGATTTCGGGGAAAACTTATTTTGTATTTAAAAGGGGAAAAAACACGAGTGCACACACAGACACAGACACACATACACACAGTCCACTAAAATGGCTTATCAAACTTACCAGTAATTCTACTCCAAAGAATATTCCCGATACTGTCCTCTCTGCTAATAAGGGTCCTCTGAAGCGTACAACTCCAGGAAATTTTTCTTCCCCAGATCTCAGCTGGACTTTCACAGGGCAGCCCACATCTATTTGGAGGCCTTTACTTAGTCTGTTTCTGTTTTTAAACAGGCTGAACCTCTCTTCACAATTGGTAATTGCCAAAAGTAACTCTGTGAATTTTTCATTTATTTCTACAACATCCTTTTCATCAACAAACAGAACTGCATGTGGTTGCTCTAAAATTTTTAATCCAATCTGATTTTTCTTGCCTTTTGTAGAAGGAATCCTTGAATGCCCCACGGAACGGTCTTGGATATACTGTCCTATACTCCCCTTTGGTACTTTAAGGAGTTTTTGTGTTTGTTTGTCTGTAACACTGCATTCTTGAAGAAGCAAATAAAAAATCCGCTCTTCCCAGTAGGGTGAAGTAACTTTTTCTTGGCTCCATAAGCCCGAACTCATTGTGATATTAACTCCAAAACATTAACTCAAAAAAAAGGGAACTACTAAGTGTGTAGTAAAACCGCAAAAGATAAATTCACTGGCAGTCCCAAAGCATGTTTTTAGCAATTTGGTGTCCATGCTGTAAAAAGACAGCAAATCAAAACGCCTGGAGGACAAGCAAAAAGAAACTTTACACTTCACTCTACGTGAACTAAAATTAAGGTCAAGGACTTTTTAAATTCTTCATTGGACTAGTAAAAAACACACACTAATGACATACTTCCAAAAATATCTTAAAAGGTTAAAAGATATACTATATTACTTGTTTCTACTGTAATCTTGCATATTTAATTAAGGAGATTCAATTGTAAATTATCTCCAAAGACAATACAATAATGTTTGTTTCCAAGGCACTGAAATTTATGAATTCACATCTAGTAAAAGATAACCTTATATACATATTCTGACATTTTCAAACTTTCAAAAGTAGAAGTTTTAATAGATCCTGCCTAACTTAAATGGATAAGCTGTTATATTTGGGTAACACACACAAATCAAAAAGGCTATTTATATATATATATCTGTACAGGTAGTTTAAGTAAAAAGTTACCCATCACAATTATTATATTGAACATTTTTATCAATAAAAATACCATAAATCACATTCTGAAACTTCAACCACAATTCATTTATCTGTGTACCATAGTTCGATAATGGAACATTTTATCTAACTCAGTTTCATTTCCTTAATCTTGTACATTTTGTCCTTAGGCAAATGTTAATAGTATTAATCATAGCTATCATTTAATTTCTCTCAATCATAAATATCAGATATTATAAATCTGCTTATATTAAAGATATCTTAAAAATCAATTTTGTAGCCATCAAAACTTGGACTACATAAGGAAGAAATATAACTGCAGTACAGCATCAAATATAAAATGTTTTTATACCACAAGTTTAACTATGTATACTAGAAAGGAATACATGAAAGATTATTTCTTTTTCAGTTTCAATTTTTCATTAAAAATTTTTACAAGAATACTAATCTTTTGCAATTAAAATAGCCTTCTCAACCCTACTTGAATCACTGGTTTAAAACTACACAATTTCATCAATTCAAGTAAAGACTTTAATTCATTGTTAATTAATTATCTTACTGAAAACAATAGTTCTTAGGTATTCTCTGTCACATGCATGTGGCTATTTGGTTTCTGAATACGGTATTTATTCCATCCTTCTCTGAGGTAGCCATATCCATTTCCATTATTCTGGGTAATAGCAGCAGATGATAGCACTATCATATTTATCTATTTTATTCTTGGAATTAAAAAATAAATACTCCTAAAACTTAAGAGCCAAATTTTAAGTTTAACCATTTAACTTAATGATTATATGTGTAATCTGGCAAATCTGCACACGGAATAACATCTCTTTTAGAACGCACTGGTAGATAGTGAGGTTCTCTATAATGGTAAAGTTTTTAAAAGTCTGTCCCTCTGCAAGCCAGAATGAGACATGAAGATTACCCAAGACAGGGTAAAGGGCTTGGCACCTCCTCAAGTCAACATTATCGAAATATATGCACAACAAATATATGCACAATATTTAGTGAAGGCAGGCAGCATAAAGTGGTTCTCTTTTTTTTTTTTTTTTTTTTATAATGTGTTTGTCTTAATTCCACTTGAGGGCACTGTCTCTTCAGCAGGAATAGGATCAATTTATGTTTGCTACTTATATAAGACACCTGTGGAAACCCCGTATAAACAAAACCCCTTAGGAAGGCGACCCAAACCGTAATTTGGCTCTATTCCTTAAAAGTCCTCAAATGAAGTATTTGTTATTGCTGACTAAAATTCTTTTTAAATGTCAGCATTTTTCAACAAGGAAATAGCCTCATTTTTATCTTGATCACTGAATTATCAACATGAATATAAATTATTATGTGTGACCCTCAATATGCAAGGGTGTTCGTTACTTTGTTATGAGGCTTTACATCATGCTTTCTGAGTTCTTCATCTGCCTTCTGTAGATTTACAGTCTATGGTTTTCCCCTGCCATCAGCCATTTTCTGTGGTTTCCTGCAACATGCATTTGACTTCTTTTACAGCCTTGCTGCTTTCCAACTTATTGCTTCTAATCAGTTCTGAGAAGCCAGGTGACGAAATATGGTTGTGTGTTTAAAAAAAACAAACAAAACAATAACAGAAAGAGGAATGCATAAATTCTGAACAGCTCTTTTAGGAGTGAAGTGCATAGGCTTTATTGCACAGACATTATTTCGGTTGTTCCCGCAAGGATGAGACGGTCAAAAAGCAACTCCTAAAAAAGTGAAGTTGTTTTGTTCTCTTTATAATATATTTAAATATTTTTGGCCAAAAATTGTTTTTAAGGTATGGCAATTCTATTTTGAAAAGAAATCTTTTAAGTTCCTACAAATTATATCTTCAAATATTAAAATTAAGAAATTCCTTGAATCTTAATTAGTATATGCCAACAACTTCTGCTCTATTGATGCTGTAGCTTAACAATCCATGTCATGATTTAAAATAAACACCACCAGTGCTAATGGAATATTACCAAGACAAAACTAAATCACTATATGGAAGGCATTAGGACACCCTATTTTAAATGAATTTGATTACAAGATTGTTTTTTTGCAAATCATTTAAGAGACAGTCCACAGTAAAATATAACTACTTTGGTTTATAAAAAGGTTGAGGGTGATTTAATAATAGTTAATAACAACTGTATTTTAAAGTTAACTACACAAGGAGTAGTAACTTTTTTCTGACTTGCATTAGCACAAGTCAGAGTGAGCTTAACTCATTAACAGGATGGGTCATGTTAGACAACTAGAATAGCCAAAACAAAAGTTATAAAATATTTAAAAAGCATTATCCAAAAAGTAAAAAGGATGTGGTTTTTCCTCTTTGAAAAAGAATACATGAAGAAAGAATAGGTTTGGAATTATCATATTAAAAATTGATTCTCCTCATTGCAACTGACAGAGAAAGTTGAACAGGGAACTTTATGGCTCTATTACAGGTATATAAGACAAATTTAATGATCATTAAAATCTCAACTTACTGGCATTACAGCAGAATATGCTAATACAGACTTTCCTCCCTGTAGAAATGAATATGATGCCCACATTCTTCTTTCACTGGGATATGCACAACACTTAAATTAAGTCTTAAAGAACCCCAAGCAGTAAAAACTGACTCAAGACCACATGGGAAAGATTTAAATCACATTGTCAGTGAGTTCTTTATCAATCAACGTTTGTTAGTTTAGTATTTTTATGGACTCAGCACAGTGTTAGACACTGAAAAATACAGAAGATTTAAGACTGATGGCTGCCATCATTTGTGTTCTTTTATTACTTTCCAGGTCTAATTGTTTAAAAATTGCCTCTAACAATACACTGTACTTTACTTTGAGTGTAAATGTATCCAAACGATTCATTTAAAATACCATCGTACTTATTTCAGGCCGAAAAACTGAGTTATTATGAATATCCTAATAAATACTATAAGTACTGAATGAAGATTATCAAAGAGTTGGAATACAGTAATATTTTTAACCCTAAAATCATACTGAACAGGACTTTCTTTTGACAACATTTCGGATGAGGTTCAGGGTCACATAGATTTGAAAATATATCTGGTTATCTAAGCTTGTTGATGGTCTGGATTCTGAGTAAAGGAGAATTTAATTGTACTACAATAAAGCCATTAAACCAAGATGAGGGTGGGAAGGCACAAATATCAGTTTCCTATCAAATGCAATGAAAAGATGATTGAGAAATAAGTTTCATATGAAAATATTAAAGGTCCAAATTAGTTCTAAAATATATAGTACAGATGAAGAGCATTAGCTACATAAAAGTGACAATGGTTAACTGATCTAGAAGAAACAATGTCATTTTCATTCTCAAGTTATCAGGTTATTGTTCAAAGAACTTCACTAAAGAAAACAAAAACAGATGCAATTCAGTAACATTTTGCATCTCCTGAGATATCGTGACTTGTTCTAAGAACCACAGGGGGCTATGTATATCAGAATAAACATTACAACACTAAAAAATTGCCCATAATTATAAATGGCAAACAGGTAGGGAAGTCAGTGTGCATACCCAAAAAAAAGAAGATACACAGGACTTTTTCCAAATGCTTCTAGATGGCTAGAATAATTACCATTTTAAGAAAGAATATTTCCCATTAAAAGGACAAGGTTGTATATTCCCAAACAGCAGAGATTCCAGAAAAGAGACCAGAAAAGAGTCCGTTTTCCTCATAGATTAATTTGTGACCCAAGTACACACATATTCAGTCCCTAAACACGTGGGTTTTATGAGGTTTAGAAGAAAGTCTGGCTCCCACATCCGCATATGCACGTCCTCCGAAGAACCTGAAACACTCCTGTCTCACTGGAGTTAAACCTGGCCACTGCACTTCCAAACTGTGAACTCTCTAAGTCCTTCATCTTTATATTTCCACTGCCCAAACAAGAGCCTGACAGTATGTTAGACAATCAGTACATAAGAAATGAATGAATGACTTGGTTAACTCAGGTGATAACAGTGAAAGCCAAACTTCCATTTCCTCATCCTAATCGTTTAAGTGATTAAAAGCTTCTTTTAGGTTAAAAGAAGAAAAAGAGAAAAGACTCAGGAGTTGAGAGTATTTAATGGTTTTTACCTAATTCCCTAAATAAATGCTAATTCTAATTCTCTGGCTCAATGAAGGAATGGTCAGTCTTTATACCACTTCATTGTTACACACATAAGAGGAAACAAATAAGGAATATTTCACAATTACGAAAAGTTGTTCTGAGGTTCATTTGAAACTGGGTTCCCAGATCCTCACACCATGTCTGATGCCTATAAATTCTGCGCAACCAATGAAAATACCTTGACAAATTTAAGATCACAGTGTGAAAATCAGGAACAAAATACTAAAAGTTTGATGAATAGGATAATTTACTCCTGTCTTTCTTCTTGTGTTAAAGACTTCCTTGAACAAAATCACAGTTTAGGCATGCCAGATCACAAGAAATCATTCCTGCTGCATGTCTGTTGTTTTATATAACAAGTGCCCTGGTCTTATCAGCTCTTCACTAAAGTTACCCTCCAAAGAAAGGCTTCTTCGAAAGAGTACTGTAAAATTTTGTAGCAGAACATTAGAGAATATTCTAGGTGTTATCAACATTCACAGTACGTGAACTTCAACAAGAATTTCCAGCAAATCATTTTCACCTAATATTGTGCTAGTTCAAATCCACCCACTACTCAGTAGGGAATTAGCAAGCTAAATTCTTAGACCATTCAATCTACTTGGGGCGTGAGGGGGTGTGCAGAAAACCAACGCTTGAATGAACACCCTCTCTCAAGGCCTGGATTTTTCTCCTGGAGCCAATGACTGCAAAAGGAACAATCTTATTAAGATCCCTATTAGCCCGAAATCAAAAGCAAGGCAGGGAATGCTCCTTAGCTAAGCTAAGCTAAGCATACAACTTTCCAGGGAACCTGGGGAGAGGAAGGGGGCAGGCATGATGGGGACTGAAAAGCTTGGTGGCTGGAAGGTGACAACCATCCTAAAACATGCAAATGCCATAGGGTGGAATAGAAAAGATGCCAAGTAAATGAATAACTGGGCAGCTGAGCCGGCTGAAAACCAAACTCAGGAACACCATCTTCCGTCAAGACTTCACGATTTCCCCAGAGATCTTTAATATGACAATAAAGAAAAAAAAAGAAAGAAAAGAATGAATACCTTGCTTCAATAGAGCGCACCTTTCAACTAAAGAACTCCGGGTTGTGTAAAACCATCCTCACCCTGGAAAGGGAGAAACTGAAAGAAAAACACAACACGCCATTAACGAGGCCAGAACCCCGACTGCTCTTCCTGGACGGGAGCCACAAACACTCCAAAGCCCAAGGCACCGATGTGAGATATTACAGCCCAGGGCTCTCGATGCCAACCCGGGCTGTCGGGAGCCAGCCAGCGGCCCGTGCCTCGGTTTCCCCATCTGTAAATGGGGGGCCCAAGGGGCAGACGGTTTTCTGCGCTGCTCCCACCCCCAAGTCCTCTCTTCTCCCGGGGTCCTGGCGGTGGTGACCACGCTCCCACGACTTGGGAGCCCTCTCAGGAAGGTCGGGGGGGCGGGGGTGTCGGTGGGGAAGCCCCGGGGAGTGGGGACGTCCAGGCTGACGTCAGCGGGCTCAGCACCCCGCGGGCCCGGCCGGCTAAGGGCCGGGGCAAGTAACGGGCCGGCGCCGAGGCCCGACGGCCGCCGCGGCAGCTCGAGGCGCCCAGAGGCCGGGGAGGGGCGCCCGAGGGACCGGGCCGCCAGTCGCTCGCCCGCTCGGCCGCCAGCTCATTCACTCACCTCGGGTGGCGGGGCGTCACCCCTTCCCCAGTCTCGCTAGCCCGCGTACCGGTCCGGCCCCGGCGCCCCACACCCACCGCCCTACTATTTACCTCCAACGCTCGAGCCCCAGTGCAGCCGAACCTGCTACCTGGGCCCGCCCCCACCTGCCCCGCCTCCGAACCGCCCAGGGAAGGAGGGAGGGAGAGGGGTGGGCGGGGGCAACCGCGACGCTAACCAATCGTAGCCCGAGCTGCGTTCCTAACCACGCTCTGATTGGGCCGCCCTGTGACAGCCCTTCTTCCAATGGCTGCCGGCCCGGAGCGGACTGAAGGGACTTTCCGCTCTGTCAAGCTCGGTCGAGCCAAAGGGAAAGCGGAGGGGAGGGGAGGAGAACAGGAGATATGGGGGGCGGGGAGCTCTGGCTGATTGGACGAACGATTGCGGATGCCACGGCACCATTGGCTAACAACAGAGCCGGGGCGGGGCGCTGTGCTTCTCCCGCCTCCACCCGGGTCTTCGCTTTTGGCTTAGCTGTCAAAACTCCTGTAGACTGAGAGTTCGGAGCTGGGGTGGGGAGCAGCCTAAACGCAAGCTAGGAATAGGATTTTAGGATTCCACGAAAAAGCAAAGCTTTAGAATAAGACCTAAGTTTGAATCCTTTGCGCTTTCAATTAGTAGCCGCGTGACATGGGGAGCTCAATCACTCTGAGCCTCAATTTCCCCATCTGTAAAATGGAGATAATCGGATCGCCCGTGTTACAGGATTGTTGTGAAAAATCGTATGTAAAGTCCTGACACACAGCAAGAGCTCAGTAATGTTAAGTCTTTTCCTCTTCCTCAGATTCTGTGTGGGACCCCTGCTGTTTCTGAACCTCCGTTGCCACCTATCCCAGTTTGGAGGGAGGTCTCCCTAGGGTGATGGAGAAAGGATTTCCACATAAGTCCTCCCACAGCTCTGCACCCCTGGCCACCAGCCAGGACTTGGGGTGTAGTTAAGGATCTTTCAATTAGAAGGGAGATTTCTGATTCCCAAAAGTGCTCACAATATTTAAGGAAGTGCTTTTTATAATCAGTCCCAGAGCCTTGCAGCATGCCTTGCTGCACCGGATACTCCTGTTAATTAATTCCTTCTCCTTTGACATTTTAAGTACCAATTATAGGAGAAGGTGATTAATACTGAGGAAGGAAGACGTGGTGTGTGTGTGTGTGTTTAACCATGAGAGGGAAAATTTCCTCAGTGGAAAGTGACATTTCTGAAAATCTGGAGAATTTAAACCAATGAGTCCATAAAATAAGTCACAGGAGTGATTACTAACATTACTGGTAAACAGGCCACCCATCTCCTTTGCCATAAGAGCCCAGAATGAAATGAACATCTTTTGAAAACCTCAATCCCTTCTTGTCCCTCCTTAGTCCATCCTTAGCCATCTTCATGATCACACTGCAGGAGAAAGCAATAAAATGGGACTCAACAGGCCTAACTCTAAGTGTGGCCTTAGGCAACACTGTTCCCTTCTAGATCTAGATTCTCCAAAAAAAGTCAATAGGACTCCGAAGTCACAGTCGAGCTGTCGGGAAGAAAAATTCAGCCTGAGGACTGTTTTTGCTTGACCCATACAGTGAGGAGGAGGAAGTGGGGTGAGGGAGAAAGATTTTGAATCCTTTTAGACAGGGCAAGCACTCTCCCTTTCTCCAGTTTGCCACACTCCTCACCATTCCCTATTTTATCCTGCTGGAACTCTTCTCTCATTTACATTAGCTGCTGGCTCCTGAAGGCATTCGAATTTGCCACCCCTGGCATAGAACATCCTCGTGTCCTTTCTGATGATGGCATTTGGTGCTGCTGAGCCCTAGGCTTCAGGAGGGCTTTCTTCCCTACCAGCGGTGGTCAGCCCTCCTGTCACAGGTTCCCTGAATCAGACAGTGTCAGGGCCCAAATTCATCCAACAGATATTCTTCCAAGCCAGACGGGATAAACAGGGCTTATCTCAATTACCATCTCCTATCAATTGGTAATGACCGCCTAGAACACTGTGTTGAAAACAATTCTAAAGCTGTATTCAGGCTCACAGGGAAGAGAGATGCCTGCCAGGGGATGAAATGGGAAACGGTGTCATGGTGCTATTATTTGCAGTCCTTAGTAAGCTAGCCTTTCATTTTACAAATGGGAGATTAAGGTCCAGAGAGGGAAAACAGCTTGTCAACAGTCACCCAGGAGATGAGCTGGGACCCTGATTCTCCTAATTGCAAGCCAGGGCTCTTTCTACCTCTGTTTAAGTGGATTCTCCAACTGAAATGCCCATCCTCTCTGCCTTCCAAATCCTCCTTCATTTAAGGCTCAGCCAGAGTCCACCCACTTCCCAGGGTCTTTGCCGATGGCTCCAGGCCCCACTGATCCCCTCTGTCTACCCACCACCCCGCAGCCCCTTCCACTCAGCCTGGCCCTGGCTTCACACGACCGGTGGTTCTGTTACTGCGCGAGCAGCAGGAAACACGGCAGCGTATGAGAGAGATGCCACCCTTGTCCTTTGGCAAGGAAGGCAGACCTTAAACGAATAATTATACCATCACTTAACTGGGGAGGTTAGAGGGAGCCTCAGAAGGAGAGAACTGCTCTGAGCACACATCAAAGGTAGCTGGGTACCCAGGGAAGGCCTATTTGAGGAAGTCATCTTTAAGATGAGGTAGGAAAGTTGACTGGCAGCCAGGGTGAGGGGAGCACCCCAGGCAAAGGGAACATGTTACATGACATATTGGAGGAACTGGAAGGGGCAGAGCACAGAATGTGTGGGCGCAGAAGGGCTGGTCAGGCAGGGCCTGATGAGCAAGGACCAAGGGGTGGTCTATATCCCAAGAGCAGTGGTAGCCCTCTGAAGGGTGTTAAGCAGGGTAGTAACTGTAATTCTACACTACCTTGCATACTTCTCTTATGGCACATAGCAGGACCCCAACAGAAAGCCAGTGAACTGAATGGAGCTCTCTCCCCCAGGAGCTGGTCCCCTGCTGGGACCCATAGGTAGAGGCCTATGACTTGGAGTGACACCCAGTCAGGTCTCAGCAAAACCTTCGCAGCAGCACTGGTCATGCTTATTCATGAGACCCCACCCCATGCTCCCCAAATCACTGCCACAGGCTACCCCTACTTCCAGCCTTGCCAAATTCAGTGTTAATTTTATACCCTGTTGCACAACCCAAGGTGAACTCCTGATATTCCACACTTCCACTTCCCCATCTCAGTAAATGGCAACTGCCAGTTTTTCATCCAGCCTCCCGTGGGTCCAGTCCTAGGAACGTGTGCATTCGTGAACTCTAAACCACGAGGCTAAATGGACCAGGCGTCCCCACAGACAAGGACACCATACCACTGCTTTCTCCATGATAGACCAGTGTGGTGTTTCAGTCAATGGCTGAGTCGAGAGCCCTCCATCTCCGGGATGTGCTTCTCTCTTAGCGAGGGCAAACTCTAAACACAACTGAACATTCTGTCTGAGGGATGTACTCCGGTCACCTAAAAGCTCTTTTTGATCAGATAAAAGAGATTACTTTAATCATCTTTAAACTAATCCAGCTGAACTATAAATCCATGTTCTCCTGTTTGAGCTATTTGCTGTTATCAATGACAAATGATTTCTGTGTGATTTAGAAAACATACACAGAGAGAAAAAGGGTTTCGTGCTCTCCATTGGGATCTTTGTGCTACATCTAGAATCTCATTTTGAGCAGTAGATACGCTAGGAATGATCCCATGTCCCAGGAAGCCTTCCTCCCTAAGGAAGGAGACACTAGCAGTGTCGGAAAAAAGTGACTCATTATCAGAATCTACCCCAACTTCTATTTCTGCCCCATTTAAGTAGGTGGATTCTCCCTTCATTCAACAAATATTTGGGCACTTACTATGTGCCAGGCACCGTTCTAGATTCTGAGGATGCTGCAGTGAGCATAGCCCATGTTCTCATGGAGTTGACATTCTAGGGGAAGGAAGAAACAAGGGTGCATCAGGTGGTCATGCTGAGAAGAGAGGACTAAGCAGGGCAGGGGCGAAGAGGTGGTTGGGGACTGCTATTTTAGGTAGATTGTTCAGGGAACGGCTCCCTTGATGTGGTAGCATGCGAACAAAGGCCCGAAGGAAACTAGGAAGCCAGCCATGCCGCCGTCTAGGGAAGAGTGTCCCAGTAGGAGGAGACAGGCAAGTGAGAGGGTCTGGAAGCAGTGGTGTGCTTGGCATTGCCAAGGAAGAGCCAAGAAGCCAGTGTGGCTGGAGTTCAGAGAATGGGGGTGTGAGTGACAAGGGTGAGGCCAGAGAAAGCACAGGGGTGGTCCAGGCCAGCAGCAGACCTTGTCTTTTAGCCGGCACCAGATGGGAAGTCCTGAGGCGTTTAAATCAGAGCCCTGGCTCATCTGACTTATGTTTTAATGGGCTCACTCAGAGGGACAAGGGCAAAAGCAGACAGACCAGTCAGTAATCAGGCAAGGGTGGGCCCCGAAGGAGCCCCTTGTTTCTTGGGGGGTGGGAGAGAGCAGGTGGGAGGAGGGGAATGTGGAACTGAAGATGTCAAGAAAGAAGGTCCAGATAAAGAAGAGATGCAGCCCTTCCTGAGAGGAAGGATTTTCAGGTGATTGACGGGGGAGGGGTAGTGCTTAGGGGATTGGATTTGTGGATTTTTCTGGAAGTGATGATAGGTGGGATTAAATTTAGAGGAAAAAAATTAAAAAAGGAAATCTTGGGGAATCCAAAGAGCTTGGATTGCCAGTCTGCACAGCTGCAGTCTCCCCCTATGTAATTCTCCAAGGGCAACTGCCCAGGCCGGTCCTCGATGTTGTTCATGACCTTGTTGCTCACTGGAACCTGCCACCCAGGGCCCGAGGCCCTGTGTCCCCTCCCGTAAGGCCTTGCCAGGGAGTGTGCCCCGAGAGCTGTGTGCTTCACCCACTGTGCTGCGCCAATCTCCTGAGTGGGAAAGGAGGCGTGAAGGTGTTGGTGCAATAATGAAATGATGCTGCATGTAGTCTCAACGCAGCCCGCTTGGAATGGGATTCCGCCTCCCACATTTCCGTGGGGTGTATTCATTTCAGCATCTGGGTTTGGCACTCTAGGTTTTGGGGAAAAAACACTCAGATTGACATTTTTTTTTCTTCTAAGATGATGGTGAATCTAATTAAAGTCTCAAGCTCTTTAAAAAATTCTTCTGCTCTGATACCTTTTTTTTCTGCGTGGAAGAATTAAATATCCTGAGCTACAGATCTGGAATCTGCCTGCTCCCGGATAAGCCACTGGCCACCAGCACACATCTTTCAGGTAACCTCCCTGCTGGAAAATTTTAAGAGTCCTAATTCGCAAGTTACCTGCAGAAGCCTACAACGCCTTTGGTGGACCTACTGGCCTTTTGCAAGTTAGGAAACGTCCACTCTGAGCTCTGACGGTAATCACATGTCAAGATCTCAGTTCCACCCTTACCTGGGCCCTCTTAAGTTTTTTTTTTTTTTTTTTAATAAATTTATTTATTTATTTATTTTTGGCTGTGTTGGGTCTTCGTTGCTGTGTGCGGGCTTTCTCTAGTTGTTGCAAGCAGGGGCTACTCTTCGTTGCAGTGCGCAGGCTTCTCAGTGTGGTGGCTTCTCTTTGTTGCAGAATACGGACTCTAGGCGCGTGGGCTTCAGTAGTTGTGGCACGCGGGCTCAGAAGTTGTGGCTCGCGGGCTCTAGAGCGCAGCCTCAGTAGTTGTGGCATACAGGCTTAGTTGCTCCGCAGCACGCGGGATCCTCCCAGACCAGGGTTCGAACCCGTGTCCCCTGCTTTGGCAGGCGGATTAACCACTGCACCACCAGAGTAGTCCCACCTGGGCCCTCTTGAGCTCTTCGTTCTCCACAATCTCTCCCTGGGTTATATCATCCAGGCCCAAGGACCCCATTCCCCTTTTGATGCTGAGGACACCCATGGTGTTATATCTGGTGGTGACCTCTCCCACGGGCTCCAGACCCACGCCAGAACGTGGCGTCTCCATTTGACCTTTCTACTTAGATACCTCAAACTTGAAAATCCAAAACAGAAGTCTCTCCTGCTTCCAAACTTGTTTCCTACCCAGTTACTCAAGTCAAAAATCTAGCAGATATCCTTCAGTCTTCACTTTCCCTCATCCCTCTCATCCATTCCATTTGTAGACCTTTGGGGATTGACCTCTAGAATATCTCTGGAATCCATCCTTTTCTCTCCACCTCCACTGATACTCCCAGGTGCTGCCCAGCTGCCTCTCCCCTGCAATGGCTCCTAGATGGTCTCTCTACTTCCTCTTCTCCTCACCCTTACCTTTATGCATTCCAGTCGCTTCTCCACCCCAGAACAAGAGAGATCTTCTTTAAATGGGTTGCATTGCACTGCTTAGAACTCTCCCATGGCCTGCCATGATTTTTTCCCATGGCCAACTAGGCCCTTCATGAACTGGCCCTACCTACCTCTGCAGACCCATGTGGTGGACTCTCCCCTTAGCTTGCCTCAAACACACTGTATTAGTTTCCTGTGGATGCTGTAACAAATTATTGTAAACTTGGTGCCTTAAAATGACACAAATTAATTCTCTTATGGTCCCGGAGGCCAGAAGTCCAAAATGGGGCTAGAACAAAGGTAGCTGCAGGACTACACTCCCTTCAGAGGTTCTAAGGGAAAATGTGTGTCCTTGCCCTTTCCAGCTTCTCGAGCTGCATTCCTTGGCCCATGAGGTCCCTTCCTCCACCTTCAAAGCCAGCAGTATAGCCTCTTACTTCAGTGGTCACCTTGCCTTCTTCTTCTGTGTCAAGTCTCCCTTCGCCTCTCTCTTATAAAGACACTTGTGGTTGCATTTAGGGTCCACCCAGATAATCTAGGATCATATCCCTATCTCAAGATCCTTAACTTAATGACATCTTTAAGTCCCTTTTGCCATAAAGTAAAGTAACATTTTCAGGTTCCAGGGATCAGGACCTGGCTATTTGAGGGGGGCTGGATTATTCAGCCTGCCACACCCACCAAGCTCTCTTCCATGACAGTGTCTTTGTACAGCTTGTTCCCTGTGACTGGAATGCATCCCCAGATCCCCCTCCCTCTTTGCATGGCCAGTTCCTTCTCATCTGGGGGCCTGTCACCTTACCTGTCACCTCCTCACAGAACCTGTCTCTGAACAACCTCCAATCCAAAGGTTTCCCTCTATCTTGAAACTTTATTTCCTTCCTAGCACTTGCCACAGTGGACCTTATTTTATATATTTTCCAGTTTACTTGTTTTCCGCCTGCCTCTCCCTCTCCCCTCCCCATCAGTGCCTTGATGACAGGGCTGGTGTCTGTTCTGTTCAGATGAATTTGCAATCCAAGATGGTGCCATGCAAACAGGCTGCTCTGTCTACTCCTCTGAGAAAGCAGGCCCCCCTCCATCTTCCTCCTGATCTTCTCTATTTGAAAGAATGGTCTGGACAGAACCTGATGCCACCAACAAAGAGAACCCACCCCTATGTTCAAAGCATCATTGTTTATAATAGCCAAGACATGGAAACAACCTAAATGTCCGTCCACAGATGAATGGATAAAGAAGATACAGTATATATATATATACACACACACATATATATGCAATGGAATATTACTCAACCATGAAAAAGAATGAAATAATGCCATATGCAGCAACATGGATGGACCTAGGGATTATCATACTAAGTGAAGAAAGATAAATACCATATGATATCAGTTATATGTGGAATCTAGAATAGGACACAAATGAACTTATCTACGAAACAGAAACAGACTCACAGACATAGAGACTTGTGGTTGCCAAGGGGGAGGGGTGGTGGGGCAGGGATGGAGTGGGAGGTTGGGGTGAGCAGATGTAAGATCTATAGAATGGATAAGCAACAAGGTCCTACCGTACAGCACAAGGAACTATTTCAATATCCTGTGATAAACCATAGTGCAAAAGAATATGTACATATATGTGTAACTGAATCATTTTGCTGTATAGCAGAAATTAACACAACATTGTAAATCAACTATACATCAATAAAATAAACTAAAACAAACAAACAAAGAGAACCCACACACATGCTCTCCCTGGGCAAGGGCCCAGGGAGATGCCACAACATTTAACCAACCAGACACACACGAAACCATTCAAGGAAGCAGAGTTCACCTTAATGAGCAGCCACCTGAGTCCTTGCTAATTAAATGCAGCTAAGAATTATTTTGCCAAGGCCCACTCAGGAGGCTGCTTGCCGAGGAGAACTGTTCCCAAATCTTCTCCTGTTAGAGACTCCCGGAGCCACTGGGAGAGAATGGAGGGAGGCCCAGGGGTCCTTCTCGCATTTCTCACATTTGCCGCAGCCTAAAGTTCATGCTGGATTAGACTTTTCTAAACCAAAGCCAAATGTGTTTTGATTGCAAGGCTATTTCTAAAAATTGCTTGTGCCTTAAGCAATCAACTATCTGGTTGAAACATCATGTTTCCCCCCTTCAAGTAGAAATTGTGCTTTAATATTTGACAATGTTCAGGAATATTTTTAAATGTTTGGTCTCAACAAAGATAGCTTCGGTGACTCAATAGTTTTCTCCTCTGTGATTATGTGCGGCATAAAATTCAAGGCCCTATTTTTTTATAAAAACATAAACTTGGGATAAAAAAACAAAGTGGTTTATAAATATTAACCAGTTTTTCACAGATAACAGTGTTTAAAATAATAACACTTGCACAGCACCTGACAGTTTAGAAAAGCTTCAACATGCATCATTTTGAAAAATTCAGAAAAAACATTTGCTTTATAAGGAGGGGCCTTTGATTTTGCCCTGTAAACTTTTGATCCATAACTTTATATCCTACAGCATTCTGGCACAAATAAAACTGAACCATCTCTTATGAATATATTTTGGAAGTCCGCTGCCAGAGTTCAGTTCACAGGCATCAGAGTGGGGCTGTTCAAAATTCTGGCCCAGATTAATTTTAAAAAGCTGCATTTGGATGGGGAGTGGTTTCCAAAGGTTTAACTGAAGAGTAATTGATTTCACTGGAAATAAAGGTCCAGATGTGATTACCAGCTGTAGTGTGGTCATATTTTTCTTGAAAATCTAGAATGTCTTGAGGAACACATGGCTGTCATGTGTCCCCTTTCAAAAATGTCTTTAAGTACCAGAAGGAGAGCAGGGTAAATTAAAGCCCTTCCCATCCAGGATGTGTGGGGTGTTGAGGGGGATGGCAGGGCGGGAGGAGGGCTGGGGTGTAACGGAAGGAGCAAAGATGAGAACGCCAGTATTCTGAATCCTCAACCACAGAGGAAGTGCCATGTACAGGGGTCCAGGATGAGTGGAAGAACCAGACGTAGAGAACAACCTAATGGGGGACCATGAGTTGAGACACAGCAGAAAGTTGCTTCCTGAATACCCCTCTCACGTGGAGCCCTCTGCACCAATAAGCACGCAGTGGCATCCGTGGCTCCACTGACCCGTGTCAGGTTGGCCGGAGACCAGCCCCATCATGTAGAGGGGGGCTGCCCCTCTTCTACATCCCAGGATTGAATCTTGGGAAGAAATTGACAGGAAAAATAGGCTTTGGGAAAGTCTGCTCTGCAGGGCCCTGATGCGCCTTCCTCTGCCAGAACAAAGGTGACCTATTGGGTTGGCCCTGGGCAGGACCAGGTGTGGACTGCTGTCAGATGTCATCCCATTTCTGGGATCCAAACCCACGGCCTGCTCCCAAACAAACCGAGATGAACGTTGACCTAGAGACATCAAAGCAAGAGTCTGGTGTCCCTGTGGCTGAGCTTCTCAATTTCCTCCGGAGAGAAAGTGTTTCCTCGGAGCCTGAAGGGGATAAAGCAAAGAGAGGTTTGAGTAAGAACAGGACCAGAGCAGTGTTTTCAACCGGGAAGCTGCCGCTTTATGAACCCATGCCTGGATGGCCTGGCCCTCCGGCCCAGCTGCAGCTCTCCTGGGAGAGAAGTCTATGCAGGTTTTACCTTCTGTCAGCCAGGATGGCTCATGAATCACTGTGCACGATTTAACAAGCCTCCATGGCTCTGCAGAGTCCACACTGGGCCCAGCCAGCCCTGACTCCCAAGGCTGGCCATTCTTTTTAAGGCAACAGCAGAATCTGTCAAGAATGCAATGAGCAAGTCCCAATGTCCTCCCAAGCTCTGCCAATAACATCAGAACCCTTAAAATATCAACCTGATGCTAGCTTGCTCCCCCTGGACACAGAATGTGACATTTCTCAGAACTGTGCAATGGTTTAAGAAAAAAATAAAGCCCACGCTCTACCCAGGACCCGAGGACCTCACAGGCTACAGGGATTACACAATCACACAGAAAGGAAAAATCTCTCCATCGCAGGACAGATTTTTACAAGTCTTTATTTTTAACTTCATCATTTGATAGCTACAGTTGCTACTGCCTTGATGTGCTTTTTGAGGGAGGGACAAATCTGCATATGTAAAGCAGGGTTCATGAGCTTTCAGGGATGAGGCATGTAATATACAGCAGCCAAAGGGGCCTGGTCCAAGCCAGTCGGCGTAGTGGGGTTTAGGGTCAGCCTGAACCGGTTTGCCCAGCTGAGTGGGGTCAGCCTGTCCTCTACTCTGCTTAATTACTGGCATTCTAAATGGAGTTCCAGAGTGGCCAGCTTTTTTTGAGAAACCCCTGAGAAATTTTGAGAAATTTTATAGGGAATGTCCTCATTTTAAAATATTGGTTTCTAGCCCAGTGCGTGAAACATATATAGTGTCATTCACTCATAACATGTTAAATCAGGGGAAATCTTTCTACCTATAATCTGAGTGATAAATAGATCCCTGGAAAGAAGAAGGAGAAATCTTTGAAGTTGTGATGCCCTGCTCTTTTCAAATACGTAAAGGAACATGGCTTTTCATTACGTATAAAGACTTGGAAACACCGGCCAACAGTTCCCATCCTGTGTAACAGCCGCCCAGAACTGCAGAGGGTCTAATTTAACAGCTTTGACCTGTGAAGGCAGATGTAACACCCAGGGAAGGCAGGAGCTGAGTTCTTTTCTCTGTTTCCCTCTTCAACCACACCCCAAATCCCACACGATTGCCTAGAACAGAGACATTCCTGAATAAACGCTCACGATTTAAAAGTGAGAGAGTTGGTCCCAGCTTAGAAACATGAAGACATCTTTCCCAGGGAACCAGATCCATCACATGTAGAATGGGACTAAATGTCAGGGTCATAAGGGATCTTAGAAATTCTCAAGTTTCTCTCTCCCTTCACCCCAATTTATAGATTGGAAAACTGAGGGAGGTTAAAGAGGCCTGCCCAGGGGCCTTACCAGACTTCCAGGATGGTGTCATTCTTTTCAAGGGCCTGCAGGAGGGCTTCTGCCCCAAGGGAGGTGATGCGATTGTTAGACAACCTGGAGAGGAAGATGGAATGGTGAGCTTTGAGGATGCTTGCTTCTCTACTTGAGCCTGTTTAATTAAAGGAGGCTTTGGGAGCCAGCCAGCCTCCTGAAGCCCACCTGCCCCCTCAGCATGTCCCTCTCCTGCCTGAGATTCCCAATGAGCTCATCCGCAAAGGCTCAGTGCCCAAAGTGAAATGCACCCCTCTCTCTTCCATTCACCAGATGAGTATTAAGTAGCTGCTCCCTTAGGAAGGAGCATGGTGGTTAAGAAAGTGCATTTTAGTGCCAGACTTCCTGGGTTCAAATCCACCTTAACGCTACTCCCTTTTTGATCTCAAGCAAATGAGTCCCAATTTCCTCATCTGTAAAAAGGACCTAGAAGAGTACCCACCTCATGGAGTCCAAGAATTAAACAAAGAATGGCATATTCTAAAGCACTGGGCACTGTACTTAAGTGATAGAAAATAATCGATGAACAGTAATATTGTCATTTAAGGGCCTTGGGGGCACAAGGACACAGACTAAAGAAAATATGAGGTTGGAAATGGGGAGGGAAGATGGCATACAGTCAGGGACAGCAGGGGGAGAGCCAAGTGGTCCCCACACTGCTCTTTTGCTCACAGCTGGCCTTCTAGATAATCTCCACTACCTGGCTTCCCCCTCAACAATTTCAGGAACTTCTGAGAAGCTGACCCTAAGGCAGTGTTAAAAATAACAGCAGCCAATAATTTTAGAGCTCTTACTATGCGCCACTTCATAACCTATATCACCTGGACTCACGCTCAGACCCCTATGCGGAGGGTTCAGTTTTTACCCCATTTATACTTGAGGCAACTGAGGCACAAATCCAAGCAGGAACGGCTGGTAACGGTGGAGTTGGGGCCCAAACCCCAGCTGTCAGGCTCCAGAGCCTGCAGTCTTAACCAAGGCTTGGCACAGACCACGTCTGGAAGAAGAAGGATATAAGCTTTGCTTTTCTTTTTTAAGATATGTGAGAAGCTCGATTTTTATGGGGAAACAGTGGAGGAGGATACAGTTCAGTGGTGCTGAATTATAAGACTCTCGACAGAGCAGCGTGGGACATCGGCTGCTCCCATTGCCTGGCATCTGTGGGGTTCGAGTGGGGTAAGTCTGTGACAATGAGGGAGGACAAATGCGCCTCATCCACACATGGTCGATAATAAACCAGGTATTGCCAAGAGCTGTGTGCAAAGCCTGGGATCCCAGCGCGGACAAACCCAAGCTTCACCAGGGCCTCCGAGCCCGAGATTCACCCATGTGACGAGTGGAAGTGTTTTCCCCAAACATTTGGCAACTTCCTAGCCCCTGTGAAGCAACACAAGCGTTGCCAGAGTGGATGGCGGGTTGGCAGCAAAGCAGACGTTCTCCCAGCTGCAGCTGTCTGCTGGTCTCAGAAGGTGAGTGTTTTCCCCGGGCCACGCTTGCCAGGGCAGAGGCCAGTCTCCTCTAGCAAAAAGAGCCATCTGCTGGTGCCCTGACATCCCTGGGAAATGAGATCTTTGGCACCATGGCTGGTGTGGCGCCAGCCTCAGAGAGCACCGTTCCACAAGCCTGTGGTGACCACTGGCTGGGCTCCTGCTCATATCCACCATCCCTCTCCTTGTGGCATGGGTCCCTGACCACCGAGTGCACCTCTAGTGGTCCCCCGATCACTTCCCCGGCAACACCACCGCTGCCCAGCCCTCCAGCTCTGGACCCGCAGGACCTCCACGAGCTCCCATCCCCTTTCACCAGCTTCCTCCACTGCTCTCAGCCTGCTCTACTTTCCATCTCTCGCCTGGAAGGGTGCAAGAGCCTCCTGGCTGGTCTCCCTGCTTCCATCTTACCCTCCTTCCACCTGTTCTGCACAAAGCAATAAGCACGATCTTTGGATGATATAAATCAGATCACATGACTGCCCTCATTAAAACCCTCTGAAGGCTTCTCAATGTCCTTAGAATAAACTCCCGAATCTTTCCCAGGGCTCTGAGGCTGCTGTGGCCAGCTCCTCCCACTCCACCATCCACTACAGTCCAAGCTCACAGGCCCTCCTTCTGTTCTCAAAACCACCAAGCTCATTTCTGCCACAGGGCCTTTGCACTTGCTGTTCTGCCCACCTGGAATGCACGTCCCTAAGACCGCAGCATGGCGGGAACCTTCTTGTTATTCAGGTTTCAACTCAGATGTCACCTTCTTAGAGAGGCCTTACCCAGCAGCAACTCCCCTACCCTCTCCAGTCACTCCCTGTCATCTCTCTCGGGAATTCTCTTGAGAGCACTTATTACTAACAGAAATGGTCTCATTTGTTTACTTGTTCATCATCTGTCTCTCCTATTCAAATTTAAGAGCTATGTGAGCAGGGGCCTTTTTACCACTCTATCCTCAGTGCCTCAAACAGAGCCTGGCACGGACCGGGTGCTCCAGAAACATTTCTTGCATCAATACATAAATGGATGAACGCACACATGAGTAAAAGCAAGCATGCCTGCCTGCATAACACACCAAGAGGAACCACTGCGGATGACCATCAGAATTCTCCTGCCTGAGTCAGAGAGGACCCCTGGACGGGGGGAAGGGCCCGGCCTGTAAGCCACCATAGCAGATGCTGTGGGCAACCCGCCCATATTCCCTCAGCTCTCACCTCTACCTCTGAGGGCTCTTTGCCGGGAAGACCCCCATTCTCTGCCTGAGGCCTTTCTGCTGACCCCAGGAGCATGCTCAGCCATGTTCGGGGCAAGCCAGATGTGCCAGAAAACAAATATCCCCACAAGCACACTTCAATATGAGAAGGACAGCAGCTGGTGGATAAATACCCCCGCTGCCTCTCGCCCACAGGATTGTACCCCAGAGGTCCCCAGTGATAACCGGCTTGATAACACACCCTTTTTTGGTTAGTGTTCCTCCCCGGCCTCATTTCACTACCCTCTCACCAGTGTTTGTGGGGACTACCTCCCAAGTAAACAATGTACACTGGAATCCCTGCCTGGGATTGGGGGAACACAGAAAAACCAGCAGTTTTCTACCGGGCCACCTCCTGTGAGTTAGCCAGGCTGGGAAGCCTCCCAGATCTCTGATTCAGAAACAAACACCCCCTCCCAAGGCCAGTCATTACTGTCCCAGCTCCTGCTTACAGGTTCCTTACTTCAGGACTTTCAAACTTGAATTTTTCTCAAGTCCTTTCGCGAGACAGCACACACCTTCATCCTGGACGTGGTTCTCCTCCAGGCTGGCAAGAACAAGGGAGAAAACCCAGTTGATATGGTAATATTTATTATGGAAGATGACGCCAATAAAAATGAATGCATGTGCCCCTCCCCCAATTAAGAATATGCAACATCTGAAAACCCATATTTACCAATAAAGTAAGAACAGGTCAAGCAGGGTATGAGGGTTCTCAATTCCTGGGACATCTCTGGGAGAGAATTTGCCCCAGGGCTCCTTCACATAAGAAGTTCCCTCATGTCCCAGTGACTCAATACCCATTTTCCCTTTCTTTCTCATTAATGGAAGGCTAATGTCATTTGGAGCAGCCACGTGCTTGGTGGAAAACTATATTTCCCACTCTCCACTGCAGCCAGGGTTGGCCAAGTGACATCCACATGGCCATCAACACATAAGGAGAAATTGACAGATGGGAACCTCTGGGAATGTTCTTTAACGGGGAGAGACCCAGCCTTTTGCCCTTCCTGGATATAGAGACTGAACCTGGAATACAGAAGGAGTGCTGTGGGTGCTGCAGCAGCCACCTTGTGACCATGAGGAAACCAACCATGAGGATGAAACCACACACTAAGGATGTGAAGGATTAGAGAGACAGAGTCCAGACCCCTGCTGGCCTCATGTAGCTGCCACACCAGCCCTATGCTGCCTACCTCCAAACTGCATGTACATGAAAACATCAATCCTTTGCAGGTTTAAGCCACTGTAAATAAAGGCATTCCATCACTTGCAGCCTAATGCAGTCATAACCGATACACTCACAGTGAGGCACTCCTCTAACAAGAAATTCCAAGCTGTAGAACCCAATCAGGATATACTCAATGGTACAATGGCAGAGCTAGTGAGCCCTGGGCCCTGCTAGTGGGCCCTGCCAAGGCCCTTTGGCAATATTCATTTTGTGGCCATGCTCATAGGTTTCAGTGCCTTTATGCTTCCCAGAAAAATCAAACATTCAGCATTTTATCTCCCTGATATAATTTGGAACTGCCCAGAATATGTCAGAAGAAGGCTAGACAAGTGGCAGCTAAAGGATGGAAAGCTTGGAATCAGGATAAATATGATTCATGGTTCATCTTTTAACTTCCGCCAAACTCCACTCCACCTTGCACGTGACCCTGACTTTAATATCCAGTGTTCTTAGGCACTCACATTCACCTCGAAATGACAAAACAGCAGTCACTGGAGCAGCAGCAAGGGTAATAGAAATACTGTCACTACTACAATTTCACATTCATGGAGTGCTTACACACACTCCAGACACTGTACTAAGCTCCTCACAAGCATTACCTCATTTAATTCTTACAAAAGTGTTTTATCGTGGAAAGCATCCATACTCTCATTTTACAGGTAAGAAACCTAAGATTCAGAGATTGTTACTTAACTTGCCTAAGATCACAGCAGGCCTTGAAGGTCAGCTGGCTGGATTCCAGAGTCTGTTCTCTGCCCCAGGGAGGCAGTAAACAAACCAACAAACCAATCAATATAATTAAATGAAAAGAATTAGCACCTATATGCCAGGCTCTATAAGCTTCATGTCACCCAGGACAAAGACAAACACAATCACCCAATCATTCAGTCATCCATCTTTGTCTTACACACACAATGGCTTCCACAGATGAGGCCAGAGAATGAAGAAAGGCTGTCTGCTTCTCTAGAGCAATGAATCCCCTAAACTCACCAGAGTTCTTCCAAGGCCACGTTCTTTTCCAACATCAATGCTAAGGCTTGAGCGCCCACACTGCCAATGTTGTTCCCCACCAGGCTGGATGTAATCAAGGAAGAAAAATGTGTCAGAGCAGGGAGGGACCTCAGAGATAAGATAACCCATGAAGTGCAAAATGCATGGCACACATTGCCCCATGTCCTAGTCTGCTCCATGTCAGACATCACTAATTGATTACAGTGCTCTTCTTCATTAAGCCCAGAAGTAGCTTTAGAATCCTTCCCAACATAGCGTACTGGGCAGCCCCCACTAACAGACTGGAGTTGGCCCTTGAGCTAAAGTGTATCTGATCTAGCCCAAGACCTTCAGTGTACAGATAGGGAATCAAGACCCCTGAGAGGAGAAGTGACCCAAAGTCACCCAGAAAGACTCAAGTGTCCTGACTCCAAATCCAGTGGTTTTTCTTTCTCATCCAATTATCTAATATAAGGGGCTAAAAATGAAGTTCAAAGATCTTCAGAACTGGCCCAAGCTCCTCCCTCCTCCTGTTGGCTCCCCCATGACAATTTCAGGACAAACACTGAGGCATACCTGAGCCACCTCAAGCTCTGGTGATCACCCAAGGCTTCAGCCAAGGCCTGGGCTCCCCTGTCACCCACCTTGTTGCCCCAGAACCTGAAAAGTACAACAGAGTCAACAGATAGTGTCAGTGAGAACCTGCCATGTGTTCTAGACATGTGCCTTTCCTCTCTGTGGCCCCAATCAGAGAGGCAGGACCACCCAATCCCAGAAAGGCCTCAGGGGGGACTCCTAGGTCCCAGCAAAGTGAACTTGCCTCCATTTTTTGGAGGGATGGCCAAACTTCACTCAGGTTTTTTAGCTTCTTTAAATCAGACTTACAAAATAGTTAGAGGCCCACCCAATGTACACCCTCAGGGACGAGAAACTCATTCTCAATGCCAATTCATGGTTGTGATATTTTTCCTGACATTAGGTCAGACGTGCTGGTGCTAACCGCCACCCATGAGTCCCTAACTACCTCTGGGACCACCCAGAACAAGGCTAACTGTTCTTCCACAAGCCAGCTCTTCATCTCTTGCTCCTTCTTCACGTCCCCGGGCCCTTCACAGCATCTAACTTCTTCACCTTTTGGCTCATACTCCTCAGACCCACCCTAATTTGGACACACCCCTTTTCAAAGGCGGAGCCCAGCTCATACCTTGGGACCTGGCCATTTTACGTGTGGGAAGTTAGGCTGGACCTGTAGGTGCCCACGTGAGCAGAGACAGTGGTCCTGAGATGCTCACTGCACTTTCACTCATTAGGTGAATAGTTATTGAGCTCTGGCCCTGTGCCAGCGCTGCTCTGTGCTCTGGGGATGTGACACTGTAATAGTAAAAACCCTGCAAACAACCTAAAGTGTGCATCGACATGCAACCAGCTAAACACATCACGACATCCACCAGAATACTAAGCAGCTATTCTTTAAAAAATGAGATCATGTCATATGAAAAAAATGCCTATAATATACTGTTAAGAAAAACAAAATGCAAGCTACAGAACAATTTGTATCATATGATAGTGTTTGGGATTTTAGCACAGGGCCAGGCCCAGACAGGTACCTTAATAAATAACGTGTTGAAAGATAAACAACCCCCCCCCCCCCGCCCGATGTGCAAGATGTGATCTCAAGCAGGAAGGAACTCGGTGGGGCCGCGGCCACCCTTTCCTAGACTCTGTGCTGCTACTAATGCATCCTGGAAAAGGTGCTGATGTCTCCAGCAACGCGGTCCCACTCAGGGCTCAAACTGAGCCGGAGGGCAACTTGCCTGCCTATAAAATGGGTTGGAACACCCGGCCCTAAGGTCATTCTCTCTTCCTACAGTCTTGGGTTCTAAAGCCCCCAGTTCTTATCAAATGGATCCTAGTTTACACCAGGGGAAGACAGGACAGGAGAGGGGCTGCAGGGGACTGTACAGGTACAACACTGGGGGGTATCGCTCTGCCCAGCAAACAGAGGAAGCCCCACTCAGGGGCCCTGAGGTCTGCAGGACTGCCCTCCCCGCCTGCGTCTGACCCCTCTCCCCTCCCTGGCAGGCCTGGCATAACCCTACAGGCGGCAAGGGCTCTGCAAGACTTGGTGCAGCCCCTCCCATCCTGGGTCCAGTGTCCAAACTTCCCCACTTCCTTCTTTTTCCTTGGCTCTCACCCTAGGCTGCACATCATCTGGGGAGCTTTTTAAAATTACTGATTCCTGGACCTTGTATCTGGATATTTCATTTAATTAGTCTGGGGCAGGCAGTGGCATTCTTCAGGAGCTCCCAAGTGGTTCCAATCTATAGACAAAGGTGAGAAGCACAGCCCTAGCACCCTCGAGGACTTCCTGCCACCGCTCATGGGCTCTGCCCTCCCCCAACCCTGACATCCTGAACTTCCTGTTTATTGAGTGCCAAGCAAGGCAGAGGCAGCCGAGGGCCACCCACGCTCTCCCTGCCTCGCCCTCCCCACTGCAGCCTGGGCGGCCTCTGGGGCCTTTTGGCTGAAGAGTTGGCTTCGCCTGCCCCTGAATCCCCACAAGCCCCTCCGCCCCAGAATCCCACCTACCCCAGGAACTGCAGGGAGGTGTTGGCTCTGAGCCCCTGGGCCAGCACCTCGGCTCCCGCGGCCGTGATGTGGTTGTTCCCCAGCCTGGAAGGAAAAGACAGGAGGCTGAGAAAGAGAGCAGGATGGGAGCACCGTTAGTGCCCCGGGACCAGGGTCTGGCGGGGGAAGTGCGGCCTGGACAGAGAAACAGGGGAGACAGCTTTGAGGACTTCTCTGCAGGATGCAGGAACCAGCCTTCCAGTTCCAGCTGGACAGACGCAGTGTGTGCTGTGATTCACGCCGGGGGAGCTCCCTCAAGTCTCCTGTGGACTTCATTTTCCACCAGCAAAGGGAAAGGAGTGGAAGGGCCTGTTTTGCAAAGCGATGGGACAGGTTTGTGCAGGAACCACAACAGGCAGCCGTAGGGGAAGGAGGCTTCCCCCAGGGAGCAAGGGTGACTCACTGTTCCACTCTCTCCTCGCTAGACCCCGCCTCCCCCCTGCAGCCTTCCCAGATTCATTGTGGCTGCCCGGTAGCCTCTACCTGTTTGGAAAGGGCCTGGGGCGGGCCCAGGTGGCTGAAAGAAAGAAAGGGATCCTGCTAAGCCTTCAGGCAGTGGTCGAGGAGGGGGTTTCAGCAAAATCCAGGCACCTCAGAGAGTTTCAGGGAGGTGCCCAGAACTCTCACCCACAGCTCGAGGCTTCCTGGAATAATAATACCGTTTCATCTTTCAAAGAACTTTCATACACTTTAAGCCACTCTGGCCGACAACAATCCTGTAGGGCAGGTATTATTATTCTCTTCCGGAAGGGGTGTGGCAGCCTCTCAGACCTCTGAGCTTCCTGGGTAACGAAGGGCCCCAGCTGCCGTGCTGGGAAGTCCGACGTCCCCTCTGCACCAAGGCCTGTTTCCGACGGGCTGCTCCCAGCCAAGGACTGGGAGACCTGAGACTCCTCTGCCGGGCACACTGGCTGGAGGACTCCCCAACAGCCTTCTGTCCTCTCCCCGATCTGCACTGGGGTCTAAGATGCTTCCTCCCACCCCTCCTTCCTTCCCTCTCTCCCTCACTCAGGGTCAGACCTGCACTGCAGTTGGCCAACTCTCCCAGCCTCCCCCAGCTTCCTTCCCCAATTTTCCCTCATAGGCATTTTCCCCAGTAAATGTGTTGCACATTTAATCCTTCCTGGGAGGACTGGATGAACAGAATAAACGTGCTGAGAACTTACGTGATTTACCCACCATCTTTCAGGCACTAAGCTCCCTATAGAAAGCACTCACTATATTGTGCCAGCCTTTGATGTATGTTAACTCGCTTAATCTTCACAACAACCTATGAGGTAGCTATAACCATTATCTCCATTTTATAGAAGGGAAAACAGAGACACAGAGATAGTGGGCTGACCCAAGGTCACACAGCTAATGAGGATTCAAATCTCCGGGATGCTGGATCCAAACCTTGGTTGGTCTGGCTCCAGAGCCCTGTGCTCTCGACTATGATGCTATATTGACCAAAAACACAGGTCTCAAGTTCTGGGTGCAGCACCTTTCTGCTACCCTACAGCCCTCCCTGGAGGTTGGGCCAGCCCAGCTCTGGCCACAGCTGCTCTCGGGTTCCAGAGTTGGGGGGAGCAGGTGGTAGCAGCAAAAGAGAGTCCTTGGTACAGAATGACACCTCTGGTGTTGGCCTCAGCAGCCCTGCCTGAGACTGAGTCAACAATTTCAAAATGGCAGCTCCTATCCCTAAACCCAGCCCAGCAGGTAGAAAGAAAGGATGGAGGCAACTCCTCACTTTGTCTTCTTTTACTGCCTCATAAATCCAGGAGGCAAGAATATCCCAGAGAGAAAGAGAAGCCAGGCCAACCCAAGGACTAGCTGGAGGGGCCACACAACAGTGTCAGATGGGAGAGAGACTCCAGTTGAGGCCGAGAGGGTCGGGAGCAGCAGAAACGCAGACTTCCCAGACTGGACCCCCCCAGGCAGTGGAAGGACCTTCTGAGAACTTTTTGGCAACTGGATGCCTCGCTGTGGTGACAAGTGACGGCTGCATTCCGCCTCCTGCCAAGCACGTGCTCAATGCACATCAGGGAACTCGGGCACCCCAGAGAGCTGGTGACACTCTTAGACACAGGGAAGAAAAAGGTCCTGGAAACCCTCTTCAGTCCTGGGAGATAAAGGTCAAAGGGCAGAAAGCCTCAGCAGAGTTGGTCCAGAGTTTGCTGGGGAGGTCACAGCATTAGTGAAACCCTGCTCACAACGACACACTGCCCCTGTATTCAGCGAGGAGATCACGCGCCCATTATGAGCCGAGACCAGACCAAACTGTTTCAGTTGTGGGGACGAGACACTGTCTCCAGGGGTAGGGAAGCCCCAGGCTCACCTCAAAGCCAAGAAATTCTGCTTGCATGCAAGGAGCTTGGCCATGGAGTGCGCACAGCCGTCGGTCAATTTGTTGTTGAAAAGACTGGAAAGTTCCGAGAGAGAAGAGACATGGAGATGAGATGAGGCACAGCGGACAGCGGCCACCCAAAGCCCGGGTAGCCGGGTCCCTCAGGACAGGAGTCCCCTGTGCCCTCCGGCCACGCAAACATCCCTGTCCCAGCCTGTCCCTTGCTCACAGCTGTTGCCCAGGCGGCATGGCCTGGAGTGAGGCTGGGGACACGGGGCCAAACGTCCACGGCCCAGCCTGACTTACGCTAACTTCTGCAGCTGATCACAGCGAAGGGCGTGTTCAATGAGCTTGCAGATGCCTCGGTCTGAGACGTTGTTATCTCTCAAGCTAAAAAAAAGACAAAATAAATAAATTTGAAAACGGAGCCAATGAGAGAGGGGAAAAAATGAACAAAACCCCAAAAGAGACCTTTGCTCAAGCCAGAAGTGCCAGCATTTGTGCTTCTGGGAAACGCCGCAAGGAAAGAGCACCCCAGAAAAGTGGAGACTCCCCCATGCCTGGCCAGGGCGCTGACGTCACTCACTCTGTAGGATGGGGGGCTTCGGAAGTGGGGACCCAGAGCCCACGCTAAAGAACCCTGGAATCCTCAGAAAGGCACTACCTAATCTGAGGCACTTTTTCCAGCTCTGTAAAAGAGAAATGAGCATCGTGAAGGTTCCGAGGTGGAAAGGAGCAGATGCATGGGAAGGGTGCCGTGGGAGCTAGGCAGACCACCCCTGGGGGCTGCGGTGGTTACCACCGTCCAGGTGAGCAGGTAGATGACCAGTTAGACAAGAGCAGCCCAAACTTTGGAAACCAGTACCCAATGTCAACACTCCTGCAAGCCAGCCCCTGCCTGGCAGGTCCCTTCTGACACTCCTCTGGGGGAAGCGTTCCCCAAACTCACCTGATCACAAGGTCATCTGAAAATGACCCTAAAATACTGACTCTCGGGACTTCCCTGGTGGCACAGTGGTTAAGAATCCGCCTGCTAATGCAGGGGACACGGGTTCGATCCCTGGTCAGGGAACTAAGATCCCACATGCCGCGGAGCAACTAAGCCCGTGCACCACAACTACTGAGCCTGCGCTCTAGAGCCCGCGAGCCACAACTACTGAAGCCCGTGCGCCTAGAGCCTGTGCTCCACAACAAGAGAAGCCCCAGCAACCAGAAGCCCGCGCACCACAAGGAAGAGTAGGCCCCGCTCGCCGCAACTAGAGAAAGCCCGTGCACAGCAACAAAGACCCAAGGCAGCCAAAAATAAATAAGTAAATAAATAAAATTAAATAAATAAATACAGACTCTCGGGCCCCTCCCCTGGAGCTGGTGAGTCTGCAAGTGTGGGGAGGGGCTCAGGGATCTGTGTATTTTAATAACTGTGCCCATGATTCTGCATCTTCAGGCCAACTTGGGAGGCCCTGACTTAAAGGTTAACACCTCAGGCTCTCTGGAGTCCCTCAAAGGAAGTTCTGATCCGGGCAGCCACTTACTAGCTATTTGCTCGTCCCTTTATCTGTAGAAAAGGAAGGATGGTAATGCCGACCTCACTGGGCTCTGGTGAGGATTTAAAGAGATAGTGCAGTTTTGATTTGCATTTCTCTAATGATTAATGATGTTGAGCATACTTTCATGTGTCTGTTGGCAATCTGTATATCTTCTTTGGAGAAATGTCTATTTAGGTCTTCTGCCCATTTTTGGATTGGGTTGTTTGTTTTTTTGTTATTGAGCTGCATGAGCGGCTTGTAAATCTTGGAGATTAATCCTTTGTCAGTTGCTTCATTTGCAAATATTTTCTCCCATTCTGAGGGTTGTCTTTTGGTCTTGTTTATGGTTTCCTTTGTTGTGCAAAAGCTTTTAAGTTTCATTAGGTCCCATTTGTTTATTTGTGTTTTTATTTCCATTTCTCTAGGACCTGGGTCAAAAAGGATCTTGCTGTGATTTATGTCATAGAGTGTTCTGCCTATGTTTTCCTCTAAGAGTTTGATAGTGTCTGGCCTTACACTTAGGTCTTTAATCCATTCTGAGTTTATTTTTGTGTATGGTGTCAGGGAGTGTTCTAATTTCATACTTTTACATGTACCTGTCCAGTTTTCCCAGCACCACTTATTGAAGAGGCTGTCTTTTCTCCACTGTATATGCTTGCCTCCTTTATCAAAGATAAGGTGACCAGGGCTTCCCTGGTGGCGCAGTGGTTGAGAATCCGCCTGCCAATGCAGGGGACACGGGTTCGAGCCCTGGTCTGGGAAGATCCCACATGCCGTGGAGCAACTAGGCCCGTGAGCCACAATTACTGAGCCTGCGCGTCTGGAGCCTGTGCTCCACAACAAGAGAGGCTGCGATAGTGAGAGGCCCGCGCACTGCAATGAAGAGTGGCCCCCACTCGCCGCAACTAGAGAAAGCCCTCGCACAGAAACGAAGACCCAACACAGTCAAAAATAAATAAATAAATTAAAAAAAAAAAAAAAGATAAGGTGACCATATGTGCGTGGGTTTATCTCTGGGCTTTCTATCCTTTTCCATTGATCTATGTTTCTGTTTTTGTGCCAGTACCAAACTGTCTTGATTACTGTAGCTTTGTAATATAGTCTGAAGTCAGGGAGCCTGATTCCTCCAGCTCCATTTTTCGTTCTCAAGATTGCTTTGGCTATTCGGGGTCTTTTGTGTTTCCATACAAATTGTGAAATTTTTTGTTCTAGTTCTGTGAAAAATGCCAGTGGTAGTTTGATAGGGATTGCATTGAATCTGTAGATTGCTTTGGGTAGTAGAGTCATTTTCACAATGTTGAGTCTTCCGATCCAAGAACATGGTATATCTCTCCATCTATTTGTATCATCTTTAATTTCTTTCATCAGTGTCTTATAATTTTCTGCATATAGGTCTTTTGTCTCCTTAGGTAGGTTTATTCCTAGATATTTTATTCTTTTTGATTAGAGAAATGCAAATCAAAACTACAATGAGATATCATCTCATACCAGTCAGAATGGCCATCATCAAAAAATCTAGAAACAATAAATGCTGGAGAGGGTGTGGAGGAAAGGGAACACTCTTGCACTGTTGGTGGGAATGTAAATTGATACAGCCACTATGGAGAACAGTATGGAGGTTCCTTAAAAAACTAAAAATAGAACTACCATACGACCCAGCAATCCCACTACTGGGCATATACCCTGAGAAAACCATAATTCAAAAAGAGTCATGTACCAAAATGTTCATTGCAGCTCTATTTACAATAGCCAGGACATGGAAGCAACCTAAGTGTCCATCATCGGATGAATGGATAAAGAAGATGTGGCACATATATACAATGGAATATTACTCAGCCATAAAAAGAAATGAAATGGAGGTATTTGTAGTGAGGTGGATGGAGTTAGAGTCTGTCATACAGAGTGAAGTAAGTCAGAAAGAGAAAAACAAATACAGTATGCTAACACATATATATGGAATCTAAGGAAAAAAAAAAAAAAAGGTCATGAAGAACCTAGTGGCAAGACGGGAATAAAGACAGAGACCTACTAGAGAATGGACTTGAGGATATGGAGAGGGGGAGGGGTAAGATGTGACAGGGTGAGAGAGTGGCATGGACATATATACACTACCAAATGTAAAATAGATAGCTAGTGGGAAGCAGCCGCATAGCACAGGGAGATCAGCTCGGTGCTTTGTGACCACCTAGAGGGGTGGGATAGGGAGGGTGGGAGGGAGAGAGATGCAAGAGGGAAGAGATATGGGAACATATGTATATGTATAACTGATTCACTATGTTATACAGCAGAAACTAACACACCATTGTAAAGCAATTATACTCCAATAAAGATGTTTAAAAAAAAACAAAAACAAAAACAAACAAAAAAAAGAGATAGTGCACATAAAGCCCTGTGTGCACCTGGCACATAGTAAAAGCTACCTGTAATATGATCGCTCGCACGTATGGAGCACTTCCCAATAGTAACAATATTTAATCTTCTTTAATCTTTATTTTTGTTTCTGTTTATTTTCTTTTCTTCTTTAATCTTTAATGAAGTAGGTACTATTATGATGTCCACCAGAGAGAAGGAAACTGAGGCCCAGCAAGTGAAGCGACTTCACTAAGGTTGCACAGCACCTAAAGGATTGCGGCCTAGGTTTTCTGGCTCCAAAGCCCACTCTAAACGATGCCGTTGTACAGCCTCTCCCTTCCGGCCTGCTCTGGGCTCTAACGTCAGATTCATGCATTGGTGCATCACAAAATCAACTCAGAAGGTTTGGAGCAGCATTTTTAAATTGGAAAAAGAAGAGAAAGGAAAAAGAGAGCAGAGTGTATCGCGGTAAATAGGTCATTTTGTGAAATTTCAATTTGACACGCCCGTGTGCCTGCTCACACCCTCTCTCACTGTGGGTCAGAGTCAAAAAACTTCGAAAGCCATCGCCCTAGAGTCAGAATCAGGGTCTAAAGAAACCTACACGCATTGGGGCACTTTGTGTATGGGGCTTCTTGAAGCCTGAGGATTTCGGTTGGCATGGAAACAGCTTCAAGTGGGAGAGATGCAGCTTGGCACTGTGGGAGAGAAACCTCTCTCTCTCTTTTCCTTTCTCTCTCTTCCCCCCTTCCCTCCCTTCCCCACTTCCCTCCCGCCCTCCCTGTCTCTGTCTCTTTCCCTCTGTCCCTCTGCCCCGCTCCCTCATTCACTATCTGTCTCTGTCTCTGTCTGTCTCTGTCTCTCTCACACACAGGAAATGCCCACGCAGCAACCTCATGGTTTCTGCCCCTCCCCCGTAGCAATGGCAGTTTCAATACTCAAGTGTGTGTAGGGTAAAGCTCGGTGGAACTTGGTCAGGGACTTTCACTGTTAATGGAAAATCAAGCTGGTTCCCACAGAGCAGCAGTCTTCACAGTGTGGCCTCTGAACCGCTTGTAGCAGAATCACTGGGTTAAAAACCTACATTCCGGGGCCCCCACCTCAGACCTACAGAATGGAAACCACTGGGAACAGGCCCAAGAATCTGCATTTCCACAAGTCCCTTTGCACACTCCGGTCTGAGCGTTAGAACCAGACCATCCTGGTCTTTCTCTGAAAATCGAGGCAGGGCCCCAGCCCCCACCCAGCCCCTCCACACACTGCGGCGGTCACGTGGGCCTTCCCAGCCCAGGAGAAGGGGAGCCACTCATTCTAGGGATCCATCTATGAGGATCATCCAGACCAGAGGTTCTTGACCCCTTGGGGTTCAAGGACCCTTTGGAGAACTACTCTGGAGGTCCACTATCCAGAAAAACACACATTCATATTTCTATCAGGAGAACAGTTCCCACAGACAGGTCTCGAAATTCCTGAGTGAATATATCATGATTCCTCCTTCCTGGGGAACTAGGGTATTGTGCTGCCATCTTCCGTCTACCCGGCCAGATCCACTCTCCCCCTTCTCCGCCTGGCTCTTGGTGGGGAGCTGATTCCCGTGGACTACATCGTAGACACCCTGCTCCAGTTCCCTGCGGTTAAGGCGAGAGTGGGGAGGAGAGGAAGGCCAGGGTTTACCCCCAGCTCTCGCCCTTCCAGGCTGCTGCAGCCTCGGTCCTTTCAGAAAGACCTCTCCGCATGCTCTTCTCAGCCAAGAGCCACTCCTCCCACCCCCACCCCTTCAGGTCTAAGGAGGCCAACAGCCCTGTCCCTACCCCATCCCCACTGTCACCGGCCCCAGGACCCTGCACCATCTCTACCTGCTCTTCCTAACTCCTGCCCAAGCTTCTGTAAGCTGTCCCTTTATTAAACTCTCCTCAAATCATCCAAATCAGCTTCCTCCCTATATATACATGTTTATCACATACATTAACTATGTATCATATACATATTAACTCTCTATGATATGTTATATATTACATTATTATTGCATTATATTTATAAATCTATGACCATGGTCCTGATAACAAAGGCCACCACACAGTTTCTAGTAGATATCCGTGTGTTTGGCTCCATGCAGAAAAAAAATCTCTCTGCTTTGGCCCAGAGAAGGTAGGTCACCCTAATAAAGTCAAGGAGAGGTTTCTTCTTTGCTCAGGGTCAATCTAAGGTCACCTGGGGTAGACCAAAAGCCCTGGAGAGGCTGTGAGTCAATTTCAAGTTAAAGCTATAACTTCTGCTTTCTCAGAGGTTTAAAGCAGGGAGCAGGAATCACCTTTCAAGGCTGGAAGGGAAGTTGGGGAGCCTGCAGCATGCAGGCCACCTGACCTGGGCACACCCTCTGCCCTCATCTGGCCCAAGATGTGAAGAGAGGCCCACGGGGGCTGGGGCAGAAACGTGGGAAAGCTCACACCTTCAGACAGGGGCTGAGAGTAAGGGCCAGGCCAAAATCTCTGCACTACATAAGGAATAAAAAAGCAGGTGAAACTCTGTGGCCACTTTCTATCTCTTGGGTCTCGAAATTTCCATCTCATTGGGATTTTAAAGACTCTCATGGGACTATGGGATTAACAGATGTACCCTACCATATATAAAATAGGTAAACAACAAGGATTTACTGAATACCACAGGGAACTATATTCAATATCTTGTAACAATCTACAATGGAAAAGAATAGAAAAAATATATAGATATAGACTTATATGTGTATAACTGAAACACTTTGCTGTACACCTGAAACTGATACACTATTGTAAATCAACTATATGTCCATTAAAAATAAATAAATAAATAAATATTTAAAAATAAAATAAAATAAAATCTCTCATGGGGTGCAAGTCACCTTTGATTTGGAGGTGGTTCCTAATACAAACGCATATTACACCCAACTTTGCCTGTGATTTAAAGGTTGCCATGGTGCCTCTGAAGCCCGTCCATACACAGGTTGCTTGTGGAGAGCAGAGACTGGTAACCAGAAAGATGTGATTTGTGAATCCTAGCTCTGCCATCTCCTATTTGACCCTGGACAAGTCACCTCGTTTCTCGGAGCCTCTAATTGAGGATAATGGGGAAAATAATGTCCCTGCCTACAGCCCAGGGTGGTCATGGGGATTAAAGGAGGAATCTCTGGGAAGAGCGTAACACAGTGCCTGGCACATGGACCATTTCATGAATCACCGCTATCGCTATCATAAGTCGAAACTAAGGCCCAGACTGGGGAGGGGACTCGGCTGGGGTTGCACCAAAGGGGTGGCAGGGCCTGGGGCTGGGCCTGGACTGCTGGCTCCCAGCACGGGGCTCCCCTACCTGCACCCCGATGGTGGCATTCCCCCCGTGCCCAGCCAGCATCTCCCAGCAACACTCACTAAAGAGCCTTGCAGATGCCGAGGCAAGGCAGCAGCTGCTCCACGCCAATGTCGCCCACAGAGTTGTGGTCCAGCTGCAGGGCCACAGGCTGCCGGAGGTGCCGCAGCACAAAGGCCAGGGCAGCACACTCGGCCGGGCCCACGCTGCAGAATGTCAGCTTGAGATGCCCGACGTCCAGCCTACGCACAGCCTCCCGCGCCAGCCGCTCCTCCTGCATCTCATACAGGCTCCGGACGAGCCAGATGAAGCTGGGCATGGCATGCACGCTCTTGGCCTCGCCCGGCACGGCTGGTGGGATGGAGCGAAAGTGCTCGCGGAGGCTGCGGGCCAGACACCGCCGGGTGCAGGCCTGGCGGCAGAGCAGGGCCTTCTCAGACACCTGGCACTCGGCCAGCAGGCCCCGGTGCTCCTGGGACAACAGCCCCGCCAGGAAGGCCGCTGTGATCTGGAGGTTGTGCGGCTCAGCCCCCTGCAGCAACGCGGCCACGCTGCCTTCTTTGCACCCGGAACCCCGCATGCGCAGTTTGGGCAGCACCCTGGCCAGCGGCGAGCAGCCAGGCCCGTGACCGTTGAAGAGGTGTCTGAGCGAGGATGGCGGCGTGTCGGCACTGAGAGCGAGGTAGAATGCAGCAAAGAAGCACTGGAAAGTGATGTGCAGGAATTCCACGGGGGCTGTACTCCCAGGCACGACCCTCTTGGCACGCACCAGGAAGCCAAGAGAAACGTCCTCACTCTCGACGTGTGCTGCCTGCAGCTGCTTGGTGGAAAACACATAGCAGCACGTGCCCAGGCCCCACAGAGCCAGGCGGCCGAGGTGCAGGAGGGTGAGGAACCGGCCCCGAAGCAGGCCAGCTCCCAGAGCATGGGCCGCTGAGTCTGGCGGGGAGGCACGCAGCAGAAAGTGCTGCAGGATCAGCAGGTACATATCTGTGGTGGTCTTCGGGGACCCCCCGCCCTGCAGCAACAGTTCCTGGTGGCATTTGGACACCATCCAGGAGAAGACGGGCAGGTGGCACAGACTGTGCAGGGCCGAGGTGGCTCTGAGCAGGCGGATGAGGCGGTCGGCCACCCCAGGCTCGCGGTGGCGCTTCCTCAGGTACAGTTCGATACCCTCTTCCGAGAAGCCCTTGAGGCTGAGCTCCGTGCGTACGTGCTTCCTGAGGCTCGCCGACACCGCGTCCGGACGGCTGGTCAACACCTTGCGGGCATTCTTTAGCAGGTTGCCCTGCAGAAGGTTGAAGAGCAGACTCTGGACAGACGTGGGGGCGGTCGGACAGCAGTGACGTTCTCGATCCACGAACCTGAACCTGAACTCGTCAAAGCCGTCGAAGGTTAAGAGGATGCGCTCGGGGTGGTCGAGGAGGACCTGGAAGACGTCCTGCTGGCCAAGGTCGGGCCAACAGCAGTGTTCAAAGAGCAGTGTCCACACCGACAGCGGTTTCGCCAGGCACTGCAGCTGTCGGCAGCTGAATGGGAAGACGAAGATAAATTCCTGGAAGGCCCTCCCTGAAGCCCAGAGCAGGTGCACTTGCTGCAGAAGCGTGCTCTTGCCGCTGCCCGCCTCGCCCACCACCAGCACAGTGTCCGCGTCTTCGTTGAGGTGGCCGTGGGTGCTGAAAAGCTCCTCCAGGCCCAGGGTGGCGGGGCTCTGCTGCAGAGGTCCAGCCATGTCCGCCTCCATCCGGATCTCTAGAGCATTCTCTGTATATATTTCCTCCAAGCAAAGGTTCTCTGTCCCATCGTAGGTGCTCAGGAAGCGAGACTGAGCCAATACCGTGGTCCTCAGCTTGGACATGTACCTCTTACAGGCGGCATCTGGAAGACAGAAGAAGAAACAAATGAGGTGGCACCATGATGAAGATGGGACCGGACCAGAGGGTGGGCTGCCTGGGGGAATGGGATGTGACACATGGGCGGTGCTCATCCTGGCTCTCCACTCACAAGCTATGGACTTTGAGGTTGGTCACGTAACCTTCCCAAGACTCAGTTTTCTCCCCTGTGAAATGGGAGAAGCAGTGGTTCCTACCTTACATGGAGAGGGACCCATGTAAGAAACCATGGCCCAATGAAGACAATGCATGTCAGTTCTTTGTTCAGTGTCCCACACAAAGTGGTCAAAAGACATTGCCTAGCACCATTATTACTACTGACATTGGAAAGAGCTGTAGAAGATTAGAAGGAACACCAGGTTGGGGTCAGAAGACCCACATTCTGAGGCCTGTCCCACCGTATTGGTTCAGGAGCTGCAGACAAGTCCCCTCACCACTCAGCCTCAGTTGTTCTTTCTAAAGGGAAACAGAAGGTTTAAGGGCTTAGGAGCCCGGTTTCTGAAGTCAGATACACCTAAGTTTGAAATCTGGGGCCAGGGGCTTCCCGGGTGGTCCAGTGGTAAAGAATCTGCCTTCCAATGCGGGGAACGCGGGTTCGACCCCTGGTCAGGGAACTAAGATTGCACATGCGGCGGGGCAACTAAGCCCGCGCCACAACTACTGAGCTCGCGCACCTCAACCAGAGAGCCTGGGTGTGGCAAACTACAGAGCCCACGCACTCTGGAACCTGCGCACTACAACTAGAGAGAGAAAGCCCGCACGCCACAACTAGAGAGAGAAAGCCCGCACGCCACAACTAGAGAGAAGGCCACGTGCCACAACGAAAGATCCCGCATGCCTCAACGAAGATCCCGCGTGCCGCAACTAAGACCCGATGCAGCCAAAAATAAATAAATAAATAAATAAATAAATCTTAAAAAAAAAAAAAAGAAATCTTGGTCCACCATCAGCTTGGGCAAACCTCTCATCCTTTCTGGCCTCAGTATTCTTATCTCTAAAATTGGAGACAATTCACACCTTGAAGGATTGTTTTAGAAAGAAATGAGATAAAATAGAGTTTAGAAGAATGCTGACATACGGTTAACTCTCACAAAATGGTGTTGATTGTCATTATTATTATTGGGTGTGATAAGCACAACAGTGGCCCCTCCGAGGTGCCCACATCCTAATCCTCAGGATCTGTGAATGTTAACTTACTTGCAAAAGGGACTAGACAGATGTGCTTAAACTAAAGACCTTGAGATGGGAAGATTATCCTGGATTACGGGGGTGGACCCAGCACTGGATGGTGTCAGGGTCACTGGGGTGCCCAGGTCAAGGACTTGGACAAGATTCCCTGATCAACATCCACTTCCCCATCCTCTTCATACAACCCTCTGCAATAAAAATTCTCATGTCTAGGATGTGTCCACAGGGCTGCTGTCTTTCCTTTATCATCCTAATACCAGCATGAGCAAACCACTCCCTGTGTCAGGGGTTAGTTCTTTTTATAGGAAATGGGGAAATGATGGTCCAGAACCCCAGGGCGGTGGGACCTCAGAGCATCACAGCCTCACTGCCCCCAACCAGGTACTGACCCATTTGTTCTCAGCTCAAAGACTAACAGGTAATTCTCACAGAGCGCTCTGAGCTCACTGAAGCTGTATTTATGGTCGTCCAAAGGACATGTCCTGTGATTGTGCTTCCTGTTCTGTTCCCAAAGCTGATGACTGTCATTGCTTTTTTTTTTTTTTAATATTTATTTATTTATTTACTTACTTACTTGTTTGTTTGGCTGTGCCAGGTCTTAGCTGCGGCACGCGGGATCTTCGTTGCCACATGCGGGATCTTTAGTTGCAGCATGTGGGATCTTTTAGTTGCAGCGTGCAGGCTCTTAGTTGCGGCACGCGACACCTAGTTCCCTGACCAGGGATCAAACCCAGGTCCCCTGCATTGGGAGCGTGGAGTCTTAACCACTGGACCACCAGGGAAGTCCCTGTCATTGTTCTTAATGCCATCTGGATAAACTAGAAGCACTGAACGGAGACCGAAATATATATATTTTCTCAATACCCTGATTTCCAATGCAGGTTTTCCAGCTGCCATCAAAATTCTCCAGGAAAAAAAAATATCTCTCATTTTAAAAACAAACACATGTCAATCATCACTTTTGGAATCGTCACCCTGGGGAATCTGGCACCATGGCACGGTGTTACAATGCATGAAGAGCCAGCTGTGCTTGATGATATCAACATTAAACATTAACCAAGGGTCAAGCCAGGTACCATGCTCTGGGCAGCATCCCCTGTCACAAACCGACGTCTGTGTTCTGTTCTCAGGTGAGAGGGTGCACACCCAGGCTCCAAGCACAGGCTTCCGACATCCTTCCCACAAGCATGCTCACTGCCCAGAGGGCAGGGCCCAGGGTGATAAATCCATCTGTCAGCACCATGCACAGTTCAGGGACCCTGGGTGCTGATGAGCTTTCCTGACGGTGATGTGGGAATAAGACACACCAGGCTTGCGTCCTCTCTTTGCAACCGACAAGCTCTTCTCCCAGGAAAAGAGGAAGTGTAGGTGCAGATGGTCTAAAACCAGATCCATCCTCCCCTACCTTGTCACTCAATCTCCCTGTCCCAGTTTCCACATCTGTAAAGTGGAAAAAACAATACCTACTTCTCAAGTTTGTTGCCAAGGACAGACATCGTAAATAAAGTACCTGGCAGGATGCCTAGGATGTTCAAGCTGTGCCATCCAAGCCTCTCCCATTCCTGAACTGGGTCGGTGACCATGTGAAATGAGAGATATCACATTATCTAAATCCATTTGGCTCCCGAGTTTCTGATGATGAGTAGCTAAACTGCAGAGATCAAGAGATACCAGCCATTAAAAAGTGTATCCACATCTTTCCAATACAAGAGTATGGCTAGTAAGGAACAGCTGTGTTAGCTCTCAGGACAAGGTAGCTCCAGTGATCCCTCTGCAGTGCAGGAAGAAATAAAAGCAAGCCCTAATACTACACACATTAATCCTGTTAATCCTCCCAATAGCCCAGTGAGACAGTGGTGATGTTACCCTTAAAATGAGGAAACTGAGTCTTGGGGGGTTTGCACAGCCAGTAAGTGGGATTCTGACAAGTCCCGTGCTGGAGTTTTTGCTCTTAAGCACGAATCTGAAAGTCTTTCTTTCCCTTTCTGATGAACTGAGAAGAACACATACATACCTTCAAAAGGCAGGGCCAACGGGACAGGTAATTCCTGAACACATTGTAGAAGGAAGGCAGCCAACCCATTCGCCTTCACTGTGGCAAGATCGAGAAGCCTTCTTGCCTGTGGGGAAAGCAAAAGTCATTATTTTTCCAGAAAGGCGGATGGAGAAGTGTGGAAAGGTTTCTACTGATTACGACAATACCATGGGCATCTCTCTTCCACCACAATAAAAGGACAGAAAAACATCCATAAACAAGATGCGTTTAAAGAAGTCAATACAGTATCGGGTAGTGAAATGAACAGTTGAATACACATCCAATCTGCTTCTCTCTCAGGACCCACTGAAAGTGAATAACTGAAAAGAGAGGGAAAAAAAGAGCCATAACCCTATAAAGGATAGGAAAAACAATTCTGAAAGATGTAAATCACTTGGATGAGAGGTGATTTCATTGAGTCTCTATAATCCCTCCAGGGCCAGGCTTAAGGAGCTAGTGCTCAGGGTACAATTGTAGGTTTCAGGTGCACTAGTGAGAGAGGACCAGAACATGTCTGCTCTATAAATACTTGAACATAAATACTATAAATACTTTAAAACAGCCTTGAACAGACTTATTCCATCAGTCTCAACCAGGCTGACTTAAACTCACGTGGACACCAAATACATATTTTAAAAAATAGACAAAAACAGTAACTAGAAAGTCCCCCAACCCAGCCCATCCTAACACTGCAATGTAATTCCAATTCATTCATTCATTCATTCAATAATTCATTATTTCTTCAACAAGTATTTCTTGAGTGCCTACTATGTACAAGGCTCTCAGCACAATAAGCTTTAAGACAGAGCCTGGCACATAGTAGGCATCAAAATAGATTCTGGATGAATAAATTAATGATGAATGAATTAGTCAAAGCACTGTGTCCAGCACTGGCCCTCTCATGAACTACTGTGAGCTTTTTCAAACCACTTTTCTGGGACCCAAATTTCCCAATCCATAAAGTGAGGTGTTAATGACTGTTCCGTCTGCATCACGGGAGGCCTGAGGTTCACTATTTGGGGGAAAATAAAACAAAGAGTTTCAAAAATACCCAAAAGACACTCTTCTGTTCTTGTGGAATGTCACATTCAGAGGCAGTTATCCCAACTCCAAATGTCTATGATCTAATGCAATTTCATATTAGAAATCCTATGTGGGCATTTAAACTATATTAGTACATAGAATGCTATATTCATTATTAAACACAGATTTAATTTAATGAATTTTTATCATCTGTTGAGCTGTTAATTTAAAGCAGACAGCATTAAAAGTGTACAAGTACAGAATATCACTGATAACAGAATTGATAGTAGCCAACGGTAATGTTAATGAGTGCTTACAACGTGCTAGACACCGTTCTAAGAGTTACGTAGCTCACCTCATTGAATTCTCCCATCTGTGTTTCCCAGATGAGGAATCCGAGACAGGAGAGATGAAGGATGGTGAGTTTCCATAGAGAAGCCTAAAGTCACAGGCCTTGAGCCTGCATCGTCCTGACTCCAGAATCCAAGATGCTCGCCACCATATAACACCGCCTCTCATCAGAAGTGGCATGATACCAAAAATCCAGAGCAACTTTTACCTGCTTGGCTACCCTTAAAGGGGAAGCACCACGACCCATGTCTCCCCACAGGGCTGACTTCACAAACCAGTTTCGGTAACTAAGCACGCTTTTCCTTTGAATTCTGATGAGCCAAGAGGGAAGAGCCTTACCCGCTGGGATGACGTGAAGATGGGCCGCCTGATTTCATCACATTCGTACTGGCTGATGAAACCCCGCGCCTGTGTCAGGTCCAGCACGCCCTCCACGTGGCCGTAGAGTCTCCTGACGATGGCTGGCCGGTGACTCTGCAGGTCACGGGCTGGGTGGGTTGAGTGGGGCTCCCAGCAGCTGGGAAGCTCGGGGGGCTGTCTGTCAGCCTGGGTCTCCTGCACAGCCGCAGTGAGTAGTTCACAGCCCCAAGCACCCTTATTCCAGACAGTGTCCAGGAGGCGCCTGGCCAAGTGGGAGACAGGCTGGCCTAAGAGGCTGAGCCCCTCGTAGTCCTCCCAGGAGAGGACTTCCCAGGAAAGCAGCCAGTCCAGAACGCTCTCAAAGCCCTCCAGGGACCCCGAGACCAGCAGCTCCACCAGCTGGCTCCTCTGTGCCTGGAAGGCGTCCTGCGTGTACATTTCACAATCTGGGGAGGAGAATGAGGTCCAGTGCAGGACTTCTCAGGAAGCAGGCAGGCAGCAGTGGAGAGAGCAAGTCAGCCCCACCCTGAGACCAAGACGGCCACAGTTCTACCCTCAGACATTACCAATGCAAGCTCCCCATTGTATGGATGTACAAACTGAGGCCCAGAGAAGGCAAGAAACTGGCTCGAGGTCCCACAGAGGGTTTGAAGCAGCCAGGAGTTAAATCAAGGCCCCTGACTCCCACATCCATGCTTCATCCCTGCTTTAAGAAGTTTTAAAAGGCTTGACTTAATATTAGGAGCAATGTCTCCCAAGGGATCAGGGAATCAATTCTCTCTGAGGCCATATGAGAGGGCCCTAACATGCTGGTTGGATTCAGGCTACCGCAGCTCTCTTTTCAACAATGGCTAACATTTATTAACCGCATACAATGTGCCAAGCACTATTCTAAGTGCTTTCATTAACCCTCCCAACCACTCTGAAGTGGGTACTAGGATCAGCCCCATTATACAGGTGAAGAAACTGAGGCACAGAGAGGCCTGAGTACAACTGAGGCTTGTACAAGGGTACAAGGTAGATGAGGTAGAGCTAGGATTTGAACCCAAGCAGTGCAACTCCAGAAGGCATGTCTTTAATTCCCTTATATTCGGGTTCCCCACAGGGGCCCGAGCCCAGGCCCGTGTAGGTAACCCACTGCTACCACCAAGGACAGACCCAGAACATTGCTATAAAGATGCCAACCCAGGTGAAGCAAAACTCATGGTACAAACTAAGACGTTTCAAAGCTTATGCGTGCACTGACCCCAATCCACTGCCCCCTCCCCAAATGCCCAGGCCCTCACCACCCCCCCACTCCCTTCCACCACACACTATGTGCCATCACCTCTGTCGATGACTTGCTCTGGGCTCAGCCTTCAGACTCTGGGTCCTGGGAATCTGTGGGGAAGCGATCTCACAGAGCTTCAGGCCCTGGGAGTGTCCCCATGCGGCAGAGAAAATCTCTCAGCAGGGTCCCTTCTGCGACAGTCACAGAATCCGGGGCTCTGAGCTGGGGCAGTGCCCGCAGAAAATGAAAGTGAAAGGAGGTAGGCATGGAAAAAGAAGAGGAACGCCAGCTTCTTTCTACAAAAAAGGGACATTCCAGGATACTCAAAGGAGCAGATGCCAAGGGTCTTGGAAAGTCTGTGTATTTCCTATTGGTTGTTTATGCGTCTAACTCCCTTCTTGGTCCAAGTGGAAGCCTGGGTTTTACTCATCCTGGCGTCACTAAGCTTGGCACGGGGCTGGGCCAAGGGGAAGTACAGTGAGAATGTTCATGAATCAAAAATCCACTGAGGGAGGGGGTGGGGCTGGAACGTTCTGCGCCTGTCCTCATATGCCATCCAAAGTAAGGGAAAGGAGAAATCACCAGCTTGGAATGCTGCCAACACTTAGGCTGGAAGCCTTGCGCTGGCCAGATGAGGAAACTGAGGCAGCGAGGTTACCCATGTGTCTGGCAGCTTGGGAGGGAGGGCATCCTCAGTGCAGAGGCCACGGTAAACCAGAAAGGAAAATAGTTCTCTCTGGCCAAGCAGGCCTCCTTCTTGCGCCCACTGCCAGGCAGAGGAGTCAAGAGGGTAGAGGTGGGGAGAGGGGAGAGGAGAGAACAGGACAGGGTAGGAAGAGCTCTGGGCTTGACCCTGGATTGGTTCTCAGCCCCATCACCACCCCTGCCCAGGTCCTGGGGAAAAGAACTACCACCCACCCCTCCGGAAACAGCCCAGAAATGGGGTCAGCACTCTCTTTCCGACCTAATGCCTGGAGGGCATGTGTGCAGCCAGAAATTAAAGAAGTTGGAGTTAAGATGAGATAGGACATTCTCTGCCCCTTTTACTCAGAGGATGCCTAAGGATGGACAGCTGCTCTCTCCTCAGCATCGGGAGAGCCTGGACCACCCTCTCCGCCCTGTCAAAGATCATTAGGCTTAGAGTAGGCATGGCCAAGTCATCTGCAGGCAGGCCTTGAGCAGGAAGGCAAGGCTGAGTGGCACAGGACTGGCAGGTCTAGATTTGCCCACAGACCCCGCCTCTCTCCCGGGGAAACCCCCGAAAAGATGGGCAGAAGCCAGAGGTGGCCAACCAGCTGTGAAGAACTACACAATTCTCAGCAGTTCTGGCACAAAGCCTTCTCCCTCCACCATTAGCTGCACTGAGAGACCCCACCAAGCCCAGTGATCTCTGACACACCCATAGACATGCTAGGCCACAAGTGGACAAGCTACAAGTAAGCAGGGGCCCTTCCCAAACACTCCGAGTCTGGGTCAGCCGATGGATGCTTGAGCCACACATATCCAACTCATGATGTCAGGGCACCTGGAGAAAGAGGCAGGCTCAAACCAGAAGGTTTGCTGCTCTATCTTCCCACCAGTAGCTGGAAAGTCCCAACTCTGTCCTGGCCTTCTTCCAGAAACCTCAGAGGTGGGAGAATCCCCAAGGACCAATCTGGCCAGCATCCTGTCTCTAAGAAGGCATTGTTCTTTCTCATCTTAAACATCCAGGGCAGAGGACCTGGCCTGTTGCTGTCCTCACTAACCAGCACAGGAAGTTCCTCATTATGTTTAACCAAAGTTTTTCCTGCTTCAGTTTAAATTGGGAATGGGAGAAAACAGATGTCCATTCATCACCTATCCCATAAAAACTGTCCCTAAAATCCTACCTCTTGCCCCTTTACTCCCTGCTCAGACTTCCCCTCTTCAGACTAAATCAGCCTCTCTCTGTTGCTTTTTCTTCTCTGCTTCAATTACTGCAACTTTGGAGTCATTGTAGTCTTTTCTAGAGGAAGGTGAGGTCTGTGCAAAGAAAAGGTCACTTCCTTGCTGAAACAGAGGGTCAAGTGGAAGCGGTAACCCACGTGGGCCCCCCCTTATCCCCAAGCCCAGGCCAAGCCCTGACATCTCCTTCCCTCCTGAGACACAGCCAGTCTGGTTTCTCTGGAGCCCTGAGCCAGTTGATTTCCTTAAGTGCTGAAATCTCAGCCTGCTGGGCCACTGCAGACAGAAGAGAGGGAGGCCCTGGAAGCTCAACCTAACTGTCCTGCTCTCAGCTGGGGCCACGCCCCTGCTGGGGCAGTGGACCCATCCCTCTCACTTCCCGCGGCATCCTCCATGCTTGCCCCCTTCACCGGGCTTCTCTCTGGGAGAGCAGTTCTCACCAGCACATACACATACTATAATTTCTCCATCCGACCCCATTTCTCTGCCCCCTTCACAGCAGGACTCCTTAGCTGTTGTCTATACTGCTGTCCTCAAGTTCTCCCCTCCTATCCCCTCCGATCGTGTCCCCTTTGGCCCCCAGCTACTTCTGTCATGGTCACCATTGACTTCCAGGTTGCTGGATTCTCAGCCCTCACCTCGCTGGCTATGCCAAAGGCATCTGTCATAATCACTCCCTCTTTCCTCCTTGAAGCACCTGCCTCATTGCCGTCCAGAACACCCCAACTCTCTGATTTTTCCTCCCATCTCACTGGCCACTCTTTCTGTCTCCTTGGCTAGTTCCTAATGCTGAGAGCCCCAGAACTCCCTGGTGGGACCTCTTTTCTCTGTATCACTCTCTCCCTAAGTGAGCTTACCTGCTGTTATGGCTTTAAATACCAGCTATATGGTGATGATGCCCCAAATTTTATTTCCAGCTCCAACCTCCCCACTAAACTTTTCCAACTGCCTAATGGACATCTTCATGTGGATGCCCAATGGGCATCTCAAACTTCACAAGTACAAAGCCAAACTCCAGCTCTTCCCCCTAAACAGGTCCCATCTCAGCCGATGGCAGCTCTAAACTTCAAGATGCTCAGCCCCAAAACCTCCAAGTCACCTTTGACTCCACCTTTCTCTCACATCCCAAATTCTATCACCCCCTACCTTCAAAATATATCCCAAATCTGAAAATCTGATATTTTTTCATCGCCTCTATGCCATAGGTAACAAGCCCCCACGGTCTCTACCCAGAATGACAGCAGTGGTCCCCTCACTGGTCCCCCCACCCTTCTGCCCTCACCTCCCTGCATTCTCTCTCCCATCCACAGCCAGATGAACCTGCTAACCTCTAGGTAAGAGCAGGTAACGCCTCTTCTCAAAGACCTCCAGTGGCTCCCAGTGCACTTAGAGTGAAAACCAAAGCCCTCGCAGTGGCCGTCAAGACCCCATGCAATGGATCCCCACCTCCCCACCCCTTATGTCTCTGCACTCATTTCCTACTAATCCTTCACTGGCTCCTCACCTACGCTGCTCCAGCCACGCTTGTTCCTAGAACAAGCCAGACCTGCTCCCACCTGTCATGTTTCTGCCCGAGGACCTTTGCACATGCTCTTCCCTCTGTGTGTGCACTATCCTTTCCCCCAGTTATTCACATAGCCCCCCCCCCCGCCTCCTTCAAGGCTTGGCTCGGTGGTCACCATCTCAGAGAGGCCCTCCCTGACTAAGCTATATAAAACCACAATACCCCCAGCCCAATACCTCAACCCCTTTGCCTGCTTTATTAGTCTCCATAGCACTTCTTACCACCTGACGTACCTTGTATTTACTTATTGGACTGCTGTCCAACTCTTTTCTAGAAAACCAACCCCGTGAGGGCAGGGGATTTTGTCTGATTTTTTCATTGCTATATCCCCAGTGTCTCATGCAGGGCACTGATCAAGATTGTGTGAATGAATAAAAGAATGAATTTACTCTGCATGGTTCCAGGAGGCAGAAGTGGAGCCAAGGGGTGGAATCTGCAAGCCACAGATTTTGACCAAATGAAGCCGGAGCTGCAGGCCACTGAACAGCGCTTCATAAGGAATGAGCTTCCCATCACTGAGCGTATGCAACAGAGGGATCCTGCACTGGGTGGGAGGTCAGTAGGCTAGATGGGGTCCCTTCCTGCCTCAGATCTCAGAGTACCAATTGGCTAAGGGGATCTGAGTAACCAACCAACTTAGGGGCAGAGTGGTTGGGACAGGAGAGCAGAAGCAACCGGAATGTCACTCTGGTCTTCACCAAGGGGTCAGGAGACGGGTGACATGGCAGGCTTCTCCCCTCTATGGAACAAGGACCCTGTGGCCAGGGAACAGCCCATGGGGAGATGGAGCCCACCACAGGGAGGAGACTAAGAGCTCCAAAAGAGAGAGAGAAGCAAGAACAAACTCAGAACCAAGGGTCCAGCTGTGGGAGGCCTCCCTGGAGGGGATGGAGGGAGGCTTGTGAGTTTGCTGCAAAGCAAGTAGGACCAGATGGCTGTTCCTCAACATTAGGAGCGAAGGAGAGGAGGAACAGCACAAAGGATGGGATGCCGGCAGGCCCTGGTGTGGGCGGGTCTGGGCAGGGATGGGATGCAGAAGGGGCAGGGGTCTCCACACCCACCACGGGGGAGGAGGAGGAGGTAGGAGACCCCCATGAGAGTTACAAGGCCACAGGCAGGGTTAGAGATCATCCAGGCACTCTCATTTATACCCACCCATCCACAAGCAAGGTGAAAATGGGGAAACTGAGGGAGAGAGGAGGGGACTGAACAGAGAGTAGCTCCCGCTCAGACCTGAAGCCTGGCCTCCTCATTCCCAGGCCGGCCCGGTGCCTCGAAACTTCATCCTGCATGTTCTGCCCCCACAAACCCCTCGATCCCCAAATCACGGTCTCTCTCCAGACCTCAGAGGCTCCTGGGGCAGAAGTTCTGCCCACTCTCCCAAACCCCCTCATCGTTTGTAGTCACAGCCCACCAGGAGGCTCCCCAACCTCGAAACACCCCCCTTCCTTCTAGACCCCGGGACTCCTGAAGGGGAAACCGAGGCAGCCCCATCCTAAGGTTGGCGGCCTGGACCGCTCGGAAGTCAGGTGTCCCAGTCCCGGGAGCGGGACCCTTGGCACCTGCCGCCCCCGTGCGGGGCTCACGACCACTCACCCCCGGCGCCCCGATTCCTCCGCGCAGCTTGAGTGTTGACTCCGCGGCTCAGCTCCAGCCTGGGCTGCGCGGGCGCTCGGGCCCCGGCCCCGCCCCCGACGTGCCCCGCCCCCACTGCCCACCCTCTGCCTGGCAGCCCCGCCCCTCCCGAGAGAGCCAGCCGGACCGTGGGCGGCGGAGCACGCAGGGCAGAGGCAGGCTGGACGGCCGGTGCCGCGAGACCCAGGCCAAGTATGTCATCCTTCCTGAGCCACCTTTCAACTGGAGGGAATCGAAGAATCTCTCAGGACAAGTCCCCCATCCAACACACACACACACGGAGATATCCTGTGAATTGAAAAGCTAGGAAAGCTGTTGGGGTCAGTATTACCCAACGCACCCTTTGAGGGTCAGGAAGTTCATAGTCATCTAAAGCCTTTCTATTGTGAAGTCCCAGGACGGAGCTCTCTGGAGTGTGATGGTTCCGTGTTAGGTAACAGTGGACAGGGCATTTAAACTTCCTCTTTCTACATTTTTCTTTCCATTCTTCTAAGTTGAGGCAAGCCATCTCAGTTTAGTACTAATAGGGCTTGAACACCTCTCTAACACTGCCTAGTCTACTTGGCTCTGTGACATTATCTAACTAGAATTCACCAGCACTGTTTTGTTTACATTAGATTTATTTTATTTTATGATTTCTTATTCCTGGCAAGTGATTGCTGGTTTTTCATTGAAGGTATTAATATAAACATTCCTTTTAAAACATTTGTAATTGGAGGCTTCCCTGGTGGCACAGTGGTTAAGAATCTGCCTGCCAATGCAGGGGACATGGGTTCGAGCCCTGGTCCGGAAAGATCCCACATGCCGCGGAGCAACTAAGCCCATGCGCCACAACTACTGAGCCTGCGCTCTAGAGCCCGTGAGCCACAACTACTGAGCCCGCGTGCTGCAACTACCAAAGCCCATGTGCCTAGAGCCCATGGTCCGCAACAAGAGAAGCCACCGCAATAAGCCCGCATACCACAACGAAGAGTAGCCCCTGCTCGCCACAACTAGAGAAAGCCTGCATGCAGCAGCGAAGACCCAACACAGCCAAAAATAAATAAATAAAATAAAAATAAATTAAAAAAAAATTTGTACTTGGAAAATTTTAAATGTAAAGTCAATTTCAAGGAAAAAAACTGACATTGACATAGTGCTATACAGATACTAACTCATTTAATCCTACCTACAAGATATTGACTATCTTTACCCTAATTTGTAGAGGAAGAAACTGAGGCACAGAAAAGTTAATTACTTTATCCAAGTCATGACAGCAGAGCCGAGATTTGCCCCCCAGATGTCTGACATCAAAGTTCATGCTCAAACCACTACCCCACACTGCCTCCAGGTAAATACCTGCACTGCTGGTGCACATTTGGTTGAGGCTGGGAAATGCTGTGTTAGAAGCACTGAATCTAACCCCAGGAAAATCATTCCAGATGGTGTACAGATCCGTCTACATGGATGTTCATCACCATCTTATCTATAACAGCAAAAAGCTGGAAGCCTCCTGAATGCCCAGTAATAGCAGATTACTTAAGAAAAGTAACAGAGCAACTGAACCTGGAAAACTTACCCGATTCATCTTCTCTTATACTCCACACCCAACCTGAGAGCAAATTTGTCAACCTGACCTTCAAAACATATTCAGAATGCAGCCACTTCTTACCATAGCCACTATTACTACTTGGGTCCAAATCACTGTCATCTCTCACCTGTCAAGAGCGCCCAGCCATTCCCCATGATTCTAACTAGTCTCTCCTCAACCTCACACTGAGCAGCAGTCTCCATGCTGGTCCCCTGCTCCAAGCAGCCCACCCACCCACCAGTGTCCAAACCCTTCTACAACCAGGCCCAAATGATGCACCAAGTGTCCTTATAGCCCTTGGTCCTCCCACCTCTGTGCTTTGCTCACTCTGGGCCTCAGTGGGAGGCAACAGGTTGAATAGCATAGACTTTGGACTCCAGCGAACTTGGATTTGAATCCCAGATCTCTGTACCTTTGGGCCAGTTATTTAACCTTGGCCTCAGTTTCCCTAACAGCTAAGTGGTGCTGACAATTCACTTAGATCTTGTCGTGAGGAGTACAAATATAGAACTTGGCACAGAGTAAGCCCTGAACTCTGTATAAGATGAATGTTATTTAGTGAGTACTTACTATATGCCAGGCACTGTACTCTCATCCATCACATGAGCCTCTTTATGGAATAGGTACTATTCTTTGTCCCCACTCTTTTGAGATGAAGAGACAGGTTCCAAGAGGTAAATAATTTTCCTAAGATGACTCAGCTACAGGATGGTGGAGCTGTTAATCAAGCCCACATCTTTCTTTCACTCCTTTTGTTGGGACTTACCTATCCTTCAATGCCCACCTCCCTCCAGGTAGCTTTCCACTGTCCCCACGGAACTCTCCAGTCCTCTGAGCTACCAAGGAGCAGCCTGCCTGTGCTCGTGTTTGCTCTCAGCCTGAACGGTGTTCTGTTTCAGTTCATGCTCCATGTGTCCATCCTCTTTTCCCACCAGACTGTGAGCCCTTGAGGGCTTGAGACATCCCTTCACCATTGCTGGACCTCCACCTCTGGCCCAGTGCCTGGCCCAAGTTTGTTGAGTGACTTATTAAAAGAGAGACAATGCACGAGGGAAAGGCACAGCAGAGAAGGCAGCTTTTTACTGAGCCGCCTCAAACCTGAGGAACCCAATGTACCTGGGGCTTTTGGACAGCCTCTGGTCTTACCCATCCCCATCTCAAGACCAGACCCACATTTTGTCCCCTCCCCCCACCTCCAGCCCTAACCAACTCCAAGCTCGTCAGTGAATCAGGCGGGTTTTGCTGAAGGTCAGACACCCAACAAATCCAGCTCCCCTGATGGGTGGGCCTCCTCTTCTGCAGACCCCTTACTGTGTCTCCTCTCTTCTCCCCCTCCCCCATATGGTTTCTAGAATCACCTTCAGTTTCTCAAACCCTTCCCTTCTAGCCCCAAGCTTACAAATTCCACTTCAGCAAAACAGAATATTCCACCAGCTGAGCTTACTGTCTTTGAAAAACAGTTTCTCAATCCTCCGTCATTAGTTCACTCACAGCCAGCTCACATCACCCTTCTTTTCAGATTAGAAAAAGGCGTCCCCTTTACCTGAGGGAACACAGGAGCCAGCTTGGAAAAGCAGAGTGAGGGCTGGATTTCAGCCCCACTCCTGCCCTCTTGAGGCGCTCTGGGCAGGGCACAAACCTTCAAACAACGTGCGATGGCCCTAAACTCCCATGCAAACTCATCAAAGCCTTTACCTAAGCAAACAGATCTCCCAGGAACACAAGATGTTTGTGTCCTGCTGATAATTAAAGTTAGATTTTCTCCACATTTTAGCCATGAATTCTTACACAGATCAGAAGGACTGACAGAGCTTGTGTGAGGCCCGGGAAGGGCTGAGGTGTTTCCCCAGCCTGCAGTACAGAAATAGAAACCCACACCCCAGTCCCACCCCGCCACCCCGGCCCACCCGTCGCTCTGCTATGTCGCAGTATAACCACATCGGTGCCCCACAGTGCACTCTGTCTGTGGCCCTAATTTTAAAACCCTGCAGTATTAAGAACTTTTGAGATTTTTTAAAAGCTAATGTTTGTATACCCAGCTATGGGAAAACAAGATTGACATGACCGGGTTTTGCATCACCTACTTACGAACAAACACCTCCCCAGTTTGGGTTTTCTTTGCCAGACACGTGGAGGCACGCCTGTGATCAATCAGTTCTTACTGAATTTCTCAAAAGTGGTGTTTCGGTGTTGGAGTCCCAAGCTTGTCAGACATCCAGAGCAGCAGTGAGTGGTAGTTTACAGTATTGTTATCTGCCCAATGTGGAATGCTTTGGTGCTGGGAGGATCCTTAACTTAATCTCATGTTGCAATTAAGGAAACTGACATTCAGAGAGGGCAGTGGCCTGCCCAGGTCCCACAGTGAGTCAGGGCTGATCTGGAGTCACAGCCCGATCTCCACTTCTCTGCGTTCGCCCACTCATTCATTCATTCACACAATTACCGAGCACCCACTAGGTGGCAGGCGCTGCGGTGGGTACTGGGGACAGAACGCTGCCACAGACCAAGTCCCCGTGATCAAGGCATTCCAGATGGGCACTAAACAAGTAAACAAATAAGCAAAACAATGATAGTTTTTGACGGGGGGTCAAGGAGGGCTGCACAAAGTAGAGAAGATCGAGCTGCACCCTGAGGATGAGAAAGAAAAGAGCCTGTCATGGAAGGAAGCGAGAGCAGGACATTGACGGCTGAAGGAATTGCAAGCGCAAAGGCTGTGAAGCACATTTGAGGAACAGAAAGCAGTCCGGATGGCCGGTGTGTGGTAAGTGATGCCGGGAAGGGTGCGAATGAGGTTAAGAAGGGGGCAACCAGCAGATTAAGGAGGCCTCAGCGGGGGGGCTGGGTTTACTCAGAATGCGGGGGGGAGGCCAATGAAGGGTCCAAGCAGGGTGAATTCTAGGGAAGACACCTAGACTCTGACATGCCAGCACTTCCCTTCCTGAGTTCCCAAGGCCCCTTGGTGTCCCCTTTGGCTTCAGTAGTGCAGTAGGGGGATGCCCATTCCTGTCCCCCTCCACCATGACAGCGGGGCCCTGCCTGTCCTTGTAGACACATAGAGGTCCTCTGCCACCTCGAGCCCTGTCCTGCAGAGAAAAGCCAACACCTGGCAGGCGGCCAAGTGTGGCCTCTCCCGGTTACTCTGGTCCAGCTAGTTCCTTCCTATGCAGGCCAGACGCTCCTGCGTGTCTGGGGGTTTCCAAAAAGCATCTCCCACCCTGAGAAGAGGAAGCAGTGGCTTCTACACACTCTTCCCCATGGTTGCTGGTTGGGGGTGAGAGGCACACAAGGCTGCAGAGAAGGGCTCAGAGTCTACACTGGCATCTCGCAGATTCCAGGCCCAGGACAGGACTCAGAGAGGAGGAGAGACGGAGTTCCAGCCTCCCTCTATACAGATCCTGCATCTCCACGCCACACCAGGTGCTCTATGGGGCAGTGCAAGGTGGAGGTGAATGAGATACTGCCCCTGCACCCCAGGGACTCACCAGCTAGCAGGCCCGAGGCACACTACTGATGCCCCTTCCCCTGAGCTAAACAGACCCTGACATGTGTGGATACTCTTTTTATAACAGTGATGGCACTGCAAAGCAGTGGGATTGGATGGCCATTTCAATAAATAAGGCCAGTAGGTGAACATGTGGGGAAAAAACACGGACCTCCTACCTCACACCATACACAAAATTCTACTTACTCCAAGGGCATTATACTGCCGCAAGTAAGAAAGGCAAACTAGAAAGGTTTGTAGAATAACAAGAATTGCCCGCCCTTGTACAGTGCTTACTAGGTACCAGCATTGTCCTAGTGCTTTGAGCATCTTAACTCATCTTAAGCCTCACAGTGGCCTGTGAAGTTGTTGCAGAAAGAACGATAAAGGAGTAATGTCCATGGTCTTACGGTATGACACCAGCTATGAAAGAAAAGATTGATACAGTTGAATGCTTTAAAGTTGGCAACTTCTATTTATCAAAAGAACCCATTATAAGAGAGTATAAATGCAAACCATAGGATGGGAAAGATATTATTGAGAAGCACATATACCCACATGAATACATAAAGAACACCTACAAACCATGAAGAAAATAAGCCAATGAAAAAAATGAGCAACGGACTTGAACAGACCCTTCACCAAAAAGGATATAAGGATGGCAAATAAGCCCACGAAAAGATGCTCAACATCACCAGTCATTAGGGAAATGCAACTGAAAACCATGACGAGGGCTTCCCTGGTGGCGCAGTGGTTAGGAATCTGCCTGCCAATGCAGGGGACATGGGTTCGAGCCCTGGTTCAGGAAGATCCCACATGCTGCAGAGCAGCTAGGCCCGTGTGCCACAACTACTGAGCCTGCGCTCTAGAGCCGGTGCTCCATGACGAGAGAGGCCACCGCAATGAGAGGCCCGCTCACGGCAATGAAGAGTAGCCCCCCGCTCACTGCAACTAAAAAAAGAAAGCCCACGCGCAGCCACGAAGACCCAACGCAGCCAAAAATAAATAAATAAATTAAAAAAAAAAACAAAAAAACCATGACGAGATACCTCTACACACCCACTGGAATGGCTGAAATAAAAAATATTGACCATATCAAGTGTAGGGGAGGATGCAGAACTTCTAGAGCCTTCGTACACTGCTGGTGGGATTGCAAAATGACACAACCACTCAGGAAAAGTGTTTGGCATGATTGAGTACAGTTGAAGCTATTCATACTCTGAGACCCAGTAAGTTCGCTTCAGATAAATATGTGCATTGGATGAATGTGTAAGAATATTCCCAGCAGCACTGATCATGATGGCCCAAACTAGCAACAACCCAAATGTGCATCAATAGACCAAAAAAAGATAAATACTGATATATTCAAATAATGTAGCAATACAGCCGTAAAAATGAAAAAGCTTCAGCTACGCACAAAAAAATTGATGAATCTTATTCACATAAATGCTGAATGAAAGAAGCAAAGCACCAAAGCATACAAACAGTATGTGTGGCTCAATTAATATAAAACTCAAAAGTGAATAAAATGAAATTATTGTTTTGGGGTCTGTTAGTAGGTGATAAATTACAAAGAAAAGCGAGGAATTAATCCCCATCAAAGTCAGGACCGGGGAGGGGAGGAATCATAGCTGGGGAGAGATACATGGTAGACTTCTTGGGAGGGGCGGGGGGAGCTGGGAGGTTTTATTTTTTGTCTTGTTCTAGCCTCCTGCATTCCAGGCCACAATACGGTTGGCTACAAATCATGCAACTGCCCAGAGGTTTGGCTTCCCTGGTACTTTCTGTCTGGCATGTGGGATGCAGCTTCCGCCAGAGAAAGGCACTCTGAGTCTACCCGCCCCCAATCCGGCCCTGGCTCTGCATCCCACCAGCTCTCTGCTCCAAGCCTCAGTTTCCCCATCTGTCCTTAGAGCAGGATGGCCCCCATCATGCCTAGCTCACTAGGGTAGGATAATGAACATTAAAGAGCTTTGGGAACTAATGTCCGAAATGCCAGAGATTGTCAAGGACCCTGAGGGTCAGACAGGCTGATGTGGGAACTGAGATCCAGGCCCGCCCTGCCCTGCCAGGTCCTGCCCAGCGGGGCAGCCTCAGGCTGTCTGTTAGTTGAGTTCACTACCATCTTTCATCAGCCAATGGGCTGGGGCAACCAGGAGCGGGTCACACAGCTTATTTCCTGTTTTCATACAGGGAACTTAGCAAAGTGGCAGCCACTGGCCTGCTCGCCCAGAGCTTGGAACAGAGAGCTGAAGGGGGCCATGTGACATCCCTCCTGGACCCCTGGACACGCACAGGACCAGAGACCTCAGGTCAGTGTCTGATCCCAAGCTCAGTGGGCCTCTGTCCGCCTGTGGCCTGAGCCCCCTCCTCCTGTAACCGTCCCTTGGTACCTCTTGGGGGCAGGGTGGCAGGGAGAAAGGTTGGTGACAGATACGCAGGACTCCCCTCAGCGCATTGGGGCAGAGCAGGCGGCAGCTCCTGGACCCTCCATCTCCTCAATTCCTTTTGAAGTGCCAGATGCTTCTCCAACCTCTCTTGAGCCTGGGGAATAATCCACCAAACCTGTGTTTCTCAAAAAGTGGTGCCGGGGAACGCCTGTATCAGCATAGCCCTCGGGACTGGTGCAAAATGCAGAATCCAGGGCTCACCCCAGGACCTGCTAGATGGGACTCTCTGATGTTGGGAGCAGGAAATCTGCCCCTCGGCACCTCCACCTCCACCCCCGCCCCTGAGGAAGTTCTGATATACGCTCTCATTTGGGAGTGTGCCCATCCGATGTCTAGGATCTTCTGTCTCCTAGGTTGGACCAGGGTGCTTTACTCTGCTGGAGTCTCATCCCTGAGGGAATGTCCCCTCCTGCCCCCCCAGAGAGGTAGCATGGGCTCTGAAGGGTGCCCTGTGTGCCCATCAGAAGAAGACTGGACATGGCAGGCATCCCTTAGAGGGAGAAGTGATGTTCAGGGCACCTGGGAAGGAAGGAGCAAGGGTGACTGCTCCCGGAGCTGGATGGTGGAGGGGCTGGGCAGCTGCTGTCCGCTGGGCCAAGGACAGGCCCCCAAGCCAGGAGTACCAACACTTGTCATATTTTGTTGTAAAGCCTAGAAATCTTTGCTCTGTGGGGTGTAGAGGTGGGAGGGAAGGGCCCACAGAACACCATGTACAGCTGTCCCCAAAGAGCTTTTGGAGTCACAGGATTGCTTTCCCTATTTCACAGATGGGGAAACTGAGGACTAGAGACTCCCCTTTCTCCTGAAGGGGAGAAAGCTATAGGGTACTCAAGCGCGTGCAGCCCTGGTCCAGCCATGCCCTGCTCTGTGCTTCGGTTTCCCATCTGTATAGGATGAGGCTGGACAGAGGGTCCCTGAGAGCCACCCACTGGACACCAGCACAGAGCCCCCTGGAGAATGCCCCAGGGTTCCTTTCACCTGACACAGCAAGAGCACGTTAAGAAGGAGGTCAGGTCACTTGCACCCTTCTTGTTTTGAATTTCTGTGCCTAAATGGTACCCCAGCTACTCACTCCATCTGAGCCGATGTTTTAATTGGCCCTTTTTCTAATTTGTCCCAGACATTTTAACTTGTATTCCAACTTACATCTTAATTCAGCCATTTATTTCTCAAATATTTCCTAGAGCATCTATCACGGGTCAGGTACTAATAAAAGGGACTAATACGGTGTCTGGTATGTGCGCAGCCCTGATCTGGCACTTCGCACGGTGTGCCTGACTTAACACTCACACCAGCCTCGTGAAGGTTATCGTGCCCCTTTTGTAGGAAACTGAGGCTCAGAGAAGTTAAATAACTTCCAGGCACCAGCTCACCTTGTTCACTTACCTGGGTCACAGACAGAGTTATGCATAAACTGAACCCCAGGACTCCTGCTGCCCACCCTCTCCTGCGTACCAGGGAGAGGATTCTGAAGTCAGACCAGCCTGCGTTTGTGCCCTGCCCACCATTTACCAGCTCTTGATCCTGGGCAGCTCAAAATCGCAGTTCTTTTACCATAAAATGGAGATGAAAAGCTCCTACCACGCACAGATTCAGATGAAGTGAGGGAGTGGGCGTTGAGTGCAGGGTGTGCGGCCTGCACACCACAGGCATCTGGCTTTGCTTGGTTGGTCACGCCCACCAGCCACGTGACCCCGGGCTCAACCTCAGTTTCCTTATCTGTTATTGGAGTCATGATAGATTATCGTGGGTGTCAAATCAGATAGTGGGTGTGAAGAGCCTGCGTGTATATGAAGTGGGTATAACAAGTTGTTCGTAAATGTTTGCTTAAAGATAAAGAGAGAGAAAAGGGAAGGATACATACCAGCCTCCTTGCTTTGGACACTGAGATTTTATTTACACATGTAATATGAAATGAAATATTGGTTTTTCTGGACAAGCCAGCAACTTTCTCGCAAGTAATCATTAAGCTACTACCTTTGCTTGAAGTCACCTCGTTTAAAGTTCAGAGCAACTCGATAATATAAGGATCCTAACTACAAGAGAAGGTTCTGCTCAGCCTTGGAGTGATCGGTCCAGCAAAGGGCCAGGCCCAGGTTCAGCATCTGGCAGTTGGGCGCATGGCTAGGTGGGCAGTGGAGGGCTCAGCAGTGGGGACTATGGGCATCCCAGGACCCACCAGGAACCCCAACACTAGAGGGCACTCACTGTTCTCTCTTGTTTTCCTGGCAGCCTTGGAGCATGGCAAGTCCCAAGCACGCCAGGAGCCCTGGATGGACAAGACCCATATCCCAGTGCATGGCAGGGACCAAGCCGAAAGCATCAGCCCCTGGCCCAGACCTCCCACGTCCAGGACCTGAAGAGCACTTAAGTGGGCTTGAGGTTTGGGGCTTGGTCGGGGGGATAGAGGTTTGAAGACATTTGAAATACAAATGTGCATACTTCAATGGATGCCATGAGAAACAGGGCAGCTCACTTAACTTGTGTTATCCCAAAGTAGACACTGAGACAGGGATTTGGTGCAAGTGGTTTATCCAGGAGACAATGCCAGGAGGTATGGCAGGGGAGTGGGAAACCGAGGAAAGGAAGGCAGGAAACCAGTACGGGATGTCGATGAAAAGATTACCACTGTGGGCAACTAGGGCTCAGTCCCAACGGGGGTCGTCTGGGAGACCGTATGGAGCACACCTTAGAGCTGTCCCATCCCAGAGGCGAGGAGGCCAGGCTGCTGAACCCTGGTCCCATCCTCCATTGGTCGAGGTATGCTCCACAACATGCTGCAATGGCCCAAGAAAGCCCTCAGGGGGAGAGTCCTAGGTGCTTCCGATAGAAGCCAGTGGGATGTTCCAAAACAGTCAATGCCAGTGAGGGGGCATGGCCGGGCACTGACAGTGTCTGCTAGAGCGCCAGCTCCTCGAGCAAACGTCTGCCATATGCATGCAACCCTTCAAGCTGTGCTGGCTGACCGCCTGCTCTGTTCCTGGCCCTATGCAGGCACTGGGGAAGCAGGAACAATCAAACACCGTGCTGGCCTTCAAGTTTAGTAAGGAAACGGATCTGTAGAAAATAATGTAAGATGCCATGGAAAAGGCACAGGGACAAGGTGGGAGGCTCTTATTCTAACACCAAAGGGCAGTTGAAATGATATATGGGTTGGGTCTTGAAGGACACATTGGAGAAGGGCTCCTGGGACACATGTCCCTTGAAATAAAATGTACAGTGGTTTGTGCATTTGGGGGGAGGAAGGATTCTAATCTTTGCCAAGATTCTCAGAATGGCCTAGGGCTCAAGTGAGGTTTAAGAAACACTGTTACTTTTTGAGGCAGGGAAAGAGGATGGCATTTGAGGCAGAAGAAGTGGCGTGTGCAAGAAAAAGCAGGGAGTGCGGGAAATGAGATGAGAGAGGAAGGGCCGGCCAAGCTGAACCTGGAGCCCAGCATCCTCAAAGCTCCCCCCATCATCCGCTGGTGTGCGCTCAGCTGACAGTAGGGAGGGTGGAAACCAACCAGCCACATCCCTGCTCTGCAGGAGCATGGGGTTTCACAACAGCCAGAAGTGGACGATGTACCACAAACACACTGCATTTCCCAACCAAGAAGCCTCTTGGGGACGCTGGGCTGTCCCAGGTTGCCCATGGCGAGATGGATTCAGCCAGGTTGGGTGTAGGGGTCTGATTGATGCCCGACTGGGCCTATCCAAGGTGGGATGGAGGAGGGGGATATTCACAGCGCTTCCAGATTCCCACGGCTCATCCCAGACAGACCCAGCCATCTCCCCAAGCCCTTGCCCCCAAAGCACACTGACCTGTGCTATCCTTAAGCGCGTGCTCCTTCCAGATGCCCACGGCAGCCAGAGCTCCAACTCCAGCATGACCACGCGGGAGCTGCAGGAGTACTGGCGGACCCAGAAACGCTGCTGGAAGCACGTCAAACTGCTCTTCGAGATCGCTTCCGCCCGCATCGAGGAGGGGAGAGTCTCCAAGTTTGTGGTAAGCAGAGACCAAAAAGTGATGGCGCGCCTTCACGGCCTCTTTCCCGGCCCTGGGCAAGGCTGGTGGCACCTCAGTCTCCCTGACCAGGAGATGGATTGACACACTTTAACTCACAGAGGTCTTCTGGCAAAAAATGGTCCAAAAGTGAGATTTCATGCTCAGCACCGTGAGGATTGGAGAGTCAAGGTGCCTCAGCCTAAGAAGCAAACCGCCCAGTTTAATCCCATGTTACCCGGTATTATCATCTATGTCCTGTCTTCATTGTTTTTGATATCCTCATATCATTTTTATTATGTACCTCATTTTTTTCTTTAAAGTGGATCACTTTTTAAAAACACTGAATAGATTTATTTCAAAGGGAAATACCTTAAATGGAAAACCAGTATCACACAGCATAAGAAAAGGTCATTATAAAAGTAAATACAAGGAAAGCTCAGGGCTGTTATTAAATTCTAGCTGGTTACCATGGCTGGTGGAAAGCTGGGCTTGGGGCTGTTTTCTTTGGGATGGAATTCCAGCCTATGTTGGGGGAGAGGTTAATGACTATGGAAGAGCCACACAGCCTTTCTTTGCCCCCCACCATTCCCCAAATGGGAGTGGAGTACTAATAATAGCTGACCCTGAGTGCTGACTGCACGTCATGGTTTCAGCACATTAACTCATTTGATCCTCACCCAGTGAGGCAGGCTACTATCCTCATTCTCTGGATGAGAAAACGGAGGCTCAGAGAGGTTAAAGTACCTACCTAAAACCACACAGCTAGACCGTGGTGGGCTGGAATTATAACCCAGGCAGTCTGTGTCCTTAATCAGCATTCTCTTGAAAGAGAAGAGAGAAGAATAGTTTTCTTACTTATGACATCACTGCCAGTATATCACCTAAAACCATCTCCCAGGAGTTCCACACCTGGAAAACACAGATCTTATTTATCCAAGCCTCCCAGTTCAGGAACCTGAGGCCCAGTTTTGACCACGTAAAACCAAGAACGCGCCAGGCCCCCCGCACGGCAGGTTCCTGTACGCCCTTTCTGCCCCAGGATGCCTCCGCGTCGCTGTGTTTGTTATTCTCCGGTTGACTCTTGTCACCATTCGCTGTTACAGCTCAGCCAATGCTGATGGCAATTTAAACCAGAATTGCAGATAACCATCACCCATTTCCAGGGTATGCTTTAAATGATCGTCATCATTATTTTATTTCCCGGGCTCTCTCTGTCAGTTCAAACCCTCCGTGAGGGTGTAGTCAAAGGCCCTCTCTCTTTGCACCGCAGATGTACCAAATCGTCGTCATCCAGACGGGGAGTTTTGACAGCAACAAAGCCATCCTGGAACGGCGTTATTCAGACTTCGAGATGCTCCAGAAGAAACTCCTAAAGACCTTCCGGGAAGAGATCGAAGATGTCGTCTTCCCCAAAAAGCACCTGATGGGGAACTTCACCCCGGAGATGATCTCCGAGCGCAAGCTGGCCCTCAAAGAGTACCTAGGCCTGCTCTACGCCATCCGCTGCGTGCGCCGCTCGCGCGAGTTCATCGATTTCCTCACGCGGCCCGAGCTGAAGGAGGCCTTCGGCTGCCTGCGCGCTGGGCAGTACACCAAGGCCCTGGACATCCTGGTGCGCACGGTGCCGCTACAGGAGAAGCTGGCGTCCCACTGCCCCGTGATGGTGGTGCCATCCCTGTGCGCCATGCTGGTGTGCCACCGCGACCTGGAGCGCCCCGCCGAGGCCTTCGCCGCCGGGGAGAGGGCTCTGCAGTGCCTGCAGGCCCGGGAGGGCCACCGTTACTACGCCCCGCTGCTGGACGCCATGGCCCGCCTGGCCTACGCGCTGGGCAAGGACTTTGTGTCCCTGCAGAAGAGACTGGAGGAGAACCAGCTCCGGAAGCCCGCCTCCCGGGGCTTCACCCTGAAGGAACTCACCGTCCAAGAGTATCTGTATTGAGCCGCTCCCCCGGGAAGCTGGAGAACTGGGGATCACCATGGCTTGTGGGCTTTTGGGGGGTGATTCTGAGCGGGAAGAGCCACTTTGGGCTCTAGCTTGTGGCATGACTTTGAACAAGCCCCTCCTCTGGTCCTCCGTTTCCCCATCTACGTTGAGCGGAGATGCTTCCGGGCATCCTTGGAAGCCTCTGCTTGTGTCCTATGTCCCCCTGATGCCAGGCCCACTTCGTCTCAAAACCACAAACCCAGCTGCCAAAACACTGGAGAGTCATATCAACCTCACTGGTGTTTCTGTAGGTAGCTGGTGGAGAGGTTTAAACTGCACATCACAGACAAAGCTTAATCCATTTCCTCAGAGACATCTCTCTTTAGCTGCCCTGAGTCTTTCCTCTTTGTTCCTCCCCCCTCAACCTTGCTGGCAAATATTCCCACCTATTATCCTAAGTATTCTAGCTCTTCCCTGTTAGGTGTAGGCCCAACTCAGCAAAACAAAAGGTCACCTACTGCTCCTCAAGGCCAGCTTTGTCCCCAGGATGAGCCATATGTCATCCTTTGAAGGGTGAGAGGATCCTGGGCTAGAACCAGCAATCATTGCCTGGGGTTGGTTTTCATTCGTAAGGCAACTGTCCCTTGAATGGCCTTTCTGGATTACGTAGACACAGCCCTAACGGGAGGTGGGACCTCTGGGTAGAAGAGATTGAATGCTCGACACCTCCCCATCTGAAGGACAATGGATTGGGATGCCCTTAACCGAAGTCTGCTGTCAGGCCCTCAAGTGAAGTGGATTCTGGACCAATGACCTGGGTTCAGCACAGGGCAGGAGTTGATGGTACAGGCTGGTTTGGACCCCATATGCCTATCAGGCTAGTAGTCCCTGAAGACCTAAACCATGTGGCTGAGGTTATTATCGGGGTGAGGCTGTAACTTGGGAACCTTAACCTGGGGCACCACACTGGCCTGAGCCAAGATCTAGCTCAGCAAAGAGCAGTGAACGAGCATTCACTGAACTACACCGAACGTATTCAACAGCAACGCCACGTGGCAACACCTGGAGTGGCCCAACCAGGCTCCTTCCTGGAGGTTAGACGCAGACTGACACCTTCAGAAAAAGAAAGTTTTCAGGTATCTCAATTTACTCCAGGAGAAGGACACTTTAAGTGGGAGAGATTGGATTTCTTGGAAATCTGGGCAGGTGGATAATTAAAGTGTTAAATGGAAAAATAAAAAGAGCTGCAATTCTTTTGCAATAGTAAAGAAGATCATATTGATTTTACAAGTTCTTTCATCAAATATAAAATGCTACTGTCAACTGTTAGATGCACCAAATATTCACTAAGAAAGAAAAAAATGCCCAACATGGGGAGTTTAGTAGGAGTTTCCAGCAAAAAGCTGGGAGAGCAAAGAGTTAGCTCCCAATGTAACGGTCCACGTAGAATAAACCTACTTTGTAGATAAGGGACAGTGAGGAAAGGCACGACTCAAATTTGACACTGAGTGGAGAGTGCGGACTCTAGAATTTGAACTGCAAACTGGCACTCAGCCAGGTTTGGGGTCTAAACACACACCGTGTGGTCCAAAATCCTCAAGCTGAGAAGTCATGGTAAAGAGGTTTCAGATGCAGGTGTTTCAGGTACCTTGCACCACAGATGCAAATTCTCTCTGATGGAAGTCGACATAGATCCAGGCCAATAGAGAGGAAGATGCTGTTGACTTCAGAGCTGCTAAAGTGTAAGGGGTAGAGGGTGACTGTGCATCTGAAAATCACATATATATGGTGTACATGTGTGTGGTGTCGAGACAGAGGAAAAATCCTTATGCGAGGAAAAAGGGACCTAAGAAATCATATGGGGGAGTTTCCCATCAGTATCCTTAAAGAAAGGCTGGGTACCACAGAGTAAGGAAAAGGACTTACTCTGGCTTCTGAAAAGGGCCCACCCACAAAGCACAGCTTCAGGCCTCCCACGTTGTCTCCTCCTGGTGATGCTAGATGCTGCCCTCCCAGTTCTTCTGATGGCCTTGGCCTGTGGGTCCACTGGTGTTTCTTCGGGCCACACACACGTGTCTTCATCCACTCCGGGTGTCCGACGGCCTCTCCTCCTGACATCTCCCTTTGCTGCAGAAGTCTAAGACCTGCTCATTTCTTGGGTTCCTGGAACAAGTCCTTGAATTCCTCAACCCCCTCCTCCAGGAAGCTTTCCTTGTGACCCACTGTGACCCCACCAGGGTACCCCACTTCCCTGTTTGCCTGGACCCTCTCCCACCCCACGGTACTGCTAAGTCTTTCTTTCCAGAGAACCCTGGGGGTGGTGGCAGCTGGGATTGGACCCTTTTCTCCTGACTTCTCAAAAGTTGAGCCCACAGGACAGGTGAGGGGCACTTGCCCTCAATGCTCAGGGTGGAGCCCCGGACCGGAAGCATCTGTGTCACCTGGAGCTTATGAGACATGCAGAATTTCAGGCTCCACCCTAGACCTTCTGAATCAGAATCTGCATGTTAACAAAATTCCCTCACCCACCTTCTCCTTCCTGCCTCACGAAGGTGATTCCTCTGTACGCAGGTTAAAATTTGAGAAGCCCCATGTTGAATTGACTTGACGGTGGCCTTGATGAAAATCATCCACAGAGCCTGGGCAGTCTGCCATCTGGGTTCCTCCCTTCCCCACCTCCTCCCAGCCCAGGCCCTCGCCGGTACACATGCTCCAGCCCAGGGCCCCAGCAGCTCTTGGTGGGAACACCATGCCATCCACACCCACACCCGGGAACCTGCTCTGGGCACTTGGCCCCGGAGCCTGAGGGGGACCCGTTCCCATGAAGGTGTGCTCCAGCAGCCTCTGGCTCCTGCTGGATGTGACACAGAGCCAAAGGTCTCCCTTTGGACGGGATTTGTCATCCTTATGAGACCCCATGCCTGGGATGCTGGCAGGTCTCTTACCCCCAAGCCAGGATGGGGAAACGGTTACTACCAGGGGCTCCCCAGCATTTTTGGAGCCCTACTGTGTGTCTAGGGCTTCTCTGATTACTGGTGGTCCAGCTCTGCCCAAGAGATATTCTTATCCCATTTAACAGACAAGGACACAGACACCCTAAGAGGTTAAGTGACTTGCCCAAGGTCACACAGCCAACAAGAGGTAAAGCAGGAAATTAAGTGCAGGCCTGTGTCACCCACAGCCTGTGCTTTCCTCCCTGAGCCCCACATTGGAGGATTGGGAGGAGAAGGTTGCAGATATGTCCCTGGGGATATGTCCCTTCAAGGTACTTTCACTCCTCTCTATTTACAGGTGGGGAAACTGAGACCTGGAGAAGGGGCTCTCTCCAGGTCACATGGTGAGACAGGGGCAGCTCCAGGACTGGGGTGTCCACATCAAAGTGATATGGTATGGCAGGCTGGGCAGACAGAATAATCCCGGGTTGGGATTCCAAGAGGTCACTGGGGGTCACCCGGCTGGACCTGGGGGGCGCAGGATCAGTACTGAGGCCTGAGCCAGGGCGGCTAGCCTGCTAGCCAGGAGGCTCTGTTCAGGGTGGGCTCCGGCCCCATTGCCTACATTCCCTTAGGTCAGCAATGGTCTCCTAGCTGTAACTCTGCTTTGGAGCAGCAAATCCAGCTCCAGTTCCACTTGCTGAGGACAGGAAGGTCCCACCGTGTCCCCAGCCAGACCCTCCTGGGCTCCTCCAGAGCGTCCCGTCCTCCTGCAGCTGCCTTCCCAGAATCCTCCCTGGGGGGCCCAACAGCACTGCCATCTGTTCTAGCATCCACTAGCCATCTTCCTTCTGGCAGTCTCCTTTTACTCAGGTAAATGTATTTGAAAAAGAAACTTCCTATTACAACCCTCCATGGAAAATCAGATTCACCTGCTATAATGAGAAGGTAGCTATAAAAATAAGCACAATGCAACCTCTCGCTGTTATTACACCTCCGCGGCCTTTGTCTGAGACGGGCCTTGAGTCTGAGGCCACCAGATGTCCTCTGTTAAAAGAGGCAGAGCCAAGCCTTGGAGACCTGTTAGCACCAAGTTGAGACTGCTCTCTGATTTACTCAGAAGGGATGGAAAATACTGCCAAGGGAAATAAGCTTCTGACCGCATGGCCTGGATCATCCGATGTTCTCTGTGCGTTGTCTCAGACTAGTTGGGGCCTTGCTCCCTCTTCTTGGCCCCATGGCCCTGGTCCCCCCCCGTCCCATGCCCTGTATCAGCCCTGCTTGATCAGTCGTGGGCCTGGTTTCGGCTTTGGCTGACATCCTTGGTTTTCCTCACCCCAGGCTCCAGCTCTGGGCTTCAACACCCTGACATCAGGTAAGGCCCACAAATGGAGGGAGAGTTCTGGTTCGGTCAAAGCCAGAACCTGCAGTGTGTCCTCTACTTGGTGTCGCTGTGTCCCCTGGTAAGAGCCAAAAAAATGCCCGTCCCTGGAAAAGGCCCTGCACAAGCCCCACCAGCCCAGTCAGCAGAATAGGGCCCCTCACCAGCCTTACCCATACGCCGTGTACGTTCTCCTCTCTCAGTAAACAACGATTCATGGTGCTCCTACTCTATACCAGACCCTGCGAAGAGCTGGGGACACAGCGGTGAACAGGACAGATCTGGTCCCTGTCCTCATGGAGCTGATACATCAGAAGGGAGACACTTGCAGAGCAAACTGAAGCTGGGACAGAATGGTCTCCCTCAGCCAGGTGGTCAGGGAGGGCTTCTCGGTGGAGGTGGTGTTTAAGGGAGCCATAGGGGAGGCTGAGGAGGCAGCCACCGCAGCGTGGGGAGGGGAGAATTTTAAGCAGAGGGAAAGCGGAAGCACAGCTCTGAGGCAGGAACCTCCTCTGTCCCCAGGGAGCATCAGCCCAGGCCCGGGCCCAGGAAAGGGGCAGGTAGGCCCTGGACGTCCCTTCCTCTGGTTGTGCCTGCTGAGAGGAAGGGTTCCAGGTGCTGACAGAAAGCCGCCTGGCAAGCCCATCTGTGCCGTGGCCCGTCTCCAGTAACTGGCTCGTTGCAACGTGAATGAGCTGGGAGCTCGTGTTTAGGGCACTCGGATCCTTTGGGTTTACGAGTGACAGAAAGACAGGGTAATCTGACAAAGAGAAATTTATTCTCTAAAAAGCCCAGGAATAGATTAGCTTCAAGTCAAGTTGGAGCCCAAAACTCAAACCGTGACCTCTGCATCTGCTTTCTTTCTCACTTTCACTTTCTCTCTAAATTTCTCTTTCCTCCACTTAGCTTCTCTCTCAACAGGCATCCTCCTGGTGACAAGATGGCTGTAGCAGCACCAGGCTCATATGCTCCTTCTCGGCAACCCCGCAGGAGCCCCCTGCAGGGCTCCTGTGAAGCCCGGGTCTGTAGGGATGCGTAGGAATCGCCCACCCATATGTCCTTTCCTGAGGAGCCCAGGCAGGGCCGACCACAATGAACTCCCCCAGGCTTCACCAGAAATCGGTCTCCACATACAGTTTTGTAATCGGCTTTTAAAATTTTTTTACTAGACTTTATTATTTTTAGAGCAGTCTTAGTTTCCACAGCAAGATGGAGTGGAAGGTACAGCTAGTTCTCTTATACACCCTGCCCCCGCACATGCATCGCCTTCCCACCAGAGTGGTGCATTTGTTACAACTGATGAACCTACGGTGACATATCATTGGCACTCAGAGTCCATAGTTTACATTAGGGTTCACCCTTGGTATTGTACATTCTATGAGTTTGGGCAAATGTATTCACCATTATAATATACTGAGTGGGATAAAGTACGATTAGAGAAGGATTACATTTTTTCTGTATACCATGAGCATTTTCCTGGAATATATAATATTTTCCCAGGCTATTTTTAATAACACTGATTTCTCACGTATGTGCCACCGCTATTTTAACTGTCTTGTAAGGTTCCAAATTTTCCTAACTACAGGCAGCACTGCAGTCAATGCCTTGATCCAGTGTCTTTTTTGTATTTGTGCTCTCTGAAGGCAATTTCTAGCAGTGGTATTTCTGAATCATAAACACTGTTAGTGATTTTGATAATATCAAATTCTCTCTCTCCTTAGAGTCTGTACTAACCCACCCCTCCAGCAGCTAAGTGTGAAAGAGAGATGCCATTTCCCTGAACCTTCCATAACACTGGATGTTAGCATTTTTAAACTATTTTCAATGTGATAATGAGAAGTAGTGTCCACGGTTTAATGTGCATTTCCTCATTTCTGGTGAGTATGAGCATTTTTCATAGGCTTCCTGGTCGTTTTTATGGTGCTGAGAGTTGTAAAAATGTTTCTTTTCCCCTTTCCATCGGTCACTTCTGGAAGGAGGCGGGACCTGGGGAGGATCTATTCCGCAATTTTTTAAAAAATGGCCAGCAGATGGCGCTGCCGCATTGGCGGCACCGAAAGCTTCGCTGGCTGCGCTGGCGAAACGGCATTTAAACAAACAGGAGGGAAATTGAGCGTTTCTTTCAACAGAGAAAAACAAGACTTTGAAAAACCGTTGGAAGGGGTTTGAAATAATGCTGAAAAGAAAGAGCTTTGCTGGGAAAGCGCTGATGCTTCGCTGCCTCTTCACTGCACTTCCCACCGCTCGTGTTGTTTGGGGTACCCGGGCGACCCCCACTTGCGGTTCAGGACGTCACTTCTCGATTTCTGCTCCCTCATCCTCTTCCCCCAGCTCACACACCCAGAGGGGCGGAAGGAAGCCTCCTCGCCGCCGCCCCTCCACCTCCTCGATCAGCAGGAGGCAGTGAAACCGCAACTCCTAACAGAATGGGCCGCATGAAAACAGCAGCAGCGCGCAGAGCCTCCAGGAACAGGACCGCACCCACTGTGGCCCGACGTTTGGTTCGCTGGCTTCTGAGGGAGAGGGCTGCACTAAGCCTCCCTCCATATGGAAGGAGGGTCCTTCTCCAATATTGGGGTGGGGGCGTGGGCACCCACAAAAGCCCTGCCACGTGGCTTTCCAGGAGGGAGGCCTTGGGTGTCACGCCTCTCCCCAGATCCCACCTGTGATCTCTTGAGGACCCACATGGTGCTGGGGGCTTCCCATCCATCTGCCTGCGGAACTGGAGGAGAGGGAGGGGCAGCATAACGTGACTTTTTACCATTAAATACCTGGGCCCCCGGTCTCGAGACTGTTGGTAAAGCGTGGGTTGAATGAGTAAGTAAATGGAAGGAAGGAAGAGGGGAGAGGTGAGAGTATAAAGAAAAGTCTACCATGCTTGTTAGAGTGTGAATTGGTGCAACTCTGGGGAAAACCATCTGGCGCCATCTACTGAAGCTGAATATAAACAGCTCTCTGAGGACCCACAATTCCACTCTTAAGAATATACCCCATAGGGCTTCCCTGGTGGCGCAGTGGTTGAGAATCTGCCTGCCAATATAGGGAACATGGGTTCGAGCCCTGGTCTGGGAAGATCCCACATGCCGCGGAGCAACTAGGCCCGTGAGCCACAACTACTGAGCCTGTGCGTCTGGAGCCTGTGCTCCGCAACAAGAGAGGCCGCGATGGTGAGAGGCCCGCGCACCGTGATGAAGAGTGGCCCCCGCTTGCCACAGCTAGAGAAAGCCCTTGCACAGAAACAAAGACCCAACACAGCCAAAAATAAATTAATTAATTAATTTAAAAAATATATATATATATATATACCCCACAGATAGATAGACACCATCTTCACCAAAAGACATGAGCTAGAATTTCAGAGCAGGACTATTCCCCAAAATATTCCCCAGCTAGAAACAACCCAAATCTCCATCAAACAGATAAGTAGATGGTGGTACATTCACATGTTGGAATATTATACAGCATATTATACAGCCACGAAAACAAACTGCACTTATACACAAGGACGTGGATGAATGTCGCAAACAAGACTGAGTGAATGAAGTCAGACACAAAGGAATATAGCCTGTGTGATTCCATTGAACGAAGAGGAGAAACTAAATGATAGAGGTTAGGGATGCTTACTGAGATGGCAAAACTCCCAAAAGGAAAAAAAAAAAAAAAAAGCAGAAAGGGTTGCTATGAAAGTTGAGAGAGTGGCTATTACTTCTGAGGGACAAAGGGTCAGTTGATAGGAGGCAGCGAAGAGCATCTCGGCAGTATGGGAATTTCTATTCTTAGTTCTGGGCGATGGTTACAAGGGTATTTGCTCTCTAATAATTTGTTAAGCTGTACCATTGCATTTATGCACTTTCTGAAAGAATGAATGGATGCAGCCAATATGAGATCAATATTTATTGTGCACCAAGTAATGCAGCACTCAAGGCTGGAATTTGAACCCAAGGCTTCTGCCCCTAGCCTGTGCCGCCTTGTAGCGCTAAACCAATGGGGAGGGGGTGGGAGTCAGGGGATGTGATTACCTGAACTTCAGGCCTCAGACTAGTGAACGATACAGACCAAGATACTTCACACCCACCCAGCAACTGTGGCGCTCGGACTCCAAATCCACACTTCCCTTAAACGCCAGGAACAAATCATGAAAGGTAGACATTCAGGAATAATCCTTACAGATGCCTCATTTAAATAAAGTGTGTGGTGAATTGCAGGGATGACCCCAGTTCTCTATCCCTCCCTGTCACCATGCCATTTGCCCTGTGACACTGCAGTTCCTCTCACTACAGAGGCAGCATCAATTTCCCTACTCCTTGAGTCCTGGTTGTTCTGGATACTTGCTTTGGCCTACATGATGTGGCAGAAGGGACAGTGTACCAGTTCCAAGCCTTGGCCTGAAGAGACCTTCTGTGTTTTGCTTGCACTCTTGAGCTTCTGCCATCGGCATGAGAAGAACATGCCCATGGTCTCCTACCAGAGGATGAGAGACTCATAGAGCAGAACCAAGAGTAGCTGACAGAGAGCCGACTCCCAGACATGAGGGAGAACTCAATCGAGATCAGCCATCTCTCAACCATGTGCTTCGTGAACCCAAATAATAAATCGTTTTAAGCTACTGAATTTTGGGGGCTGTTTGTTATGTAGAAATAGCTAACTGATACATTGTCTGTAGACAACTGTGGAGTCCAGGAACTTGTTGGAAGAGGTTCCAGAAAGGAGATGCCCAGGATGGGGGGTGATCAATGCCAGTCTGCCCAACACCCCCGCCTTCACTGGATTCCCTTTGAGGCTCCGAGCAACCTCCATGTCAACATTACCAGTGAGACTACTGACGCCTGTCTACAGAGAATCTATCACACCAGGCCCTTGGTTCAGCACTTTACACACCTATCTCACATAACCCTTACAACAGCCCTATGAGGTAGGCACTATTACCATCCCCATTTGACAGATAAGGAGACTGAGGACAAGAGGTTAGATGAGCAGCCCAAGGGGCCATGGCTTGTAAGAACAAGAGCTGGGATCTGACCTCAGAGCCTGTGTCATCCTGCCTGTCCATCCCAGCCAGCTCCCCCAGGAGCATGTTCCCCAACTGCAGGATGCCAAGCCCCTAGACTCTCAAAAGAAGGTCACCCCCCCCCCCCCATTTGCCTTCTCCTCTCCCTCGGGGCCAGCAGGTCCCCAGCATGAAGATTGTGCTGAGCAGGAATCCTGTCCTAGCAGAAGATGGTTCCTGTAGATAAACAAGAGGCCGGTTTACAGGAAACAATCAGTGGAAAGGTTGCTTTGCAACAACTTCTAAACAGGATGAAGTGTGTTGGAACAGAGTTTGTCATTCTGATGGGGAATCTTGGAATACTGGGGTTGGAGGGAATGCCAGAGCTAATCCTGTCCAAGTTTCAGACATTTTTTAAGCCACAGAGTCTTCTTCAAATGAAATTTGATACAGAAACTGAACACAGAAGAAAGACCAAAGCCAAGCTTTTCAGGCTGTGAGGTCTGGGAGCTCTACCTTAGGCCCATCGGTGGTACCCCTGGGGCTTCGTGGAGCACTATTTGAGAACCACTGTGGTGGCCCCGTCGGGTCATTTTGCTGATGGGAAATGTCCTCAAGGTCACAGAGCACTAGAGTAGAAGAACCAAGACTTGAACTCAGATCTCCTGCCTCCCACCCCTGGACGTGCTCTTCTGTTCCAAGTGTTCAGGAATAAAAACACTCATTCCAAAAGGAAGGCATACACCTGATTTTTTTTAACATCCATTTTTCAAAATGGTGCACTTGGCATCTCACCTTAGTCATTAGATAGAATCGCTCAGTCAACAAATTTCAGGAAAACTTTTTTTTCATTGCTTTGTCATATTTAGCTTGGGGTCCACTGGGACCCTGGACCCTTTTCCCTGGGATCACCTGCCTTGATTATTCTCCCCTCATCTCACTGCACAGCCCTTGTTTAGCCAGCTCCCTAGGGAGCAGCTACCCCTAGAGCAGCTTTTCCCTGCTGCTTTTCCATCCTCTTCTACTTTCTGGGGTGATGGTCAGGCTGCAGGTGTCTGCAGATGTGAGAAGATGCTCCAGAGCGTCCCCCAGGTCCTGGAGGAGCCAGAGAGGCCAGGGAAGGAGCTGGGCATCGTGCATTGGGTGTCTCTGGGTTTTGCCTGCTTGGCTCCTTCTGGAAACAGCATCTAGTCATTCTCCTTTGGGAGCCACCCCTCCCTGATTCCCATCCATGTAGTTTGGGGGGGAGCATTGGCTGCCCCTGGGCCAGCTCCTCCCTTTATTGGGCCTCAGTTTTTCTGCTGATAAGTTGTATTAGTTTCCTAGGGATTCTGTAACAAATTACCACAAACTGGGTGCTTAAAACAACAGAAATTAATTGTCTCACAGTTCTGGAGGCCAGAAGTCTGAAATCACGGTGTCAGCAGGGCCATGCTCCCTCTGAGGTTCTGGCGAAGAACCCGCTTCCTGCCTCTCTCCTGGCTTCTGGTGGCTTCTGGCAATCCTTGCCATTCCTTGGTTTGTGGGTACATCACTCCAGTCTTCGCCTGCATCTTCACATGACCTTCCTCTGTATGTGTCTGTGTCCAAATTTCCCTCTTCTTCTAAGGACACCAGTCATTGGATTAGGGCTCATCCCAATCCAGTATGGCCTCGTCTTAATTTGATCACATCCGCAAAGACCCTATTTCCAAAGAAGATCACATTCGCAGGTACCAGGTGTTACGAGATTCATCTTCTCCCCTCCTTTACACACCTGGCCCATCTGGCCCCAAACCACTTTCCTCGTCCCATTTCTGCCCTTCCCCCTCCACCGCGTGGGCCCCCTTGAACCTCAGAAACACCAACGTCTTTCCTGTATCGGGCCTTTGCTCCTGCTGGTCCACCAGCTTGGGGTGGTCTTCTCGCGGCTCTTCGGGAGACCCTCCCTGGTGGCCCACTGCTCTTCTGCCTCCTCCCATTTATCTCTTTAACAGCTCACACCCCCAGGAAAAATCATCTTGGGATCTGTTCATTGTCCCTCTTCCCCTTGACTATGAGTCCCTTTGGGGCCCAGCTCACCAGGCCCCTGCCCTTGGTGACCTCTGCAGTCCCATGGGGCCCCACGCCGACAAGGGCCACACGCTTGATTTAATGTTCTGCTGTCACGGACCTGAAAATCTTAATACTTTTTGAAAAAAGGTCCCACATTTTCATTTTGCACCGGCCTGGTAAATTACGCAACCTGTTCTGGTATCCGGCAGAGAGAAAGCACTCAATAAATAATTATCGAATGATGCCACAGCACCCCTTGGGGGGGGAGGCAGACCCTATGCCCTGCAGATCTCCTTCTGAGAGGCTGGGCCAGGACCCTACCCAAGCTTAAGCAGAGAAGCAGAAAGGGGGAGACTGCTGGGATGGACGAGGTAGGAAGTGGGGAAGGAGGCAAGGCCAATCTGAGTCCCTTGCCTCTGTCCCTGGGTCCCTGGAGATGCCTCAGAAACAGCAGCAGCAGAGCCCTGGGGCCGGGAGGGGCTGTAGGGCTGCGGAGCTGGGGGGTGGGAGGGAGAGACAGGCTACAGGAAACTTCCCGCTGTCCCCCGCTCAAGAACTAACACAATGAAATCACTCACTCTACGGGGCACACCTGGACGGCCAGGTGCACACCTGGCGTACTGGGAGGGCCCTCTGGCTCATCCAGACCAGTCTCTCCCAGAGTGGAGGTGCGGCCAGCCCAGTGACCCCATCCTTTAAACCACCTGCGCCCCAGAGTCAGACGTCAATCCGCTTTCTCTTCCTATAATTATGGCCAGGAGAAAGCCTCCCTGACACTTCCCCAACTCTTGCCCGTCTCTGCTTTTAACAAAGGGGTGGCTGCTCTCCTCTTGTTGCTTCCGGTGGACAAGAGTGTCTGGCTAGAACTTAATGACGTTGTTTTTCACTGTATTTATTTTTATGGTTATTTTTTTTATTATGGACCTGATACTGTCTCATTTTTTTCCCCCATTTATGTTGGTGACATAAATGTTCCTTATTAAATAAAATGCATTTAAGTTAGGAAAAGGGAATCTTTGTGAATAATGGCCAGGTGATGGTGGATATGGCAAAAATTGGCATATTTGGCAAATGCCATATGGCGGCGGGTCCTGAGAAAAAGAAGGAGGGAGTTCTGAATTCTGGTCGGGTCCCTGATACAGAATGGACATGGAGGCTCAGACTGGGGACGGGACGTGTTTGGAGTCCCACGCAGGGCTAGTGGTGAGGCCAGTTCTCTGGACTCCCTGCCCAGTGCTCTGCTCTAGCTGACCAGTCAGCCTTAAAGGTCTGTGATTCATGATGAATCAAAGGCTGGGCTGCCGCTTTCCTCCCAGAAACTCCCTTCCACCAAGTCCCTTGGGGACCCCCCTCTCCCCGCAACCTCAGGGTTCCTGGCCCATTTAATAACCCAAGCTGTGGGCGAATCCTCCTTAACAATCCTCAGACAAGCAAGACTGGAAATCACGTTTCTGCTTTGAAAACTGCCACCAACTGCCTTTCCCACCTTATGCTCAGCAAATCTTCACAGGCGGTGTTTTAAATACTCCTTCTCCTTTTGCTGTGATCAAAGCACTTGCTTGTTCCCCTGATAAGTGACAAAAGATGTCAGAGAGACTAATGAGAGAATGTGGTGGCCGCCCCCTTCCTTTCTCCTGGGGGAAGAAGGCTCGCAGGGTGTCTAGGGCTGGGTGGCCTTTAGGATTTGGGGGGTGAGTGCAGAGAGAAGGGTAGAGGCTACAGGCAGGGATGGAGGAGGGGACCTCAGGCAGGCTGATAATTTGGCTCCACCCAACATCAGTTGGGTGGGCCTCCCAGCATGCATTTCCCCTTCTCCTGGGCAGAGCATCCCAATTTTGCTTTAGGATAACTACCCTTCCTCCACCCTCAATTGTTTCAGGAGGTGTTGGCTCCAGCCTCAGCCATGGGCTGTGTGCGTGACTTAGACCTTGTATTCTCCTGGCCCTGGCAATTGGTTTTGTGGTGGGCATATCAGCCAATCAGAACTGCGCAGAAGCAATCTTGGGGCTCCAATTGGATTGACTACTGGGAGAGAGGACAGCTCTTCCAGCTGGACTTGGTGGGGTAGAGATGTAAGCCTGGAGCTGCTAGGAAGTTTGCCCAAGAGGGACTAAGGAAATGGAGCCCCCAAGTGGAGGGAGAAGTGGACAGACACTGAGTCCTGATGATCTTAAGCTCCTGGATCAAACTGTACCTGAATACGAAAGCAATAAACTCCCTTTTCGCTTAAGTTGTTGAGGTTTTCCTGTCATTCTGACAACAGATGGCCATTTCATGATCATCTTTTATCATCTGAACCTGTGTCTTCAAGCATCTCACTCTCTACAGTGAGGATACAAATCCCTACGCCCAAGGATATAAATCCAGTTTCTTCCATTCCCTGCATTTTCAGACACAATTTCAGCCCCTTCCAGGCTCATCACACACCAACATTGGAAGACTCTCTGTTAGCAGGCACAAGTCCAGATGTGGAAACTGAGACTCGCTCAGGTAGGATACCGCATGGAGAGTTCCTGGGATGGGTCACACCTCCGGGGTTGTCTCTGCCTGGGTATCTTCCCACCCAAGAGACAGCCCAGAGGAATGGATCAAAGCCCAGGGACTCCTGCAACTCACGCTCCTTGAACATGACAGTCCCATTTTCCAGATTCAGGGACTGAGGCAGCCAGGACCAGGAACATCTGACACTCCTACTCTCATCTCTTCATCATGACACACACTCAGCACTTAACCCTCCACCTTGCAGCTAGGAGAGAGGGAGAATAAGCGCTGACGTTGATTGTGCTCCTGGATTCAGCCATGCCTGAAGGCCCTAGATCTACCTCTTGGATCTTTCAAAGGCCAATAAATCCTTTTTAGGCTAAACCAGGTTAAGTTGGGATTTGGTCACTTGTAACCAAAAGAGCCCTGATTATACAGCTGCCTTCAAATATTTGAGGGGACAGCTATATCCAGCCAGCCCCAGAGGTCAGGAGGAAGACCTGTCACAGGAAGCTCACCTTTCATGGGCCTCCCTAGTTATCTAGGTGGGGTAGAGCCCCTGGAAGCAGTGGGAGGGAAGGCTGGCAGTGTGGGGACATGATGGAGACCAGGATGCATAGGAAACCACAAATGCCAGGGCAAGGTGCCCCTGAGAGAGGGGCTGGTCTTCCAAGAACTGGGGCCATAGATGCCCCAGACCAATCGTTCTCAAATTGTGGTCTCCGGACCAGCAGCAGCAGCATCATCAGCTGGGAATAACAAATGCAAATTCTCAGGCCCTGCCTCAGACCTACTAAATCAGAAACTGGGTTTGAGGCCAGCAATCTGTGTTTTAAAAAGACTTCCAGAGGGTTCTCATGCTGAACAAAGCTTGAGCACCACTGGTTTAGACATTTCAATAAATTAAATGTGCTCAGTGAAGAGAGCAAATTATTTACTATTGAGAAGAGATGCGGGGAGCCCAGAGCCCAGCTATTGAGTTTTCCGGTTCACAAGCATCTCGGGGACACTTAGCAGTTATAGATGCCAGTACAGTGGCCCCATGCCTCTCCTACAGGCTTGCACCAAGCAAGATGGCAAGGCAAGGGATGGCCACCACCTCCAAATCCCTCCAAGCCCATTTGCCTCAGCCTCCTCCTGGGGACCCTCCTCCACTGAAGAAACCCCGTGAAGCATCCTGCCAGGCCCAGCATATGGAGAGGAGGGCACGGCCCAGAGGGTGTGAGCACTGGGCCGTGGTTGACCAGAGGACCCACAGCCAGACCAGCTAGGAGAGATGCCAGCCAGATCCCTGACCACAGCCCTCCCTCTGTCCCCAACTCCTTTTCAGTAACTCCACCTCATATTAGTTAGGATAAGGCTGGGTTATCCTGGCAGTAACACACTAACCTGACCTCTCAGTGGCTTTGTACATCGCATATTACTTTCTTCCTCTTGCAAAGTCCAGAGCAAGTCAGGTGACTTTCAAGGATAGTTTTCTTCCTGCAACGTCATCTTAGCAAAACAGACTGCTTTGCTCTTGCAGCTCTGCCATCTCAATACAAGGCTCTAGGGGCAGGGAGGACTGGGGGGATGGGCACAAGCTCTTAAATCCTTCCACCTGGGTCACTTCCACTGGCAGTCCATCAACCAGAACCAGCCTGTGGCCCCAGGTAGCTGCGAGGGGGCTGGGACACACGGGGGAACCTGTCGGACACCCCCAGCTGTGGTCCACTCTGCCACCTCCCTGGAATCACTCATTCCTTCACCAAACACCTATTGAGGAATGACTTAGAGCCTGCCCTGTGCACAGCATGGGGTCCACCACCATGAATGGGACAGATTTGGTCCCAGTCCTTAAGGAGCTCATAGGGGGTGGGGTGGGAAGATCAAGCAGACCCTCATCGAAGTTTCCCAGGACCCCATTTCTGTGCCCCCTTTGTTACAGCATCACCCTCCTTCCTGACATTAGTCAGCTTTCATCCCTTGACTGAGCCTCGGTTTTCTCATCTGTATAATGGGGATAATAAGAGAGTAACAGAAGTCATCCAATTACAATGAGAAAAGTAAGTCACAGACCGGGGAAGCCTCACAGCCCTGGGTGGTAGAGCCGGAATTCAGACACCATCAGTCTGATTCGATGGTTCAAGCCTCTTCAGTGGCTCTGGTCTCTTCAGACCTCCTTGGGTGAATGACCCCTGCAGAGTTTCCCTCAACCTTTTAAACTTTCTATAGGGAGGGGATTTGACAGCCCAGCCTCCTGGCCAAAGCCAAGGTTGGCCATGCCTGGCCTCTAGCCAACTTGGTTCCCCAAAAATAACTTGAGGCAACCCAGCCTGACCTACGTACGAGGCATCCCTGAAACCGGCTGCTGGCTCGGGTCACTCCAGAAGGGCCATAGCAGCTCTCCCACCCACCGGGCCATGGACAAGGTCAGCTCCAAGCCCCTCACCCCCACTGCTCTTTCTCCAGACTTACATGCGATTGAAGAGCTTACCACGGGACCAGCAAGGCCACCACTGCCACCATTAGAAACCTGATCCCCAGTTGCTGATTAAAACCAGGAGGGGGTTTTAATCAGCCGGGGCCATATGCTATTTAACTGAAGATGAAAGTACAAATGATAAGCATCATCTCGGAAAGGATGTCGTTAAAGGAAGAGCAGAACAGCAAGTGGCATCTTTTATCATTACAGCAGCCCCTCGCAAAGCTCTCGTTAGGGACTTTGAGGACCATCTGGGCCCTATCTTCATTATGCAGCGCTCACAGTGTCATTGTGTTTGACAACGGCTCCCGAGCCCACACCACACTAAACTTCTAAATATACAATTAATGCCCATTAATTATAGTTTTCAAACCAGCAAAATGATCCTTCATTAACTTAATCGCCTCTTCTATTTTATCAGGAAATTGTATTCTCTCTTCTCATAATCCCCGCATCTGAAGCCACCCGTTGGCGGCGGCACATGACACTTGGCCAACTTGCCTGCCTGTCCCTGGCCATCTCGAGCCCCCCGGGCCCGCCCTCCACCGTGAGACGGGAAGCTACCGCGGGCCTCCAGAGCATTCCTACAGGTTGTCCGAGCAGGCGTGGGGTCCAGAGAATGGTGGTGGAAGTGAGGCTGGGGAGGCTGCCACCCCCCGGCACCTGGTCAAGCTGGACCCCAGGTCAGATCGAACCGGATTTAAATCAGTGTGTGTGGGGTGGCGGGGTGGGGGGCGATGTGGAGAGGAAACTGGGGTCACCACCTTCTGAACCACTGTGTGTTGTCCTCGTCCTCACTGCCGGCAGCCGTGGAGCCCACCCTCCCGGTCACACTAGCCGGCCACTTATGGTGTTATTAACCCCATTGCGTGAGTGGGAAAACTAAGGCTCACAAAGGGGAAATGATTTCCTCAAGACTGCAGAGCAAGTCGGCAGCCAGGCTGGGACTCAGACGCAGGTTGTCTAACCCCCCAGGAGTGGCCTCACCCTATTTGCAGGCATGATAGCTGGCACTATTGTCCAGCAGATTTCCCTCCCCCTCACCTCCTTAGCGCGGAGGGTGTTCTCCTGCCCCATTGCCTTTGGCTTGGCCCTGTGACCTGCTTTGGCCAATGGGATGGGAGCAGATGTGATGCCCACCACAGCCCCTGCATCTTGGATGGTCAGGAGATGCTCAGGGAAAACAAGGGAGGTGGGAGGGCAAGGAAGAGAGAGAGAGAATATCACAGAACACGAGCTTTGCAACCTGATTGGGTCAAATGCCCTAGAGAAATTGTATAACCTCATAGCCTTACCTTTTCCATCTGTAAAAAGGACATGATAGAAAACCTACCTTATAAAGTGAGGATTAAATGGACAGTGCTTTACCTCCAGTGGGATTTGGATACCGTGGCACCTCAGAGCGCCTAGAGGAAGTGGCTGCTTCCTCACCCCAACTCCGTGGGTCCCTGAGCCCGTCTAGATTCTGTTAAAGCCCTATTACAGTGTTCTATAAATTTAAAGGATCTCTACAGTTCCTTCCCTCTGCTCTAACTTTGTTTCCACAGTCTGCTTTTAAGCCCTATCATCACCTCATCTCATTTATGCCTTAGTTTACAGACAAGCAGTTGTGATGTGGGGGGAGCGTGGGTGGCTCGGGAGGGGCACATGTCTCAGCCTTGGGGGTCAAGGGGGGCTTGCTAGAGGAGCCAGGTCTCGAAGGGGGAGTGGGGCAGATGCACCACAGACCCAAGGCCACCTACAACTTCAGCTGCAACTCTGAGGGACAGCCCAGCAAGCACTGACTCCCGTTGCCCCGGCAGGCTTGCCTCCCTGCAAATTCCTGGGGCCCCCTCCATTCCCCCAGGAATCTGCTTGCAAGCACACAGCCTGGAAGTGAGGAGGCATCACCCCGAGACACAGTCTGGGACCAGTGAACACATGCTCCAGCCTTTCATCCTGCAGGTGGACATGCCGGGAGCGCTCCGTACACCTCCCAGAGGTCTACCACCTCCACAGTAAAGTTTTGAGGTAGGATGATGAGTTCCTTCAGAGACATGTAGCTGGAACTCCTTGTCAACAGCCCAGAGATGGTCATCAAGGCCATGGCAGTGGATGAGATCCCAGAAAGTGAGTCCATGGAGAAGACAAGGAGGCCAAAACTGAGATTGAAGCAATGCCACTATTTTTAAAACTTTTTATTTTGAAATACTTACAGATTCTGCAAAGATAGTACAGAGAGGTCCCATGTACCCAGTTTCAATGCTGCAATTTTTAAAGGAGGATTAGGCAAAGCCGACTGCTAAAAGCAGCTCAGAGAGGCTGGAGAAAATCCAAAAGGGCTTGATGTCAGGGAAGCAATTTCACTTAGGATTCAGTTTGGTTACAAGGGAGAGTGGTTTAAACAAGTGAGAAGTTGATTTCTTCCTCATTTAATAGTCTAAATGTAGATTCCAGGTCTGGAATAAAAGCCCTGTTCCTCTAAATCCTTAGGGACACAGGCTTCTGCCAGCCACTCCACCATCTCTGGGGTGTTGTTCTTGTCCAAAATGGTCCGAAATGGTGGCTAGAATTCCAGTCATCACACCTGCTTTCCAGGCAGCAGAATGGAAGAAGGAAAGGAGAATAAAAGGGATGATAGGAATAAACAAGCCAGCTCTTCAGGCAGATTTCCAGGAACTGCCACATAAAACTGACTAGAATTTAGTCACAAAATTTAGTGACAAAATAGTCTGAAAACTGTCATCTTTATTCTTGAACTCAAAACCAGAGATCCTATTACCAAGAACAAAGGGAGAATGGATACAGGGGAGCAACTAGCATCCTGTGCACAGAATCCAAGGGTAGAGGGTGTCCTGAAATGAAGGATATGGTCACCATCATGAAACACAGCCAAGAAGTCAAGAAAGGTAGCTACTGTAATTCCCATTGGATTTAGGACAAAAAAATCAGTGGCAACTTGGTGGGGATAATTATAATTGTCCATCTGACCCCAGAGCTCTTGATCCTGAGCGCTTTACTTTTTCCAGAGTTGGCTTTTGTCAGATGGATGGGGCAGAAGGACAGAGGTGATGGAGTGGGGGGTATTGGACAGAGAGTGGTGGAAACCCAGACCACAGGCTATGGGAGAGGAAGCAGGAAGTGAAGATGAGGGAGTGAAAGGGAGCTAGTGTGTTGGGAAGAACCAAGAGCGACTGTGAGAAGGACAGGAGTGAGGACAGAGGGAGGTAACAGTTTTCGTGGCTTCCAGGGTGGGGCACTTCTGGGTCCACAGTGGGACTCAGGAGTGGGTGGCTTAAGACAAGAAAAAAAGGAGGTTGTTTCCGGGAGGGGGTTGGTTTACAAAATTTAGAGATTGGATCTAGGTGAGTGCTGAAATCCCCTAAGATGCTGGCTGGATGTCAGGTAAAGGCAGATGCTGAGCTCCCTTAGAGAAGACCCAGGCACCTTCAACACCACCACCCCCGCCAAGTCTTTAACGTTCTCATGGTCATCATGACATGGCCCCAAACCTTGAACGTTTGCCCATGGATTCCCAGGGAAATGTTCAAACCCCTCACCTTTTCCTGTGAGGCCCTCCATGATCACCTGGCATTGATTAAGATGCTGTCAGCAACAGAAACCCCAAGGAACAGACAATGCCAGTGCCTGGCCCTGAGTCCCCTGCGTGAAGCATTTCTGTGTCTGCTAGCCCACCTCCCAACTGCCAGCTCCTGTGATGTTTTGTGGAAGGCTCCATCTGGCCACCGAAGCTCCCCCTGCCTGTGGTGGGAGCAGCCCTCAACTAATGACAGGTGGAAATGGGTGGATAAATACCCCAGCTTCCTGGCTCTGAGCGTAGGTAACTCTGATGGGCGTTCCACATGGGTTCCCAGCAGAATCAAGCTCTAGTTGTCTTTCCTGCCCTGTCTCCTTCCTCACTCCCCTACCACCACTTCCCAGGATTGCCCCAAAATAAACAACTTGCTCTCAAAGCCTCATCTCACGATCTTCTCCTGAGAAAAGCCAAACAACTGGAGTGCAGATGCTGAGTAGCCACCAGTTACTGTACAAGTGGTAGCTCAGTCACATCCTCTCGGGCCCGGGTTCTCCCCGTGTCTGCTCTGTGGTCCTCAGGCTGGTGGCCAGACGGCTGTCATCATGACGCCTTGCAGGCCCCTCAACAGACTTTCCTCCAGGTCTCATTGGCCAGAACAGGGTCACGTGACCTCTCCTGAACCCATCACTGGCAAAGGGGATGATGGCTTTACCAAGACTGGCCGAGACGAACAATACGATTAATAGAAAAGGCTTCCTACTTCTGTGAATTTGTTGAAGAAGAAGGAGGAGGAGGAAGAGGAGGAATGGGAGGGGGGCAGTAGAGAGAGAAGAAAAGAAGATCAGAAAAGAGAAGAAAAAGAACTCAAATGTATAATGCCAAAAGAACAACTTTACAAGCTCAAAAATTCATATTTGGTTGTGTTCTAAATATTAGAACCAAAATGTAGTTTAAAAAAAAAGACTGGCTTAGACTAATCACCTAGGGGCAGAAAGGATATCGGGGTCAATCACAAGGATCAAAGCACGCCCCCATCTTCCCTTCCAGTCTGAGTCTTCCACCATAGATGTGAAGTACTGAAAAGATGGAGCTGGTTGACTTGGAATGCCATTCATTCACTGATTCGTTCATTCAACCAGCGTATATTACTTGCCATGTCCCTGCCCTCAAGGAGCGCACAGGCTACTTGATGGGGGCAGAGGTATGGAGACAAGAAAGGCACAGAGGGCTGAGCGTGATGGGGGCTGGGTGGCCGAGGCATAACCCAGGGGTCCCCTGATTCAGCTGCTTCGCCATCTAGAATCCCACCCCCCACACCCCCCCACAGCCCCATCATGCCTGCCTCCTCCAGGAAGCCTTTCCTGATTTCCCCAGGCCCCCAGGCTCTACCCTGCCCCGAAGCCCCCTTGGACTTGGGACGGATCAGGCCCTGGGCTGACACTGCCTTGGATGGCTCTGAAGTGTCCGTTTGTCTTGTCTTCCCCATTAAGAGTGAGGGCTCCTAGAGGGAGGGGTCATGTGTTGCCTGGGCCAACCCACAGCCTAGGCCAGCCTGCCTGGTCCCCGTCTCAGCCCCCATACCTGCCTCGTGGCCTCCGCCTCCTCTCCCTATCTTTCCCATCAATTTCTTTTTTCATAAAAATCAATTTCTGTCCCGTTTTTGCCATCTACATAAAAGACTGTGGCATCAATTAGCCTTCGTTCTCTCTCTCTCCGTCTCTTTTTTTGCCTCCTCGTCTTTTTTGGAAACCTCTTTGTAGGGAAAATCTCATATTTCAGCAATTTGCATTATCCACACACTCAGCTTTGAAGTTCTAAGTTATGGTAAGAAAAGGACCCACTTATCTGCCCATAAAAAATGTTCAAAGCTTATAAATTCCCTGAAACAGATGTACATTATCATTGGATTTGCCTTTCTTTTTGCTAGAGCCTGCCTAATAGAGTTTCGGCCGCCCCCTGGCCCCCTTCCCCCGCCCCTGTTAGCATCTTGTCTCCACAGAAGCCTGCTCCCCACTGGGCCAGACCGACTTCAAAGGTCCCAGGCTGTCTGTTAGAAGCAAAGCACAAAGTGGGAACATAGGGGCCTTTTAAATCCCCCATGTTTAAGTCAATATCATGCCTCCCTTCTTTCCCCTCTCCTGGCAGAGGGGCATAAGTCAGCCATTCCTTTTCTGCCTTCACAAGCGCCAATTCAGCAGTTTGAGGCTTCTGTCTGTCTCTGTCTTTGCCCTCTTGTTCTTCCCAACTTTACTTTGTGTTCCTTCTCGCACTTAACGACGTTGTTCAACAGCAGGGAAGGTATTGCTGAACCCGGGTATAGACAAAAAAGTGGATCCCTAGCACTTTTATGGGTGAGAATGTCATAAGCAACTTGTATGCACCAGGCTGCCCTGTGCCCTATGATGAGGGCTTCCTCTCCAGGCTACTGTTTCCAGTTCCTTCTCCACTAAGCAGCCAGATGGTCATATTCTGTGCCCACCTCCCAACCTATTGTTGACCCTCCCACTTCTTGATGTTTCTTCAGGGTCATGAGCAAACTCTCCACCCTGGCCCCCCAGACCCTGCCCACGCTGGGCTTCCCTCTTGTCTGTGCTCAGCCTCTCTGGCCTCCATCCATGTGTCCAATGGCCTACCCTCTCTTGCACCTCAGGGCCTTTGTACAAGCTGTTTCCTCTAGCTCTCACCAGACTAATTCCTCCTCATTGTTGAGGTCTCCACCTAAATGTGGCTTCCTGGAGAGGCCCTCTCCAAGCCCCAATCTCAATCAGGCCCCCTCTGTTATTCCCTCACATGTCTCCCCAAAAGTTATCACAGTTGATAACAATATAATTTTGGTGTGACAGCTGTCTCCTGAGGAGACTGAAAGCTCTGAAGGGAGGGAGGAAGGAGGCCTGTTTTATTTCGTGCTGAGCATGGTCTTGACACGTAGCAGTTGATCAGTAAGTAACTGAGAGTATGAATGGATAGGGGAATCTGGTGATGAACTTGAGACAGGTGTGGTCCAGGGAAAGGCCACCTGGACCTGAGAAGGACCTCTCTGAGCAGTGAGTACCAAGTTTGGGTCACCCTTTGCTCTGACCAGGCTTGATTTTGGCTGCTCCTTGTCACCACAGGGGTGGTCTTACCCCAGACTGACTTGCAGTCACCAAACAGCAAAGCAAGACTGAGTGGGGTACTCAAATGCCGGATCCTTTCTCCACAACAAAAGAAGGAAGGAGGGGAGGGAGGGAGGCAAGAGGAAGGAAAAGAAGGTCATATGGACCACACTAGAATATTCTGGCATTCTGGCTAGGAATTTCTGAACAAATCACAATCAGATGCTGCTTTTTGAGACTAGAGCCAGAGGAAATGGAATCGGGTGACCTCTGTTAAGATGGCCAAGTACACTCTCCATCAGGAGAGGATCTGGCCTGGGGACAGAGCCACTCAAAGTCACCTGGGACCCATGTCCCTGGTCTGTGCTGGGAGCCCACTGGCTAAGCCCAGGGATGCTGCCCCTCAGCTCTGCACCACCCAGAGCATCCCTGGTACATCCCTGGGTTTCAGTCTGTCCAAAGGCTGCTACCCCTTCCTGGAGGCTGAATCAGCATGTCAAGGAGCCTGAGCGGACCCCATGAGAGGGTGTCCCCTGCCTAGTCGTCCTCATGAATCCAATCAACAGAGATGTGCTGAGTGCCGAGAGCCGGCCATATGCTAGATCTGGCTTGGGGCCAGGTGGGCAGGCCAGGAACGTGCTATCGTTCAGGAGCTCAGCAGATATTTAACAAGCACCTATCTTTGCTGGGCCTTTGGGATTACAAAATAATCTTTGGTGAACAAGATAGTACTTTAGTGGAAACAGATGTTAACCAAATAATCAGAGGCACAAACAAGCTTATACAGTCGATCCTGATTACTCACAGACTCTTTATTTGTGAATTCGCCTACTCACAAAAATTTATTTGTAACCTCAAAATCAATAGTCATGGAGCTTTCATGGTCCTTCGTGGTCATGCGCAGAGCACCGAAAAATTTGAGCCACTAGGTCGTGTGCGTTCTCAGCTGACATCAGACAAGGCAACACTCTGCCTTTCCGTTTCAGCTCTCATACTATAAACGTGTTCTTTCCGTGGCCTATTCAGCACTGCGCTTTTTGCATTTTTTGTGCTTTGTGTTAGCCTTGGCTGAAGGGCTGTCTAGTGTTCCTACGAGCAAGAAGGCTGTGGTGTGCCTTATGGAGAAAATATGAATATGTGTGCTAGACAAGCTTCATTCAGGCATGGGTTACTGTGGCTGATGGCCTTGAGTTCAATGTTAACCAATCAACATTGTAGAATAAACCAGGTGTCTTTAAACAAAAACACAAAACAAAGTTGATGGAAACGTTGTGACCAGAGGCTCGCAGGAACCTACCCCTATATTTCCCCTAAGACCTGGCTAAATCAGTGTTGGCAATAACTTTATAGAGAGTAGATACCGTGAGTAACGAGGCTCTGCTGTAATTACAAACGGGATCAGCGCTGTGAATGAAGGGGACCGGCAGGGCACTCTGAGAGCGTGGGCACCGCTTGGCTGCAGCTGGGGCCTCGAGCCAGGCCAGCAGCCCTACCTCCCAGATCTTCCTTTCACTCACATGTCCCTGGACTTGACTGGGGTGATGGCAGAGGAGGGGTAGGACTGGTCTTTGCTAATCTTTGCCAGTGCCCACAGGTTTCTGGCAAGGGGGGGTTGAGTGACTAACAGCTTGTCCCCAGGGACAGGTGTCACACTGTGTTTAACACATTAACGGTAACCTTGCTAAGTCATTTAGCTCGACTGTAATTCAGTTTCCTCCTTTGTTTCCTCACAAGGCTATTCTAAGGATGTCAGCAAATGCAGACTGAACGTACAGTGAGGGCTCCGTGAGTGATAGATATGGCGATTTAGATTTCTCTGCAGTCCTAGGGCTCAGGGCCTGGTCCCAGGGGCTGGGCCAGATTCCTGGAGGACAAGGAGAGGCCCAGAGGCAGGACAGCCAAGGACTGTTCCTGGGGCTCCCCCCCACCCGGGGGGAAGGAGCTGCTGGACACAGCTTTTAGGTTGCCGGTCCCACCACTCACTGCCCCATCCTTTTAGGGCACAGAGCTCCCACCCCAAGGCCCAGCTTGTCAGAGCCACGGGCAATCTCATTATGCAAATTCGGGATTTAAGGCCCAGAGTGGGCTGGGGCTTGCCCAAGTTCACACTGCAGGTCGGGTCTGGAAGGAATGGAGTGAACTCATCGAATGTGGAAGGGAAAAGCAACAAGGCAGGTGGGGAGGTGGCACGAAGCAACAAGGCAGGTGGGGAGGTGGCACGCTGCAGCCGCTGATCAGGGGCTCTGCACCCTTCATCAGTCCGGACTCTACCTCCTTCCCCACAAGCCCGGTGGGGCCAGATTCTCATAACAGTAGCAACCACGTCCTGAAGGCCTGCTCTGCCTGGCTCTGAGCTGAATGCTTCAGGCCCAAGAGATCATTTAATCTGATCCTCACAACAGCCTAACAGTGAGCTGGATACTCTGATTAGTCCCATGTTACAGAGAAGGAAACGGAGGCACAGAGAGGCCGGGTCCTTTGTCCAAGGTGGCACAGCTAGGAAGTAGCAGGACCAGGACTCGCTTCAGGTCTGCCTGATTCCAGTGTCCATACTCTCAACCATGGGCGGTTCTGCCCTTCTGAGCCGAGGCCCCCAGCCTGCATTCTGCGGTCTGGCTACTGGATCCGGTCACCTCCTCAAACTCCATCCACCAAGCCAAAGCAGGCCTGAGTAGGGGCTCGGCAGGGCGCCTGTAGGCTTGCGAACCAAGCGCTGGTCTGTAGCGCAGCAAAGCAGCACGGCTAGGTGGTTGCACGGAGCCCCCCTTCCCCAAGGCTGGCTTTGACCAGCTGCACAAGTACCTCCCCAGGGAGCAAGGGCCTCAAAGCAAGGCAGGAAGACTGGGAAGGGCCCACTGGCATTTCCCTAAAGAGCCGAGGGAGGAAGGACAGCACGTGATCCCTACACCAGGGCTCACTGTGGACCCGCCCTCGTTGGAGCACAGGCCTTGAGTCCCGCTAAATCCGTCTCCTTGGCGCCTGTAGCTCTATGAGGGGAGGGTGGTAGATTATTGAGGGCCCAGGAGGCAGGGCAGCTAGGAAAAGAACTGGGCTCACCCCCGGAGGGCTGTTACTGAAGTCTCTGCCCTGGCATGGTCATGGCCACTTGCCCCAACATCGTGAGGCTTTTTGGAGGTTTCCGGGGGGTGGGGCAGGGGCCTGGGGAGCTCCCTCTGTCTCACTTATACCTCAGTGCACATACTCCCTAAGGCTGGGCCGCTGGGCTCCCACCCTGCTTGTGACAAGGCCCTGGGTTTCTCACACTGTGCTCTACGGGCCCAGCTGCAACATCATTTCCTGGGGTGACAGCGTGTTCAAAGCACTGATCCCTGCTCCCACCCCCAGGCCCATGGAATCTCAGTCTCTGGGGCTGGGCCTGAGTCTCTGCATTTAACATGCTCCCTGGGAGATGCTTATGCGCCCTGAAGTTAGGCATTGCCCTCAAAGGAGCCCTCTGAGGTCATCTGGGCTCTCAGCCTGGCCACACGGGAGCTTGGAACATCTTGGTGCCCAGGCCAGGGAATCAGCACAGTCCCAAGGTGGGACCCGGGCACTGGTATTTTAAAAATCTCCCCGGGTGATTCTGAAGCACTCGTAGGATGAGAATTACTGGTTGTGCGCATTCCATCCTGCCCGCCCCCAGCTCCCACCCACAGGCTGTCCTATGCCAAAGTCAAGTCTGGAGGGTCTCGGTCGACGTGGAGATCCTCTTGTCTCTGTCAGGCTCACGGACTGGATGCACCACAGTTCTACTTTATGGAGAGAACGCGGAGGGGAGAGGAAACCCCTTGTGGGGGCAGGGGGGTGCTCGGTGGGAGGCGAGGAGTCTAGGCCAGCCTCTGCTACTTCCTCCCCTTCTGAGGTCACCTTCTGCTGCTAGGAGATGGACCTCACTCCCATCCCCCCTTCTCATGCTAAAGGAAGATGCTGGGTGCAGAAAGCCCTTGGCAGGGACATGCATTAACCAGTAAAATTATTCAAGGGTGTGAGCCCCCGAGAAGAGGGGTCAGGTTCAGAGGTCTGCTGGTTTGGGAGAAGGTGACAAGACCAATAGCCAGATCAGAGCCCTCAAATAAGAGGCATGACTGTAGGAAGTGATGAAGAATTAATGATCGGAGAAGGGTGCCCTTGCACAGCATTTAGGAGTCAATGCACAGCTTTTAGGGGCTGTAAGGCATTTGGCTGAACCGCCTGTATTCGTTCTGCAAAACACAGCCATGCACACGTAGGGAGCAGGGGTGAGGCTGGGGCTACACCCACGGGCCTTGGGGAGCAAAGGCAGGGGCTGGGAGGGCAGATTCTGGGGCTGGCTAGACCAGGGGCGAGGCTGCCTTGGGGTCTTTGGGGCCTGCAGTCTCCTGTACGTGCTGGTGAAGCCCTACCTTCAGCGAGGAGGTGAGGACGGTAGGGGTGGGATGCCACAGCCCACTGGCACCGAGCACAGCTCCGGGGCCCCCTTTCATTCCCGGGAGCGCTGACAGGTCTCACAGAAGCTGGGTTATTAGGGCAGGCAGTCTTCCCCTCCTCCTGTCACCTGCAAGGTTGCCTTCCTTCTGGCTCAGTAATGATTTGACATCTAAACACTGAGAATAAAGTGGGGCGGGGTGGGGGAGAGTAGAAGAAACTGCTCCCAGCTGTTTCCTTTGCCAAAAAGTGTAATTGGCATGGCTGGGTGTGAAGTGCACAGCCCCCCCGGGCTCCCCGATCCCCAGCGCACCCTGGGTGATGAGAGCCTCGGCCCAGCTGGCTGCCTTAACCAGACGTCCACAGTGCCAGTGACAGATCAGCAGAACTGGGCATCCTAGCGACCAGCCAGTGCTTTGTGCAGGTGTGCGTGAGGCCGGCAGAGCCGCAAGTGAGGGAACCCCGGTGCTCAGAGCTCAGGTCCTGGGGAAGCAGGAGCGGCTCCTGCGCAGTGGGTGTCAGATTTGCACACAAGACAAAACTCACCCCCACCAGCCTGCAGGAAAACGTGCTCAAAACCTCACCAAGAAGCATGGTTGACCGTTCGTTCGTTCCATCCTTCCTTCCTCCCTCCCTCCTTCCCTCTTTCCCCCCTCTCTCCTTCTCTTCCTTTTCTCTCTCTTCTTCCTTCAACTTCCCATTACTTGGTACAACTTCTTTTAGAGCTCATTTACAACCCATCAACATTGAAATCACACATGGTCTTGAACTCGGCTGTTCTCGCATTGGCAGTCTGTTGCCAGTGCTCCGGCTTGTGGGCACTGAGACAAGCCAGGCACAAGGATGTGCCATGGCCTAGGATGAGACCCACCTGCCTGCAGGAGGGGATGGGCAAGCCCGCGACAGCGCCTTGGACCAAGAGAGGGTTGAGCAGTTGTTAGAGAGGAGGGGGCAGAGCTCTGTGATGGATGCAGGGAGCTCTTCATACACATTAGGTCACAGAGAAAAAGGGCCTAAGTATGAATACTATGCTACTCCTTGGGTAAAAATAAAAGGGTGTGGTGGGAAGAGGATTAAGCAGTAACTGCAGTGTTTTCTTTCTTAAAAATAGATCTGAAATAAATACTGCAAAATGTCAGCATTTGTAAAATCTGGGTGGTGAGTTTCACGGTTACACGGTTTTCTGTTTCAAACTTTGTTTGAAATATTTTTTGAAATAAAATTAGGGGTGGGGGAGAGGTGAAAAAGCAGAGAATGGAACATTTTTAGGGCAGTGAAAATACTCTGTACGATGTTATACTTATGGATACACATCATTATACATTTGTCCAAACCCATTGAATGTACGACAGCAAGTGTGAGCCCCAAGGTAAACTGTGGACTTCGGGTGATAATGATGTGTTGATATAGGTCCTTCCTTGGTAAAAAATGTACTATCTGTTGAGTGATGTTGACAATGGGGTAGGCAATGCATGCAGAGGTCAGAGGGTATAAGGGAAATCTCAGCACCTTCCTCTCAATTCTGCTGTAAATCTAAACCTGCTCTGAAAAAGATAAAGTCTTTAAAAAAAATCAACAGAATTTAAATGGGGAGATATCTCATTTAAATGTATTTATTCTTATAACAAAAATGGCAGTGACACTTTCATAGTGCTCCTGTGGGCCAGGCACCGTTTTAACTCACTGAATTCTCACAACAGCCCTGTGGGGTAGGTCTCTTCTGATCCCCCTTATAAAGGGGAAGCTGAGGCTTGAGAAGTACACAGAGCTACTAAGGGAAGGAGTCAGGATTTGAACCAGGCGGCTGGGCACCAACATCTGTGCTCACACCACCACGCCACATCCAAAAGGCCCCGGGAAGCTGGGGTCAGGGAAGTCAGAGGGATGTGTACTTCTTCCTGTACACCTTTGTGTACTATTTGAACATTCTACATGTGCACATTACTACTTTTTAAAGTTAGGTAAATTCCAGGTACCAAGAAATAACAGAACCCTGACAGGTGTGGGGCTGGGAGAGATGGCAGGGACCTCTTCTCAGAGGCTGAGGAAACGCTCTCAGCCCACCAGGCCACAGAGAGGCTCCCTGCGTGGACCCAATGCCTGGCTTGTCTCCATGGTTGCAGCAATTCTGGGCCTGGGGCGCCATCTGCTCTGGTCTGCTCAGCACCCCTCCTCTTCCTTCTTCTGGCACAGGCCCCTCCCCCTCTCCACCGGCTGGACGTGTGACTCCAGGGGAGCCACAGTGATTGGTCCAGGGATGGGTACCGGATCCAAGCCCAGCCAATTAGAATCCTTCCCTGGGCTTGCCCTAGTGGAAAATCCTTTTCCATTGGGTTGTGCGGCCCAAAGTGCCAGCAGTCCCCACACCACGGCAAAGCATGTCGGGGGAGAAGTAGAAATCCAGAAAGGGAGCCATAAGAACCAGCGAGTCTCAGCTTCGTTCACATCCTGTCATCTCAGAGCCAGCTCCCTCCCTGCCTTCCCTGGGTTGGTTACTTTCCTGTCCGTTTGAGTTGGTTCCTGACTGACAGAAGCCCATAGCCCTAAACAAGGGAAGCCCAAATCCACTGGTTAAGGGATCCTGGGAAAGACTAGAATCCCACTTCTGCCACCTGCTGTGTGGTCTCAAGAGAGTTACTCAACCTCCCTGAGCCTGTTGTGCTCCCTGAGCTTCCACTGGCTGCCTCAGGGTTGTCATAAGGATTAACTGTACTAATCCAGTCCCAGGCACACCAGTAACTAATAAAATTAATACAGTGACAACAACTCAGCACACCATCTTCAAAAAATAACTCCTTACCAACCATAGTAAACCGACACCAGAGGCTCTGGAAAAGGGGGTGCCAGCTGGGAGAGCAAGTAGCAGAAAGGCAGGCAGCTGGAGCCACTTTTTCTTCCTGTGTCCCTCCAGATTCACCCTCCACTGTCCTCTTCCCCGGCAGAATGCCTGTGTGACCCCCATCAATAGCTCCCTCGCTCTCTGGCTCCTGGTGGCTTCAGCCAACGGTGCCTCAGCAGGATACAGGCGGGCAGGAGAGTGAGGTCAGGAAGTCATTTCCCTGTAGGGTCCCCACAGGCTGGCTGCATCCTTCCAGCGAAGGTCACGGCTCCTTCAGGTGCCCCCACCCCTCTGTGTCTGCTGAGGATGACTCTCTCCCATGCCCTCCACTCCAGGGGTAGGAGTGGCACCCACAGTGCCAGCGCAGGATCTTTTACTCTTTTAGGAGGCTTTGCCCACACTATGTAAATATTCCCTTTATTAAGCTCACCCCATTACCCAATTAGAGTGTGTGTGTCATCAGTGTCATCAGTTTTTCACGGGGTCCCTGACTAGTTGACAGGTGTCCTTTTCCTGGCCTCCCCGGGTCTCAATCAAACAAAATTCTGCTCTACAGACGACATTGCTCCAGGGTCCCAACTCTGGCCACTGTCTCCATTTCCCTCCACGCTTCTGTACTCCAACAGCCCTCTCCAAAATCTGCCAGGTCCCAAACCTCGAGAAAGGATCCCTGATGAGTGGCAAGTGGCCATTGGCATCTAATGAACAGCGCCCCAACAGGAGGCACACAGGGTCACGTCTGGGCTCTGGATGTGTCTTGAGAAGCAAAGCACGGACTTCTGCACACCAGAAAAGGTACCTGAGAGTGTATATTTATAGAAAGATACATAGAAATGGACAGATGGCATCTATCTACAGATACAGAAAGCTCTGTTAGAGAACCACGTAGGTATGTATATATTTGCCAAAGGTAGGACACCAGGTTTCCACATCTTCGGTCACAACCAACAACACACAATTGCCCGATCTTGGAAAACCACACTTGTTTATGTGGTTGGTTCCCTCTCCGGAGGTTTCCAAAATGAGAAGGCTGGTTTCAGGGGCAGTCTTTAAATATGGGTGTGTATCTTTCTAAAGAAGCGAGGAGGAGGAGAGAAAAAAGAGAAATGTATTTTCATGTTGCGCACGACAGAAAAGATGGGACTGGTTTGGGGCAGGGGCGTGATCCCACTGGAAAGGTGTGAAAGATAACTCCAGAAAGGACAGCTAAGCTTTCTAGGTTGGGACATAAAAACACAACAGCTGGGAAGGTCACGCAGTCCGCCGAAATCCCTTGTAGCACATTACAATCCGTTAAGGGCAAAATAAAATCAGGATCATACTAAGAGGTAGCAGCTGTTTATCTTCTCGGAGATTTCAAGCGTCTCTGGAAGCCGGGCCAGGGAAGGGTGTTCTCCTGGAAGAGACTGGGATGGGGCAGAGTTCTGGCCGAGGGCTTGCCCGGGGCTGGGAAGGGTGTGGAATGGCCTGCGTGGACACCGCAGCTCCGGAGCCCCAGGGAGCCTCTGCCACTACAGGCCACTTCCAAACCCAGAGTCATTTCTTGGGTAAGTTATGCAGTCCCCACGACATATAAATAAAAGTTTAGTTCTGTGTTTCCATATATCTTCTACATGGAGGCTAGCTGAATATTAGTGGAGTAACAATAATTATTAATAAACAATAATCGTCATAATAACAATAATTAATAGAATAATAATGCCTTGGGGGCAGGGGGAGGGGGGTCCTTCATATGGCGGGGGAAGGGCGGGGGCGGGGCTCTAGGTCTGGTAGAAGTGGTGGTAATGGTGGTGGTGTTCGTGGTGGTGGTGATGCTCGTGTCTCTGGACCGCCTGGCCGGCCTGGCTCTCGTACACCACCACCGCGGGCAGCTCCCTGACGTGGTCCCGCCCCACGACGGTGCCGCCCACGGCTAGGGGCGCCTGCAGGCCCCGGCACCCCTGATGGCTCTCCTTGGCGCGGTGCTTGTGCTTCTTGTGCCCGAGGGGCGCCAGAGTGGGGAGGAGGGCCGGGCTGGCGGCCAGGTGGGCGGATGGGGACACCGCAGGGACAGCAGGTCCCATGGGGGGTTTGCTTCTTGCCCCTCTGGCCACGTGGCCCACTCCCACGCTCTTGCCCTGGGCCTTGGGGGACCTCACAAAGTGCTTGCTCCCGTCCTGGGTACCACCCCGGAGCCGCTGCTGGACCTCCGAGACCTTGGCGAATGGGGCGTCAAGAAAGTGGAAGGAGCCGGGGTCCACGCCTGGGGGCTTTCGGTGTAGGACGTGGATGGCTTCTGGCTCGTGGGAGCGAGATCGAGCGGGGTTGGAGGTGCGGGGTGGCAGTTCTGACTTCTGGGCCACTGACGGGGAGCCTAGGAACCAATTCAACAAATGTTTAATGAGCACCTACTGTGTGCTGGTGTCACACGGTCCCCTGGAAACCACTCCGCCCCCAGTTCTCCCAGGCTGATAGAGGCAGCTGGTCCTTATCAGAGCTAACCCCGACGCCCCGACTCCCCGCCCACTGACTGCTCTCCTCCCTCTGCCTTGGAGGAAACTTTTCTGGAATGGAACTTTGCCATCTGCTAAGTGGGAAAAACTGTTTCTGTGTTAGGTCTTTAAAAATAATTAATTCTCCTTCTGAGAGCTTGGAAAGAGAGGAGACAGGGACATTGTTAAAACTGTCTAAGGTCACTGGAGCACAAAGGAAATCTACAAGCATGTTCCTTAACTTATAGAGGTAACTCAGAGAGGAATTAAACACAGGGGGAAGGGGAGAAGGGCGTTGTGGGGAGTGAAATTAAGTGGACTGTGTCTTCATCTATCTTAGCAAGAGCTGAGATGTCAAGGGCTGATAAAGACAGAGCACTGTTTTGCTTAACGAAGCCCAGGGTCCTCACTGGAAGAGAGGGGTGGGTCGGGGTACAGCACCGAACTGTTGTTTTCATTGAATTATAAGCCCTCGGATACTACTTGATATTGTTCGACTTTGTGCACGTTTTACTTTAATGTTTTAAACGTTTTGAATGCCATCTCCTCCAAGAAGACTCTGTACTCTGTCCAGTAAAAGCTAGGCCTTCCCCCAGCCCAAAGGGGCCAGCAAACACCCACTCGCCCACCAGCCCCCCTGCCCGCCCAGCCACGCCCTGCCCTGGCCACCCTCACCGGTGAAGGAGCTCCCTTACCAGGCCCAAACTGGGACGTGTAGTTTTCTATCCCAGCGAGATCTAAGTAGTGGTTTCTCCTCTCAATGTTCTCATCCACGCAATGGTGGTAGCAGCCAGACTGCTCCAGACGGCTGTCACCCTGGAACCTATCAGGGAAGGCAAGCGAGAGGGTGGGCCCTGGCCTCGAGGTGGGAGTGGTCCCACGAGCTCCTGGGAAGCCACCAGGACAAACCCTTCTGGACCCTCTGTTAATTTCTGTCTGGGTCTTGGGAGCAGGGGAGGGAGGGAGGGAGTGACCACGTCAGCACTCTGTCCCTCCTTTCCCTCCCCTGCCTGGCCTCCCTGGGCCTTCTGGGAGGACTGGATAGGGACTAAGCTGTGAACAGGCCCAAAGCAAAGGAGAAGGTAACTGGTCAAAACTTCAGGATGCTCCAGAGCCAGGCTTCAAACCATGTGTTCCTAACGTCTACCTGGCTCCCCACGGGGTGGGGAGAACAGAAGCCCCCAAGCCATTGGAGTTGAGGCTGGAAGACTCCATAACCTGCCCAAAGCTCAGAATGGGCCTTCCCAGGGTGGTGTAAGGTGCGAGGAGGGGCGGGTGGGGGAGGGAGGTGACCTTCCTCCCACTGCGGGATTCTGGGCTCCCTGCCCCTCCCCTTCAAGGGCCTCTGTGATCTGCCCACACTAGCTTGCCTGCTCCCCCAGGGCAGCCCCCCTACATCTGTAGCCAGCCTGGGCACCCCCAATTCCTAGCCCTCTCCCCACACCATGCTGTGTCCCTGCTTGGACCACCTTCTCTCTTTCCCCTATGCTAGCGCTTCTCAAGTCCCAGCCATTACCTCTCCGTGTTCACAGTAGATACTGTCCCACATTACTGTTACTTTATATTACTGTTTACTCAGCGCTTTTCTTTACCCAGTCTCTCTCTTTCCTTCCCTCCCTCTCTTCACTTCCTTCCTTGCAGTTAAATAACAACAGGTGAAAGATAATTGCAGCTTTACAACCCCTTAGCCACAATTCTGAAATCCAAAACACCTGAAAACAAAGATTTTCCACAACCCATTTGGCAGCCAAGCTTGCTCTAAACAGATGTGAAGGTAGCTACAGTCTTTCTCTCACTTAGCATGAATATTTATATGTGTCCCTGCAGAAATATCTATGTGCTAAATCCTGGGGTGCTGTGCAGATCCCAGATAGAAATACACTGGGAGCACCTTTCTAAAACTCAACAAATGCCAAATTCCAAAACGAATCTGGCCCAAAGCATTTTGGATGAAGCAACGTGGACCTACATTTAGCTCTTTTGGACAATTGAGTTTGATTTGTGAACCTGCCCTCTGAAATCACTGCCCACCCCCCTACGCCCTGCCCCCGAGGAGAATGTAGACTGCAGCCTCCTGCCTGGAATCCCTTAGAGGCAGGTCCACAGCCGGTGCTCAATCCGTGCTCAGAGGCACTGGGCCGGCTCTGCCCGCGCTCGCCCTACCTGAGGAGGGCCCGCTGCTTCTTCTCCCAGCTTCGCAGCTCCTCGGCGGGCTTGGTCTCCGCTCTGGGCCTGGTGCTCTGCAGGTCTGAGTCCCACCAGAGAAACAGTCCGGTGAACAGCTTGTTCCTGCACCCGTCGGCCTCCCAGCCCTGCCCAGGCTGCCTAGCACACAGCCCTTGAAACTGGCCCACAGCAGCTTCGCAATGGCTCTGCGGGGAGGGTTCTCCCAGCCAGGACTAAATAGAGGGGTCTCGCAGCTACCTGCCCTGCCTGATGCCTCCCCCAGACTCACCTCCTCCCCAGACTCCTTAGCTGCCTTCGAGGCCCCGCCCACCTACACTCCCCATCACAGAAGCCCTTACTGGGGCTGCTTGCCACGCCCAGGCCCACCTCCAGCGCTTTGCTTATGCAGGGCCTTCCATCTGGAATTCCTTCCCTATCCAACCTTCAAAGACCCGCTCAAATCCCACCTGCCCACAGAGCAGCTCGCAGGAGAGGCCCCAGGACTCCCTCCCACTCCTCCCAGGTGGGGCTCTGACCCTCCCTGAGAGCTGGGAGTGGACCGACTCCCGTGGCCAGCACAGCCCTCCAGCCCTCACCGGGGTGATTGAGAAGGATGCTCTTCTTGCTCTGGCTCCCATCGGGGGCCACGGTGAGCTTCACACGCAGCGTCTTGCTCGACGTCGGGGAGTGGTTGACGGAGGAATCGACCACCTCGTAGATGGTGTGCAGCAGGCTGGTGATGTCCTGGATGGCAAGGGAAGCAGAGACCCACGTGCATTTAAAACAAAGGAATCGGAGGGCCTCCGGAATCTGAAAGGCCGAAACCTCCCTGGTTCCCCCAAAGCCCAGCCTCAGGCAAACACTAGGATGTCAGAGGTCCACAGGGAGGAGAAGCAAGAGTGAGGGAGAGGGAGAGTGAATGACCTGAATGCACAGGAAGGGCCGTGGGCAGCGGGGTTCAGTGACACCGGGGACCTCGGAGGGACTGTGTGCAAGATGCTTCAGAATACTCTCATCCCAAAGGGAAGCCTCCTGCACTGTGGGTGGGAATGTAAATTGATACAGCCACTATGGAGAACAGTATGGAGGTTCCTTAAAATACTAAAAATAGAACTACCATATGACCCAGCAATCCCACTACTGGGCATATACCCTGAGAAAACCATAATTCAGAAAGAGTCATGTACCACAATGTTCATTGCAGCTCTGTTTACAATAGCCAGGACATGGAAGCAACCTAAGTGTCCACTGACAGATGAATGGATAAAGAAGATGTGGCACATATATACAATGGAATATTACTCAGCCATAAAAAGAAACGAAATTGAGTTATTTGTAGTGAGGTGGATGGACCTAGAGTCTGTCATACAGAGTGAAGTAAGTCAGAAAGAGAAAAACAAATACTGTATGCTAACACATATATAAGGAATCTAAAAAAAAAAAAAATGGTTCTGATGAACCTAAGGGCAGGACAGGAATAAAGACACAGATGTAGAGAATGGACTTGAGGACATGGGGAGGGGGAAGGGTAAGCTGGAATGAAGTGAGAGAGTAGCATTGACATATATACACTACCAAATATAAAATAGATAGCTAGTGGGAAGCAGCTGCAGAGCACAGGGAAATCAGCTCGGTGCTTTGCGACCACCTAGAAGGGCGGGATAAGGAGGGTGGGAGGGAGATGCAAGAGGGAGGGGATATGGGGACATATGTATGCATATAGTTGATTCACTTTGTTATACAGCAGAAACTAACACAACACTGTAAAGCAATTATACTCCAATAAAGATGTTAAAAAAAAAAATACTATCATCCCTCACGGGTAGAGAATTGCCCCAGGGATGCTATGGGTGGAGAGTTGCACCAGGGATGCTACATCCCCCAGACTTCCAGGCTGTACTGAAAAGCCTAAGCCATCTCCCAGGCACCAGAGAAAGCTCTTATGCTGGGCACCAACAGGTAAACTTGGAGGAGGGCCTCGGATACTGTGGGCGTGGGCGTCAACAGCATCTACTTCTGGTCTGATGAGCACTTCCTGCATGAAAAATGGAAAAGTGGAAGCGTCCACAAAGATAAACTATTCTGTGAGAACTTGACCAAATCTCATCTTCTTTCTGGGCCTCAGTTACCCCCTTAACCAGAACAGTGCTCTCCAATCCTGATTGGGTGACGGAGGGGGAAGCAGGTTCCCCTCACTAGGTCTCCCTTTGTTCCGGGCACCTGCTAAGGTCCTTGGTCTGAGGGGAGGCTTTCTGCTTTAAATGATGTTGGAAACCTCTGGAAAAGGTATTTGCCCTCTATAGGTCAGGCTCACAGATGGTCGATTATCTGCCCAGAGACTCTTCATGACCACGGACAGACTCAGCCCCCTTTTGCCCCCTCACCCATAAGCCCTTAGGCAGAGGTGACACCAAGCACTGCCATGGCCATGCAGGTAGATGGATGGATGACCAGGAGTGCTGGGGCCAACTGGGGTACTGTCCCCACCCACAGGAGGTGGCAGCCACCCAGCTCAGCTGACTTGTAATGTGGCAGTGCAGGCTGAGGGTCATTCCAGAGAAGCCAGAAACCCAGAATCTCTTGTTAAATCTTCAGAATCTTTGATACTGGCAACTAATTTTTTTCAACTCATTCCCCTCTGCCCCCAGCCACGGGCAGCCCCCATTCTATTTCTGTCTCTATGAATTTGACTACCTCTAGGAACCTCATAGATAACCTCTAGGAATCATACAGCATTTGTCTTTTTGTAACTGGCTTCTTTCACGTAGTGTAATGCCCTCAAGGTTCATCCATGTTGTAGCATGTGTCAGAATTTCCTTCCTTTTTAAGGCTAAATAATATTCCATTGTATGGATATGTCACATTTTGCCTGTCCATTCACCCATCAGCGGACACTTGGGTTGCTTCCACCTTTTGGCTATTGTGAATAATGCTGCTATGAACATGGCTGTATAAGTATCTCTTAAAGAATCTGCTTTCACTTCCTTGGGGTATACTCCCAGAAGTGGAATTTCTGGGTCAGATGGTAATTCTATATTTAATTTTTTGAGGAACCGCCATACTATTTTCCATAGTGGTTGAACAAATTTATAATCCCATCAACAGTGCGCAAGGGTTCTGTTTTCTGCACATCCTCACCAGCACTCGTTATTTTTTTGTCCTTTTGATAACAGCCATTCTGACAGTGTGAGGTACTATCTCATTGTGGTTTTGATCTGCATTTCCCTGATGATTAGTGATGTTGAACATCTTTTCATGTGCTTATTGCCTGTGTATCTTCTTTGGAGAAATATCTAGTTAGTCTTTGCCCATTTTTTAATCGAGTTGTTTGTTTTGTTGTTGAGTTGTAGGAGCTCTTTATATATTCTAGACATTAATCCCTTCTCAGACACATGATTTGCAGATATTTTCTCCTATTCCATAGGTTGCCTTTCACTCTGCTGATTGTGTCCTTTGACGCACAGAAGTTTTTAATTTTGATGTAGTCCAATTCATCTATTTTTGCTTTTGTTGCCTGTGCTGGGCCAGAACATCTGAGGGCTAGCCTGGGATGGTGGGGCTGCCAGTTTGAGACTTGGGCTCCAGCCACTCACTTGCTGGCTCCCTGGGGATCCCAGCTCTTCTGGCAAGGCCCACGGAGGACCCCTCTTCCCCCTTCTCTTTCCCTTGAGCTGCTCTGCACCACCATGATTGCCCACTCTTTCTCATCATCTTAGGAAGCCTGTGAAGGAGATGTCATTATTTTACAGGTGAGGAAAGTGAGGTCCACCAACGTCATCACCTAAGCATCATATACCAGGCCTGGGGCGCTGGTGTGTGATCCCCGAGGTTTCCAGCTGATTCAGGGTCTAGGAACGAGTGTGCTTTGTCTATCCCAGCTGGAAAATCAGCCCTGTTGACTGCACAGGGTCCGGCACAGAGAGGAGTAGGTGCCTGTAAATACTGTACAAGTGAACACCTGAAGGATGAACAGGTTCTTTCTTCTGAGTTGGGAAGCTGTAGGCTGTGGTTTCAGGGAGGCGGGAGCCCGTCTGCCCCAGCACACAGGAACATGCCTGCTGATGGCCAGAGGGTGTGGAGGGGAACGGTATTTATAGCCAGATTTGAGGAGTGGCTTTGGGGCTAAAAATAGACCAGGGGAAACACCAGGCTGGGTCTTCCCTGGACGGGAAGCCAACCTCCTTGCTGCTGGGCAGGAGAAAGAAACCAGTGAAGGCTCTCCGCAGGGGCTGGGCTGGGGCACCCTCCTTGGAAAGCCTCACTTCCTTACGATTCATCTTGTTAGCAAGGGGTGAAGGAAAGCAGAATGAAGAATCAGAAAGCAGTGTCTGCCTGCAAGGTTTCTGTAAGGTCTCCGAGGTGGGGGGCAAACCCTTTTACAGTCAGCTCCTGAGGCTCCCTCGGCCTCTTCTGAGCTAGAAGGGAAGAGGACGGCTACCAGAGGCTGAGTCGTCTGGGCCACCGCACGTGTTAGAAGAGGGGAGAGGCCACCACACCTCTGAGAAGCCCAGCCTGGCTGCCCCCTATTGCCACCCCAATTCAGTTCTCTTACGCAGGCTTCAAGCCTGTAATGTGTTCCCCTGTGAAGATAATGACTCCATTCCCTAACAGGCGGGGGCGGGGGGGGGTGGGAAACAGGAGCTCCTCGCTCTGGAAAAACAATAACCCCCAACAAAAAGCATCACAGCTGGAGGGCACTTGGGGGGTCTCACCTAAACCATCCCCCATCTCCCCAGGGTCCCAAACCAGGAAGGGTCTCCGCTGTTTCCCAAACACCCAGGTCCCTCTGGGGGCTTTGCCTCCCTAGAATCCATTCTCTCTTCCTCTAATAACAGCACCTTGATTTTATTTTGTGAGCCAGATCCATCCCCCCTCCCATTTTCAGTCTATGTGACTCACGGGTCAAATAACTTTCCCCTGACTCCAGAATGAACACATGGAACCAGAGTTGGCCATTAAAAGCATCACAAACTTATGGCAAAAATGACTGGTTCAGGACCAGACATGTGACTCAATCAAAGCCAGTCAGATTTGGTTCTGGAACTCCAGGTGACATTCTGAATTTGGGAGGGTTGCAAACAGCATGGGATATAGACTGAAACTATCAGCCGTTATCTCGCTACCACCAAGGGGAGAGCCGGCCTGATAATAAAGGAACACAGAGGAAAGAGAACTGTGAAGAACAGCTAGTCCTGAAGACACTGAGCCTCTGGATCCAGCCATGCCTGAAGTCAGTGCCCGTGGACTGAAGTTTCAGTTACATGAGCCAATATAGTCCTCTTTTTTTTTTTCTTACTGTAGTTTGTGCTGGGATTCTGTCACTGATGCCCCGAAGAGTACTGAATGATTAAAATTCACTCACAGCTTCTTCCTCCGACCTGTTTTAACATCCCCTAAACTGCAGCCTGAGGAAGAGGTGGGCTTTTTTCACCCAGGTCTCCCCTCTGGCAGCTTTTCCTGCACTATCTGCAGAGAAGAAAATACTGAGCCCTGAACCGGGACAGGGAGATAAGAGAGCAAAGCTCCAATTCTCCCTGGGAACACCCTGAGGCCCTCTCGTGCTGGGCGAGAGGTGGGCGTGGAGCCAGCCATGCTCATCTCAGACCTCTCACCATGCAGATCTGTTACAGGTAGCGCACCTGAACACCAGGGCCTCCTGGGGAGGGAGAGGATGTCAGAGAGAAACAGGACAGAAAAGGCAATAAGGAGGCAGAAGGGATGATACCAAGACCCAGGCAAAAGAGGCAGCAACAGTCAGCAATAATTCAGATCAGATCACTCGCCAGCTTAAACCAGCCCTCCCCTGGCTTCCCTTAACGCCTGGAATCAAAGTCAGGGTGCTGGCTGGAGCCTGCAAAGCCCTGCGTGAGCTGTCCTGCCGGCTCCCGGCTGCAGCCCAGTCTCTCTGGATAAGCAGCCACCGCACCAGTCTCCTCTGGTTCCTTAAATGCCCTGAACGCTCTCACTCTCCCCGGCCCAGGGCTCTGCCCAGCTCAGCGCCCACGTCACCTCCTCCAAGAGGCTTCCCTGGACACTCCTGCCCATCTCGCTCATACCGCTCTGTTTATTTCCGTCACTGAACACGTCACAGCTTACAATGATCCTGTGACTGTTCGGGCTCTGCTTCCCTCAGCAGACTGTCGGAGCTACACAGCTAGAAACTGCGTCTGTGCTGTTGCCCACTGCGCACCCAGTACATAGGAGATGCACACAGCAGGTACGCCATATGCAGACTCAGGTATGTAGAGAGGGCGCGAGGAACCGAGGGAGGAAAGAGATGTGGGGGAGATTTGAGGCAGAGAGAGACACAGGCATGTAGGAGGAGGGGAGGGGGAGGAGGAACGGGCTTGTGAACAGAGCCGCTGGCCGGGCCCTTGGGGCTGCTCATTCCTGCATCAGTGGGGGTAGGCACTTCCCAGCCTCTGTCTGCCCAGCCCACCCCAGCTCCTGGGCAGACTGGCCGAGGTGGGAAGTGGCCTGGGGTGATCTCAGAGCTCCAGGACCAGAGAGAGAAGGAGGCAGGACAGGACTCTGTTGGGGCCCAGGGTCCTCCTCTAGGGAGGCCTGGGCTCTGCGCCTGCCTCTTGCCCCTTCTGCAGCAGGAATGGCGCCTCGGCCAAGAGCAGCCCGGCAGCCCTTCCTCTCCCCATTCACAGGTCTCCGTGAAGCTCCCAGCAGCCTCGCTCCTGCCCGCCCCACCTACCCTTAGGAGAAGGGGAAGGGGCAGCTGTGGCGGGCTCACGATGAACGCCCTGCGCCCGAGGGCGTGGCCTGGCGGGAGGCCAGGCGGGTGCACTCACCTCACGGGTGACCTTGCCATTGTTGTCAAAGTCATACAGAGTGAAGGTCCACTCCTGCCGGCTGTCCTCCTCCACAGACACGTCACACTGCAGCTCCTGGACACAAACAGACAACAGACGAACGTGGTTGATCACGCGGCGGCTGGAACACCCGTAGGCCACGTCATGGGGCTGCCACCTCCCCTGTCCTCCCCAGACTCTGTGTGAAGAAGAGGGTGATGACTACTGAGCCCGCGAGCCACAACTACTGAAGCCCGCGCGCCTAGAGCCCATGCTCTGCAGCAAGAGAAGCCACCGCAATGAGAAGCCCGCGCACCACAAGGAAGAGTAGCCCCCGCTCGCCACAAATAGAGAAAGCCCACGCGCAGCAACAAAGGCTCAACGCAGCCAAAAATTTTTTTAAAAATAATAAGTTTATTAAATAAATAAATACATTAAAAAAAAAAAAGAAGAGCGTGATGACCAAGACGTGACGGGCCCGGGAGAGAGGCCAAGCCGGGCAGGGGAGCTTGGGTCTGGGGAGAGGTGCCTGCCGGGTGCAGACAGTCTCTGGGTCTTCAAAGGCCAAGGAAACACAAGGGGGGCTCTGGGAGGAGGCTCTGTGGCCTCAGGAAGAATGCACTTGGACCCAGGGCTAGACGCTACTGGAAGACGCAGGGGTGACTCAGGGAGCTGTGACGGGACACCCAGGGTGGCCACCTGACCTGGAAGGTAGGACAGGAGGGGCATTAAGAGTTAAAGAGTCTGCCCCAGGTGCCAGCCCGGGCTTGGCCCTCCGCAGCTGCGTGATCTTGGACATGGCCCTGCTCTTCTCTGTGCCTCAGTTTCCCCTCATATAAATTATGGAAAATGATGGTATCGACCTCAGAAGGTTGTTGGGAGCATTAACTGCCCTGTCCCATGTCCCCTCGGCCCCCTCCACATTCCCTTGTAGCTGCGGTGGGCAGTCCCTGACCTCCCACCTCAGGCGCCCAGCTTCCCTGTCCGAAGGCAGCCCCAAGGAGTCAAGGATTGAATGCCCAGCGACAACCTGAACAAGGGAGGGGCCAGGCGGGGGGACACACCTGAGCGCATTCGTAGTGGCTCTCCGAGGGGCCCCAGCAGACAGAGCCCAGCTGCCCGTGACCCGCTCATCAGCTCCCCCCCACCCCCGTCACGGGCGCCCCTCCTTCCCTGATGCTCCCTGGGATCACCTCCCAAGTCCTGTCTCAGGGTCTGCTTTAGGAGAACTGGAAACAAGTGCGTATGCCTCTTGGCACAGAGAAAAGCCTAATTAATGGTGGTAGCTGCTATTGTGTTTGCTGGAATGATTAATATAGCGATGATGTCATCATCATCACTCCCACAACCCGAGGTGTCCAACCACAGGGACTTGGAGCTGGGAAGCGGGAGCTCCGTCACTGGCGGCACATACGCAGGGGCCGGCGGAACCCCAGACAAAGAGATCCAGAAAGGACGGCCGTTTGGGGAAAGAGAATCCACAAATGGCCTTTAAGATCCACAGTTCTATGAAAACAAGCAACGACACCCCCAGATCATCCTGTTCCACGTCTTGCCTCGGCCCACCTCTCCTTCTGCGTGAGGACAGGCTAAGCCCCCAGAGAGCGGAGGTGCCCGGCCTCCCAAGGCTGGTGGGAGTGAGCCCCAGCACGGCATCCCTGCCCCTGGCTTCCGCAGCTCAGAGCCGGCTCCCTCCAGCAGTTCTTGGGCGGCCCACGCTGAGTTCAAAGTCGGCCTTCCCTCAGTTGTGACATGCCTGTCTGATACCTGCCAAGTGCCCACTCTGCTCTCTGAGGCACCACGTCGAGCAGCACAGCAATCGGCCCACACACATGCCTGTACACGGGTGCGTGCTTGCGAGCACACACACACGGACACGTATACGTATGCATATACACTCCCACACATACATACACATACACATACATACATATACACGTGCACACACACACATTCATACATACATGCACACACATACACACACCTACGCGCACACACACACACTCACACAGTGTTTACCTGCTTCCCTCTCCCAGCCCCTCCACGTGGCTCCAAAGACAGCTCGGGTTAGAAGTTCAGGAACACGGGTTAAGTAACTACCCCCACCTCCCGTGACCTCTGTCACGTGTACCTCCTTGTCCCCCCAGCCCTGGACCTCTCAGGTGAGTCTTCCTCTGGGACCATGGATGAGTCACAGGCAACAGCCGGACCCACTTGGGCTTCCTGGGAAGACGTCTGGGTCTGGGCCTTCCCTCTGCCGCTGGGCTTGGCATTGGCTTTGCCAAGCACCCCCAGAAGACCTGCAGGGACCCGGGGTCGGGGAGCTCAGGAAGAAGCTCAGCACCCACAGCTTCTCAACTAGATGTCGCCAGACCCCTCAGCTCCTGCATTCAGGGCCCTTGGCGACCTGTCTTCCCCACACTCCTGCGACATCCCCCCGACTCCCTGCACAATGCAGCTTGCTAGCCCCGCACAGCCCGCCGGCACTGCCAAGCCTCCAGGCCTCTGCTCCTCCTCTCCCCTCCACCAGAAGTGTCCTCCTGAGCCCAAAGGCAACCCCCGTGCATCACCTCTCCCAACTCCACCTCCTACGCCCAGAGGCTCAGCACAGACACTCGCCCTCTCCAACCTCTGCCTGCAGCTGCGGCTCCCTCCTCCGGGCACTGCACCGAGTGTCTGGATTGCCAAAATGCCCATCACTCCGCAGCCCTCCGGCCTCACTTAGGTGACCTCCCTGTCCCCCTCCATGCTCCCAGATCCCCATCATGTCACCAACTGTGCAGTTACTGGGCCTGGGTCACTCATCTGTCCCCCTTGCCACGCTGTGCTCCATGAGGGCAGGAACCATGTCCAGTTCACTGCCGGGTTCCCTGGTACCCGCAGCTGTCAATCAACAGTGGTTGGAAGGAGGAAAGAAAGTACTCATTCTGAATTGAACACCCTTTGAAGCACTTGAGATGCCTTAACTCAGCATGCTTCCGACATCCCAATAAGATAGACATCGCCATTTCACGGGGGGCGGGGGGGGGGAGGGGCAAGTGAGGCGGCGGTGGAGCTGGGAACTGTCCCCCATCTGCTGGCCCCAGAGCTATGCCCTAGTGATCTCATGAAGGAAACAGAGGAGGAAGGAGGGAGGGTAAAAGGAGGGCGGGGAGAAGCCGGTAAGCTCCCTGAGGGCAGGTCTAGGTCTTGCTCTCAGCACCTGGCCCTGTGCTTGGTACACAGAAGGAGCTTAATATTCCATTCGGGGAGGCAGGACAGACAGACTGTGGGCTCTGGGCGGGCATGTCCCCTTTGGTGTTGACCACCTGAGTCCCAGACAGAGTCAGGGACCTGCCCCAGGTCTCCTGGTCGTCCACCCCACCTGAGAGTCCCCACATGCTCCCCAGAACAGCCTTGGGAGCTAGAAGCAAAGATTTCTTTCACCAATGAGGAAACTGAGGCCCAGAGAAGAGGGTGGTCACCCAGGCAGTAACAGCAGCACCAGGGCCAGGGTGCCGTCTCCCCCGTTCACTCTCTTGTCCTTCCCCCAGGCCACCAGGCCACAGCCCAGGGGCATCCTCTGGCCACCACCCCATGTTGAGAGGGGCCCCAAGCTGAGAGGGGAGGGCAGAGGTGAGTCCCCAGGGCCTGAGCTGAGCTGGGGCGGCCCCAGATGTAGCAGGAGAAACCTCTCCCAGAGGGCGGCTATTCACCCAGGAGGGGAGGGGCCTTCACATCTGGATGGGCCTCAGCTTCCCTCCTCGAAAAGCAGCACCGAGAAGAGAAAACCCTTCCATCCAGGGCCCAGCACCAGGAAAGGAAACTTACTTCGAATTTCAGCTGCTTCTTGGAGCCCGGGCAGGATTCGCCTGTCTTCTCCATCTTCTTCTCATCTCCACTGGCCAGCCCGTCCGTCTTCTCGGGAGGCAGGGCCACTGCAGGGAGAGGCGAGGGCGAAAGCGTGAGGAGGTGGGTCCCGAGCCTCCCAAGCCCAGGTGCCGGGCTGCGGGGCCACCAGCTCCCTGTGGCTTTGTCCTGAGGATGTCCTCACCATGGCGCGGGGCCCATTCTGCCCTGCCGGTTTGCTGGAGTCCAACTGTTCTGTCCTCTGGCCCCGTTAATGCCCAGGGCTGTCCCAGGGGAGACCCTCTTCCCAGGGTGCCTCTTTGCCCGCTGCTCAGGTCACCCCAGTGGGCCTCTCAGGCCTCTGTTCTCGGCAGCCCAGATAAGCAGCCTGAGGCCACCCAGGGCAGTGTTGGGCCAAAGGGCAAGTGAATGAAGGCAGAGAGGTGCTTCTGGAGCCCCCAGGGGGAGCTCCGGACCACAGCCACTTTCTGCAGTCTCTGCCTTCCAGGAGGACATTGTGGTGTCCTCAAAGATGCCACCTGCCTGGGCACACTGCATGCTACCTGCATGTGGCACACTGGTGGGTGGTCAGGAAGAGGGATAGAAATGGGGAGTGACAGAAATGGAGTTCATTGGGGTAGGTGAAGGGCATATACACGAGCACACACGCACGCACAGACACGCAGGCACGCACACCATGGTATCTTCAGGAGCCAGCTCACCCTGGGCCTTTCATTCTGGCTCTGCTCACCTAGGGGGTCCTCCCTCTGCCAAAGGTATTGAGCGGAGGGTTCTATGGTCCTTGTGCGTCCTCCCAGGAGCAGTGGGAAGGTGGGCACGGAAGCCCGGGGCCTGTGGACACCATTTTCCCGTGAATACCCCTAAGAGGTGCCAGGAGAACAGTGCAGGGGAGCAGCCGTCATCTCTGAGCTAGGACCCAGCCCACGAGGTTCCCTCAAATCTTGAAAGTCCCACAAGACCCCTTCAGCCCCTCCTGTCTCTGCCTGATAAAGGGGACTCAAGTTTGCTCAAAAATGTGCTTTCCAAAACAGCCTCACAGCACCTCTCTTTAGATTCCCTCAGCTGCCCCGGGGCAGTGATTCTGTTGTCCTGTTTTACAGGGGAGCAAATGGAGCCTGGCTCCCACTTGAGGAACTGTCCCCTTATGCCTGACTCAGCGTGGCCCAGGAGGGCCATGTAAGGAGCTGAGATGACTGGGCAGTGGCCCCAACCATGGGTGGACTTTCTTGGGAAGTCAGGAGCCTGGAGAAATGCAGCCACCAGGCCAGGAAACTAGGTGGGGGGCTTTGCCTCCCCCCCACCCCTGTCCTCACACCACACTCACACACCCTTGCGTACCAGAACCCAGGAGTGGCTGCTGGGGAAGTTCCCCAGCTCTCCTGCTTCGCTTCTGCCCTGTGGGCCCAGCAGTTATCCAAAGCACTTCCCGTGGGGCCCCGCACAGCTTGGTGGCCTCCGTGCATAAAGATGAGGCAGTGACCTCACACTGTGCTGACTGCACTGTTCATCGACTCACTTGGTCCTCATAGCAACCCTGTGAGGCAGTTACTACTATCAGCTCCACTTTCCAGATGGGAAAACTGAGGCACAGAGAGGCTAAGTGCTTTGCTACTAATTGACGGGGTTGGGATTTGAACCCAAGCGACCTGGCTCATGCTCTCGACCACTCCATGCCATTCCTGGCTCGGTTCAGGAGACTTGGTGCCAGCCCAGGGAGAAGTTAGTCTCTGCTTGGGTTCTGATGCTCCCGACACTGTGTGTGGCCCTGGGCAGGTCACATAACTTCTCTAGACATCTCAGTTTCCCCAGCTGTAAAATGGGGATGATAACAGTCCCCTCCCCAGAGGATTCCTGTGTGGATTCAAGGAGCTATGACTGAAAGGGCTAAGACCCAGCCAGGGCCAGCATACGGGGTCCAGCCATTAGTAGTAATAGTCTGGGGAATGACGTCCTGACACATTTAATCTTTTAGGAATCATGAAGTGGGCAGCTAAGCTTTTTAAAAACTGAGGCTTTTGGATACAAACAGACACAAAGCGTCGTATCAGCCTGGGTGGGGAGCAGGACAGGGAGGAAGGAGATAAAGATAAAGATGCTGCAGTCACAGGCCAGACAGGCGGGGACAGGAAGGCCATGGCGGCCAGTGGCTGACCTGGCTCCATCACAGCTCCCCTCTCGGCTGGGCATGGGGGCTGAGGCAGCCACTGCCGGGTGTCCCCATCCTTCTCTTCACACCCAGTGGGATGCAGGGAGCCCCCAGCTCTGTATGTCCCCGCAGCAAGGCAACAACTCCCTAGAGCTGTCAGGGGCTCTGGCTAGAGATCACAGACCCTGGCTCCTCCCTGGTTGTTTCACAGAATGAGGCCAATGAGAATAAACCTAAAAGATCTGGCTCCTCCGGGGTCGGGGCACTTGGCATCCTCATCACTGGGGTGGTTGTAAGGGGAAGGTCACTGGTGCTGACCGCTCCTGGGGTAGTGGATGAAACCAAGTCCAGCCCTCCCTGCTCCTCCAAAGCAAACACCTCCACGGCCAGGAGCTGTCCCGCTCTGGTGTGACGCCGAGCCCCAGGGAAGTCAGGTGGGAGATTGGCCAGTGACCCAAGGACAGCCAAGCATACAGCCTGCGCCACCCTGACCCCTCCATCTCAAATCTATCGGTGCACTGCTGGGCCAGAGCTGCCACCATCATGGGAAGAAGAAAAAGAAAAAGAAGAAAGAAAAACAAAGGCCAGCTCCATCTTCAAAGCTGCTGCCTCCCTCTGCCGAGGTCCTGGCTGGAGATGCAAGCCAGCCAGGCTTATCGAAACCAAACTTCAAGTTCAAAGGGAAGTTATCAGAAAACCACCTTCAGGTTCAATGTTGCCTTTCAAGTTCCACTTGATAAAACCCAAAGAAAAGAAACCTCTGTCCCTGCTCTCTCCTTCTCCAGACCACCCCTCCCCCTGACACCCAAACAGCCCGGTCCTTCCTCAGGTCCTCCCCTCCTGCCTTCCTTTCTCCTCTCCCAGGGAGGAGGGGGACATCCCCCTCCATCCCTTATCCTCATCGCACATCTTCTCCAAAGACCAGGGCTTTGTCCTTTCTTCACCAGGGGGTCCGATCCCTCATCCCACCCTAGCTCAGAACCACCTGGACACCCACCCGGGGCCCCTTCCCAGCATGGGGACAGGTACAGGCGGGTAGTAGGACTGGAGCCATCTGCCCTGGGGCCTGGGGGCCAGGAACAGTCAGCGCCCCTTTGTCCCCACCAAAGAAAGTCTTTCTCCCTTTCACTCTCCCCTGCCCAGTGGCCAGAAGAGGTGGCAGATAACCAGTCAGAAAGCCAAGCAGACTCCAATGCCAGAGGCCTGGGCTGGGACTCAGGGGCCCTGTTTCTCCATCCACATAACCCACTGAAACCAAACAATGAAAAACCGCCACCTGCCCCAGCCGCCCCTGTGCAGAACAAATCGCCCTCCCTCCGTGCATCCATCCTCGGGCACATGGGCAGGTGGGAGAAGGGTGAATGGGGTTCGCCACAGGTTGCCTGGGTCCAATCAACTGGAGATATTTTTGTCAAGATGGGTTTTAGCACCAGAGCCCAAGCGCACTCCCTGTCTCTTACTCCTGTTCAGCCCAGCAGTTTTTTTTCCCCCCAAGAGGTGATCTTTTGTGGGGCATAGTTTCAGGGAGACTCTGATCACTCTTCAGTTGCAACAGTAACAACACTGCTAATTTGAAAGCAGAAAGGAAAGCTGTGGAAGGGGTAGGAGAAAAAGGAAGGGAAGGGACAGAGTGAGGAGGAAGCAAAGCCTTTCACTTGCCTATGAAGTACCCTTGGTGACCTAGAGCAGGGGTTGGCAAACTACAGCCCAAGAGGCAAGCCAACCCACCGCCTGTTTTTGTAAATAAAGTTTTACTGGGACACAGAGACACTCACGTCCATTGTCTACGGTGAAACAGAGTTGAGTAGCTGCAACAGAGGCTCTAATGCCCACAAAGCCTAAAACATGTACTTTCCCAGCCCTTTACAGTAAAGCATGTGGACTGTGCCTTAGGTAAGTGCAGCTCTGCACACCTACGAGGATACATCCTTGATAGGCAGGGTGCAGGCTTCACCTGCTGCTCACCTGCTTGACTGGAAATCCTTGTGCAGTCCACAACCTGCCCAACCGTACACAGTAGCCATGGAAGAAAGAAAACGTCAACTCTGCTTTCTTAAAACCAGGTCTCAGCTCAAACAAGTCTGGGGCAGCGTGTGGAGTGCCTTCTCTTTGGAAGCTGTTCCCTATCCCTCCTCTCACCACGGCCACGGCCACGAGGAGCCAGCCGGCCGTCTGTGTTTACCAGATGATGGCTCTGTCCCACATTAGCTCCCAACCTGGCATCTCTCCACCCCTAGCAACTGCCAGATTAAATGCATTACTTGACCATCTTCACCCGGCTCCCTTTGATGTTCCCTTCTCAAGCTTCAAAATACCTTTTGGAGGGAGATCAGACAGCATTAAACAGAATTACTAATTAATTAAGCAAAGTTAAATTTTAAACACTGTTTGTTGTGTTAGCCAAAAGCCTGAACAGAACAGACTTTTTTCCTCCACTGAGATCAAAGACAGTCTCTTCCCTCTCCCCTCCCCCAGTTTAAAAAAAGGGGGTGGGGGTGGGGAGGAAGAGAGAGAGAAAGAGGAGAGTCCTTGAGCACCGGGGAGAGTAGAAGATGCCGGAATGGGCGCAACTCTGATCATGGGTCCCCGACACCCACCCAGGGACCTAATGGGAGGCATCTGAGGCTTATTTGGGACCTCACGCTGGGAGAGCCACAGTCACGTTCTCAGGACTGTTTAGCAGTGACCCAGGGAGCAGGATGGCATAGCCCACCCAGCCTGAGCTGTTGACAGCTGGCGCCGCCCAAGCATGAGAAGAAGAAGGGTTGTGAAATGAAACAGATCCAGCCTCCTGATGCCCCACCCTCCTGAACAGGAGGAACGCCCCAGGGTTCTTCCCCCCTGGCCTTGGGGTCAGGGTCATTTGGGGTCATTGGGAGACCGGCTCTGAGAAGCCGGCTGTGCACGGTACAACTCTAGGGGGCGCTGTTCACATGCCGGACATCCTAGATTTGTGTATTGCTTGTGACAGTTTTCGGACAGATGGCAGAAAGATGTCTGGAGGAGGGGCCCCTTTTTCCAATTTGTACAAATGCATTTGTTGCTAGCAGAGGGCTGTCTAAACCCATTCAGTCTGCAGTCCTATCTGGGATCTCCTGATGGCTTCATAGGAGCCGGTCACATCCACGCAGCCAGAACGCAAGTTTCTTGAGAGAGCTGGCTCTGCTGGCTGCTGCCTCCTGGGCTGCCCACAGTGCCTAGCACGTACCGTATGTGCACAGAGCAGATATTCCATCCCAGCGAGGTCCACTGCACCAAACCCCACAGGTGGACGGAAGGCAGGCTGCATAACAAACACCATGAATTCTGGTGTGATTGAGGCTTCGAACTGGCATGGGAAAGGGGGTGGTTTAAAAGGGGTAGGTCTATTCCTGAATCCCAGACGTTGGCTAAAATCCAAACCCTGGATGATATCAGCAAATGCCAGCTTATTTTAACACAATCCAGAAAGGCCTGGTTGATATTAAACTTTGGAAGAAGAGACAAATTTGAAACATGGTATGATTAAATCAGCCCCACCAAAGACCAGAAATTACTAATGCTGAAATGCCAGGTGCACACCTCTCTTAGCCTGGTTACCTGGCAAGTTCTTCTCAGTTGATACAACGTAAGTAAGACTTAACACAAGCCAGAGCTTCCTGGCTGGAGTTTGGACCCTGGCCTTAATGTAGCCACAGGCCTTTCTCAATTGTCCACGTCCAGATTATGTGCCACAAATATTTTAGGCTCAGGGTGGCTTGCCAGGATGTTTCTGACTCCCCAACCCTCCAAAAGCAGCTGTTAGAGGGAATGCAGATGAATTTTAATATTAGCCTATGCCAAATATAATTAGGAGGGTAAATCTGCTGCCAGTAAAAAGAGAAAGATATCATATGTGCATTCCAGGCCAAATGGTTTCTTGCATTATCTGCATGAGGCTCTCCTCGGGGAACGAGGGTCTACAGATATACAAATCTGTTTGTCCCTGCACACAGCAGCGGGCTGTACGTGGAAGCTGGTAAAGTTAGTGGGTGCACACATTATTCCATTAAGTCCTCTTAATAGCACCATGCAGGGTATGTTACCGTTTGCATTTTACAAGAGGAAACTAAGTGTAAAAAGCAAACTTGATGGAGCCATTTCCCTGCTGCTGTCTCTCAGCCCCATCTCTCCACAGAGCTGCTTTTCCCCACCAAGAGCACTCTTTCTGTCTCTCCAACTCCTGTTCATCCTTCAGGTCTTCACTGTAAATGTCCCTACCTCTGAGAAGAATGCCCTCATGCCCTCAGAGGCTAGGTTAGATTTCCCTGCTCAGTGATCCCCGATTATACTGTTAGTATCATTATTCATTTGACTGAATACTCCTGCTGCAGCTCCAACCTACAGTACAGTGCCTGTCACCCTACATAGAAGTGTCTCATCATCATCATCATCAAAATGAAACAACAGGAAGCAGCACAATCAGAATCTGAACGCAGGTGTAGGAACAGAACTAAAATCCCAGTTTCCTGCCTCCCCAGCCACTGGTCTCTCCATTCTGTCACACAACAATAGTTAACACCTGTTCCTGCCTGTCCCACAACCATTCTCCCCTTCTGATAATAGCATCTGGGTTTTCTCTAGGGGGCCACCCCTCCCCCATCTCAATCCATGTGGTTTACCAGGGGCTGATCCCACTCCAAGCTTCCGGGATGCGCCCAGCACCCAAACCCGACCAGCTTATTTCATCCTGATGGCCCTGTGACCTAGCTCAGTGGCAAAGGACAGTTCATCGTGAAGCTGACGAAGCTAAAGCTTCTGGGCCTCTCGCGTGCACGGGCTTCTTCCAAGTTGGAATGTGTTGACATTGGTTGTTTTTGTGGCACTTTCAAAATTAGATATTTTATCCTCAATCGGTTAAGAGCACTGTCTCTTCCCATTCTGACTTCCCACACGTCCCCTTGTGTCACATGGTATTGGAGTGAACACAAGCATTTCTGGAATCAAGCTAAGGGGAGGGTGAGTTGGGGGTATATTTATTTAGGTTTAGTGGGAAATATATTGTAAATAGTAAGATATAAATACATATATTTGTATATAACTGGTCCATAGTTATGAAAGAGAAGCATGTCTTCTTTTTCTTAAAGAAGACTCCCCCAAACTGGATAAGCTTGGGTCCCACAAAATCTATACCCACTTTGTCCAGTAAAGTAAGAATCAAACTTTTGCAAGAAATAATGGACTTGGGAGCTCTCTTTCACCTGCGATGGCTCAGCTTGTAGGATGTGAGCACCCAGAGCAGGGTGGTCATCTTGGCCACCTTAGCGGGAGAGACTAACAGAGGGCAGAGGGACAGATGATGGAGAGAGAGAGGATGAACTATGTGTGTGTATGTGTGTGTGTTTTCATGACATGGTTTGAGCTCCTGGATCCAACCAGCCCTTCTTAGGCAAGATCTACCCCAGAGTTTTTCAATTTCATGAGCCAGATCTTAAGCGAGTTTGGGTTACATATCCAAAAGAACCCAAAGAATCCTGACTTAACTATCCATCACTTGGAGCCCTTGCTTTTCAGGAAAAACAAAACCAACAACAACATATAATTGACCCAGTGCAATACTCTTGAAGAAGCTGGTTTCTGGCAGTTTCCACCAGCAGGTGTCTACCCCTTCCTGGGTTTTTTCTCCTCACTCCTGCTTCCCCCGGTTACATTTTTCTGTAAGTAGATTTTATTTAAGGGCCAGTTGTGACTGAGGGGAAAGAAGAAAGGGGGAAAAATAAAAAACCTTCCCAACAAATAGCATTCTGGCCTTTTTTTCTCATCAGAGCTTAAGGTTGATGGCCACTCTGCTTTGAGGTTTGAATAGGATTGAGACGAAACATCTGTTGGGGGAGGGAGGGGGGAAACGCCGGGAGAGGCAGAGGGAAAGGGAAAAAAGCTTTCTTTGGGCTAAAAATATCATGTCCCTTCCACTCTCCCCCATCCCCGCCCAAGTTAAAACATGTGATGAAATTCAACTTTTAAAATCTAACCCCGAGCTACTTGAAACTATGAAAGCCTCCTCGGTATCTGACACCAGTCAGAATTTCCACTGTTCAAGCTGAGCTTTTATGAAGAACAGACTTGAGAGAAACTGCTGTCACGGCTGAAGCCCGGGCTTCTGGGGGGACTGCAGTGGAGTGGAGTCTGGGCGACTGACACTCACCGGCAGGACAGGCTCTGAACTGAGGGAGAGAAGCCAGCAGGGTGTGGCCTGCCTGCCCCCTCTGTCTGGGGGTCCCTGCTGCTCTGCAGTGAACTCCCCTTCCTCCCAGACTTATGGGAACCACCGGCCAGCCCCACCGATTGACAAGCCTCACCCAGGACTCCCATGGAGCTATCTGTGGCCACTTCCTGAGAAGTCCTCACTCTCTCCCTCTCTCTCTCTCTCTCTGTCTCTCTGTCTCTCTCTCTCTTTTCCCCAACTGATCCCTGAACTCTAGACTCGGTGTCCAACTGTCTACTCAGCATCCCTACCTGCATGTCAAACAGGCATCTTGAAACTGACATATCCAAAAATAAAAGCCTTGACTGTCACCTGCCAAAACCTCCACCTCAGAAGTGCCAGCATCAATTCCTTAGTTCCTTAAGCCAAAACTCCAAGGTGTACCCGGGATCCCTTTCTTTCCCTCCCCCACGACCGCCCACCTCCTGTCTCCCAGCCCTCCCCCCTCTCCCCCAGACCCATCCACTTCTCTCCAGCCCCTCAGCCCCAGGCTAGGCCAAGGCCATCACCTCTCCCCTGCACTATCGCAATCACCTCCTGTTTTCATTGCTTCTTTCCTTCCTCGGAATGACCCATCCTTCCCAGGAGCCACAATTAACTGGTGAAAATGGGAGTCAGAATCTGGCACTCTCCTACCTCAAACTTTCCAACAGTTTCTCTCCAAAAGCTGCGTGAAACCCAAGCCCATGGCCCCATGCTCATCCCCAGGTCTCCTGCTGCCACATGGGCCTCCCTTCTGTGCTCCCCTAAACCCCACGTTCCTCCCATCTGGGGTTCGGCTCACCCTTCACATCCCCCTGTGGCGGCTCGTTCCTGGTACCTGCATCTCCGCTGAAATGTCACCTCCTCAGAGAGGCCTGTCACACTCCACAGGCCTCTTCCCTGGGTGTCACCTCTTCACAGAGCGCCCCTCCCAGAACCTTGCGTGCTCACTCCCTGGCTTATTTATCCACTACCCTGACTCCCCCATGCTGACACCCTGACAGCAAGGTCCGCTGACCTCGTGGGTGGCTCGAACCCAGAGCCCAGCAGGGCCCCACACCTGCAGCAGGTACTCAGTAAATACTTGCTGAGTGAGGAAGAGACTGTCCTCAGTCTGCTGTGTGACCTTGGACAGGTCACATCCCCTCTCTGGGCTTCAGATTTCTTACCGCAAAGGAAGGGGACTAACGGCCTCCGAAGGGCTCCTCTGCTCTGTGAATGGTTGACATCTCATACCTGGGAGCCTGGATGGACCGGAGGGGGGCACAAGGGGCCTGCCTGGGGGCCTGACTCCAGTGACTTCATGGTGTTGGCTTCATTCTTCTTGTGAGCACAGTCAGTACTCCACTGACAATTTTTCAACTTTACAATGGTGCAAAAACGATACACAATCAGTAGAAACTGTACTCCGAATTTCAAATCTGGATCTTTTCCCGCGCCGGGGATACGCGTGGTACGACCCCTCTGTCCCAGCTCCCAGTCAGCCACACGATCACGAGGGTCAACAATCCATACACTTACAACCATTCTGTACCCAGACAGCCGTTCTGTTTTTCACTTCTGGTACAGCATTCAATAAATGACAGGAGCTATTCAACACTTGATTACAAATAGGTTTTGTGTTAGATGATTTTGCCCAAGTGTAGGCTAATGTAAAGTGGGCAAGGCTAAGCTATGATGTTTGGTAGGTTAGCTGTACCCAATGCAATTTCGACTAATGATATTTTCAACTTACAATGGGTTTATTGGGGCGTAACCCCATCATAAGTCAAGGAAGATCTGTATTTATTGAGCACTTATGGCATGCCAGGCTATGTTGTGCACTGAGAGTGACAGGAGACACTCAGAGAGTCTAATAGGATTAAAGAAGCTTTGAAAATAGGCCTTCTTTGATCTGGACTAGTAAATAATTAACAAACACCAGTTGACTCCTCCTCAAGAAGGAGGAACCCACGAGACAAGAGTCAGGACAGCTCACAGACATGGGCATACCCTGAACCAGGGCTGTTCTCGGGGCTTATATAACCTCGCCATCTTCACAGGAACTCTGAGGAAGGAATACTACGACTGCCCCCAACAAGAAACTGAAGCACAGAGAAGTGAAGTGACTCTCCCAAGGTCACACAGTGAGTGGTGGTAAAGCCAGGCTGGATCTGGGGTCTGACTTCAGAATAAAGGGTGAAGGGTGCCTCTCATGCCCTCCGATGGGGTTGCAGGAAGACAAAGTTCGAGCCATGCAGACTGGGACAGGCCCTGAACTCACAGTGGGGCTGCTCAGCCGTCCGGGCCTCAGTCCCAACACCACTGCTCTGCTCGGCAGGACCAGGGCCAGGGAAGCAGAGACCCCACAGACTCTGCCAGGCGAAACCCGGCTTGGGCCAACTGGGAGCCTGGAGGGAGGGCCTGGCCCCAGTGGGAAGGGTCGCCTGACTCAGGGGCTTTTGGTCCTTAATGAAGGCAGGACTGGGTTCTGTGGAGTCAACTTTCTATGGAAGACGCCAAGCTGGTTGCACTCTGCCCGCTGTCACCTCCAAGCAAAGAGGTCAAAAGACAAGAAACAGCCACGATACTGAGACTCAAAGGGCAGAGGCTGAGGGTGAGAGGTGGGAGAGAGCTAAGACTCTGGGCAGGGGTGAGGACAGCACTAGGTGGGAGACAGAGGGGACCTGGAGAGAAGGGGCCTGTGACCATTTACAGGTCTCTCCCTCCTGACGGGCACAGTACTTCAGTCTTTGCTGGGTCGGGAGGACACCCCCAGACACAGTGCTTCCCGGAGGCCTGACACCAATGTCCACCTCGGGCCACAAGCTACAGGCTGCCACCACCTGTCGTCCTGCCCAACTGGGGAGGTGGGGACGTCGGGTGGGCACTGGAGTGAAGTGTGGGATGACCCTCCCCAGTCCTCAGTGCCCTGCTGGGTCAGCAGAGGAAGGTCCCTCTGGCCACCCCGCCACCTCCCCCAGCCCCCAAGCCGCGGGTCCCGCCCTCCACACCCGGCCAGCTCTGGAGCGCGGAACTTTTCATGCTTACTTTGTTCTCTACACAGTTCAAAAGGAGCTCACAGCCCCAGCCCTAGCTCCAAGCCCAGTCTTAATCTCCCATCCCGCGAGCTCCCAGCTGGCCAGTTAAGGCAGTTAAGACGCTGGATTAGGGCCGGCTTTACATAACAACGCAGGAGCTAAAGCCATCCTCTCCTGGGATGGCTAAAAGACTTCTTTTTATCTTCACGCCTCAGATGGCCTTTTTTTCCCTTAACAGCCCTCCAGCCGGCCAAGAGGCAATGAACTTGGCCGACAGGAAGACAAAGAAGAGATTCAGGATTCAGCTTGCTCTCCCTTGGCCCGAGGCACAGAGGGATGCCCGCAGCCCCAGCTCCAGGCCAGGTGGACGCTTCTCCGTGGCCAGACTCGGCAGAACTACTCTCACCAGGCCTAGCCGTGGGGTGGCCTGCCGTCCACAGCCATGTCCTTCATCCTGGGGCAGGAGGGGGCGCCTCGGACCTGGCGCCAACGGTGGCCAGAGAACCACATACGGTCACTGGGGCCAGCATCCCCTCCAAGGAGTCTCAGGGGCCACGCAGGCAGGCCCAGAGCAGTCCCACCCTACTGCTTTATTTACTTATTATTTTCACTTTTTAATTCTGTTGTTAGTCTTTCATTTCAAAGGAATATATGATCATATTCTTCTCGTAAAACTTAAAACATTAATTACAGTTAATACTACAATCCTCTGACCACGCTTTCCAATTTTAGTCTCTTCCTCCCCTGTCCAGAAGGAACTACTGTTTCTGTCCGTCTAGACCTCTAGCTACACAATAATATACATACATATGTGGTATGCATTCATATATACAAGGAAATACAGAGTATTGTCTGGTACCGTTTTTACATAAAAGATAACATACTGAATATAACACACCGCATCTCTCTGCAACCTGGTCTGTCTTACCTTTTGTGCTTCTGTGTAAGCTTTTGTTTGAAGAAAAGGGCTGGAAACTTGACCACCAGCAACCTGATCTAACCCCTCAGTTGGGAAACTGAGTCAGGCTAGTGGCTCCCAACCCCTCCCCTCGTCAGTGGTGGCACTGATGTGCCTGGACACCATGAGTGATTGGCAAGGTGCCCAGGTTGCCCTCAAAGCTCGACCTGCAGCTGGTGGGCCGCAGGGACAGACCAAGTGCCACCAATCTCCACACTTTTCCCCGACAGGAGCTGGGACCCTCGGGCACCTCCTATTTATCCCCCATCCATCAACCAATGTTTGTAAGTACCACCCCATAGCAGTTCATCCTCCCTACAAGGTGCCCACGTCCTCTGAGCACCCACAGAGTCCACATCCCCACGCATCATGTTACAGAGCGCGAAGGGGCCCCAAGGTGGAGGGGCCTGGCCAAGAGCCACAGCAAGTCACTGCAGGAGCTGGCAGGGGAGCCAGGGCTATGGGCTCCTAGGCCAAGTGCTCTTCCTACTTCATTACAACAGGGCTCATGCTCTGCACAGAGAGATCAAACAAAGCAGAGAGAGGTGGATTTTGTGGGCAGTCCATTTCACGTCTGCAGGGAAAGATGCCTCATGTGAAATCAATTACATGATTTCAGACTGAGCCTCAATGGCCAGAGAAGTGCCTCATTTGGGGTAGTGACCAGGGACCCAATAAATGATGAATAGATAGACAGATGGTGAGATAGATGGATGGTAACTGGAGGATGGTTAAATGGGTGAAGGAATGAGTGATGGATGATGAAGAGATGGGCAGAGGATGGATTATGGGTGGCTAGGTGATAGATAAGGGCTGGCCAGCTGATGGATGGGTGACAAAAGAGTATGTAGATGAATGAATAGGCAGTGATGGTTGGGTGACAGGGGGAGCAACAAACGGATGAATGAGTGCTGGATGGGGTGGGTCATGGATTATTGGGTGGGTGATGAGTGAGTGATGGGTAGATGAATGGATAGATAGATGAGAGGACAGGTGGGTGCTTGGATGGATAGTGAATAGGTGGTGGACGGAATAGATGGAAGGATGAATGAACAAGAGGATGAACTTGCTAAGTTACCAGGTGAATGAGCAAATGAATAGAAAATGGAATGAGTGCTGAAGCCCATGTAATCAATGTCTGGGGTCACCTCAGCCTCCAGACCCTACATCCTACAGACTTTTACCTGACTCCCCAGATCTACTCTAGGTACCAAGCCCCAGCATCTTTCCATGGAGCTGAGGATAATAGCTGAGGCTCGGGGGAGCCCAGGGAACAACGAGAATCAAAGCCACTGAATCCCTGAGTGTAGCCACCAGATCCACAGGCAAACATGCTCAAGGGAAACACCCCAGAGCCTGGACAGAGCTGTCTGTCCCCCTTCTATTCAGGACCTGCTCGAATTTGAGCAAAGTCTGAGAGATATCTGGGTCTCCAGCCAGCCTCCAACTCCCAGGCTACTGAATGAATCTCTCAAAATAGCACTTGTCAGAGTACAATGAGCATACAAGTTATCTGGGGAGCCTATTGCAGGGCAGACTGGATTCAGTAGCCCGGGTGGAGCCAGGGATTTTACATTTATCACAGCTCTCAGGCCCCACGTGGCCACAGTCCTCGGGTCTGGCCCAGGCTCCGCTCCAGAACCTCCCGGCACAGTCTCCTCTCCTCTCAAGGCCCTCCAAGCCCTCCAAGGCCTAGATTCCCCCCAGAGACCCCTGGGCACCCAGCTCTCCTAACAGCTGCCTGTCCTGGTCCCAGCAGAGAGGGCTTTACTGTCATAAGGCTGCCCCAGTTCGGTGATGCTCTCCTCTGATTCAGAGTAAGAAAGGGAAACGCTATCCCTTTCAGCAAACGCTTTCCGATCCCATCCGGTCCTTTCACCAACTCGGGGAATCAAGCAGGAAAAGGCCCTTGTTCCCATTCTACAAACATGGAAACTTGGGCTCCGAAAGGGTACATGGCTTCCCAAAGTCAAATCAGCATGCCAGTGGCTGGCCGGCCCTCTACTCGAGTGTCCTAATTCTTTCTACAATGCAGTGCTTCTCCTTGAAGAAAGAAAGGAGTGAGAGCTACAGAGGAGAGCGGGGAGGGGCTGAGGGTGTTCGTGTGTGTGTGCATACCCGTGCTCCAAGTGAGTGACACAAACAGAGAAACACAAGGGCTACTTCAGGCAGTGCTTACTACATACCTAATTCTGCTTGAGGGGACTATGAGTGGTCACTATGATCACCCCCAACGGGGAAGCTGAGGTCAAACAACCTGTTCAAGACCCCACGGCTAACACGGATCAGGGTCAGGATGTGAGCCTGGGTGGTCTGAATCCACTCCCGGAGTGAACCTATGAGATGCTACACTTCCCTCTTGCTTCTCACCCCACCCAGCCCCAGCCCACCCCCACCGAGAGTCAGAGTCCTGTCCTCCTCCACCTGGTCTGCAGGTTTTCTGGAGGGTACTTGGGGCATGAGGTAGACCAGATGGCCCTTCCCCACCTCACTGCCCTTGGGAAGAAAGCAATGGACTCCAATACCTTCTAGCCGAAAGTCTTCCTCTTCCTCCTCGCTGAGCGTTTCTCTGAAAACTTCGCCCACGAGCTCCTATAGGACGAAAAAGCAGGGATATTAAAGGAGTATTGGGGTCAGGTAGGAACCTGGCATCATTACGGTCAAGGTGGCATTGTGAACGTGTGTGTGGCTGGTCGCAAAGAAGCAGGGACCCTGTTCTGATTGGAATTTAGGTCAACTATGTAGATCCTATCACACTTGAAAAGTTAATTACTGCACTACTTTTTAGGAAGTAAGTTATTCTCAGCTTATAGCCCGCCACAAAACATTACACAGGACCACACTTCTCCCCCAGAAAGGGAGTTCCACCCTCCACCCTGGAAAAAGACAAAGATGAGATCAGAAAACGTCCCTCCTCTATCCCTCTGAGCCAACTTGATGGACTCGGGACCATAGCCACCCCTGTGGGTCCCAAGAAGAGACCTCAGTTTGGATCCTTCCTCTACCAGAGGGTCCCAGGTGGGCTGTCTTGGTGGGTTTATAAAGAGGACCTGGTGTGCTACAGGGCGGGCTCCCTTAACACAAACCCAAACTCTTCAGCACAATATCTAGAAAGCTATAGGCTCTGCCTTCAACTGACCTTCAATCACGCCTCCTGCGTCTCCCCCAACACACACACCTTCCAGCTACTGGCCTGCACACGCCTTGCCTTGGTCCCCAAGCATGAGTTAAAAATGGCCGGTATCTCATCCCACGTAGCAGAGCTGCTCCCAATCAGTGGTGAGGCTGCCACTCAGGTGTTGTCAGGCTGGCAAGGGAAGTTTGTTTGGTCCACAGGCTGGGAGGCTGGGAAATTTCTGGGATGGCAATAAAGGTCCCATCTATCTGACCCCACCCCAGTAGGACAACTCTAGGTACAGAGGAGAACAGACCAGCGCTTGTCAAACCGTCTTCTGTATTTATTGGTATTCTGCCAGGAGGAGTAAAGGGATCAAAAAAGATTGTTTTAAACAAAGGTAAACGAGACCCCTTACTGCAGGACTTACTATGGTAATGGATGCTGCGGATATCTAAGTAGTAGCTTATGCTGCATCCCTCAAACCTATTTAGAGCATGAAGTTTTGTTTTTCAAAAGCATCACATGGGATTTGTGTCCTGAGGAACCCACGTTGGGAAATGCTCCTCTTTGGGGGAGGAGAGACGAGGTTGGGGGGGTGGTCCCACTGCTTTATCTTTTTTAATGCCCACAGGATGCTATGGCAGTGCTTCTTGAACCACAAAAAGGCAAGCAATAAAAAAGCCCAAACTCAGCAGCTCTCACCAACTTCTCCTTTTGAAAAAAAAAGAAAAAAAGTATAAAGAAAAAGAAAAAACACCCTCTTCTTGAAAAATCAGAAGAAAAAAAATCCTGCACTGGAGATGCTTGAAAGAAAAACCAGAGCTCGCCTTGATTAACAAAGGAAAAACAATGCTTTGTATAGCTGATCTTATCAATTGGACACAGCTGGAGATAAGTCTCTTGCATGCATGTTTTTTAAAGATGAACAGCTAACGTTTTATGGATTAGAGATGGTTTTCTCTGTTCTCTTTCTTCTTTCAAATCGTTCTGGGGCATTACACACTCTTTCTTAGAGGTTGTTCAAATGTGGTCATTCAGACTCCTGGTGTCCCATGGACTTCAAAACCAGGCTACTTTATTCCTCAAGTCAGGATGTCTTCTCTCTCCTCCTCTGCCAATTATTATAATCACCGAACACTTCCTGGGCTTGTAAACTGGCTGTTTGTGTTAACAGAGCCGGAGTTGACAGGGGAACTGGGAGACGGTGACAGGAAAGGGCCGCACTCGGCTGGCATCATTAGAGGGCTGGGATGCCCCAGCAGCCAATTAAAGCCGATCTTTCATGCCAGAGGAAGACGGATGCCGCTTCCCTGGAAAGGCTGGCAGGCAGCGCTTCCTCACAGGAGCGGGCGACCATCTTCAAGGGAAACGACACACCTGATTGTGCTGGGGCCTTGTGGAGGCTGGGAGCCAGTGCTGACCTCTGTGCCACCCTGACCACTCCTGGCAAGGCCGACAGGACCCGTGAGATGGAAACTTTTGGGCACCTGCACCTTTTTACTGGCACACTCAGAGGAGTTTAAAGACTCCGAATGTCACCAGCAGCAAAGCAGCCGTCTGGAAGCCCTATAACGATGCCTCGCGGTGTGTATAACGCACCCACAGTCATCACTCTGATGACGGCTTCAATGCTCTCTGAGAAGAACTGTCTGCTGAGAGGACCCAGCTCTCTGACATATTAAAGATATGTCTCTGCATATTAAAGCAGAGTTCTGGCAAGTTCTGGGGTCGGTCTCTTCCCGCTAAACCTCACCCTGCTCTGTATAACACATCGGTCTCTTCCCGCTAAACCTCACCCTGCTGTGTATAACACATCGAAGGCTCCTCAGCGCCGTGGTCTGCTGACACACAGTGCAGTGCAGGTGCCCAACTCTGGCAAAAATTCCTTTCCTCCACTGACCCAGACAGCCCGGGGCCTGAGGAGTGCCGTGTCTGTGGTCCTCAAGCTTTGAATCACTGCGCCGGAGGCAACGTAAAATGTTGAGCCAGACACAGGATCGCATCCTGGCTCCATGGCCGCCCTCGCCCTGGATGTGGCGCCAGCCACTGCCTTCTGCGAACCTCAATCTACTTACCTGTAAAATGGGCATGGTGATAAACCACAACAATAAGAAGACAGCTGAGACTTACTGTGCATTTCCTATGTGCCGGGCACTTTATATTATCTCCCTTTATCATCATAGCAGCCCTGTTCTTTCCATCTCTCAAGGAACAGATGCTCAGAAAAATGATTTGCAAATTGTAAAGTGAGAGGTATAATTGCTACTGTTTTTTTCTACAAAGAAAGTGCCGCAACCCTCAAGGAATGAGACAGGAAAATGATGCCAATGACAGTCACTTACATCACCAAGCACTCATGATATATGAGGCATCGACCAACTGGAATCTTCACCAGAACCTCCGGAGAACGGGGTTCCCAATAGCCCTGGCTTTAAATGAGGAGAAGGCTACAAGAGGGCAGGCGACTGGCTCTGGATCATCAGCAGAGTCAAGACTTGAGCCACCTCCTTCCAGGGCCTGGCCTGAGCTTGTACAGTGGAATCGGGGCTCCTGTGGGCATGGGGACAGAGGTGGCCAAGAGTCCTGGCACTTGCCAGGGACCAAGAATCACGCTTAAAGAAGTACAAGAAAACAGCCCAGCCAGCAGCTCCAGTGGGTCAGGGGCCAAGTACTCCCATCTGTCCTGCAGGACTCAAAAGCCCCACGGCTCCTCCCCACTAGATTTGAGACAGGGCCAAGCGTCAGCCGGGAGCCCTGCATGCAAGGTTTGGGGCCAGGCCCTCAGGACCATCCTGCAGGAAGGCACTTGTACTCCTCGACAGCCACGAGCCCCAGTGGGAACCCCAGCACGGAGGGTGCAGGGCATGGAACTGGCGTTGCTCAGACCTTGGTTCAAATACCAGCTCTGCATCACACAAGCCGGTCATCTGGGGGAAGGAGCTTTATCTCCAGTGTGCCTCAGTCTCCCCATCTGTGCACAGGGATGAGAGCAGTCACACTGTCTCAGGGTGGGTGTGAAGATCGAGCAAGCCATTTCACGGAAAGTACTTAGCATTACAGCTGATACCACGATGGGGGCTCGACAGACAGTATTTACTGTTTATTACTCCGACTCTTATTGTCAAATGGCTACCAGAACATTGCTGGGCAAAACTCACCAGACCCAAAGTGCCCCTGCAGACACCGAGAAACACGCTCTTCTCCTGCCTGGTGCACATTTCTAGTGCTTTGCATTTAATCCCCAGGGCAGTCCTTTGAGGTAGAACCACTATTATCCCCACTTTACAGATGACAAAACTGAGGCACATAGAGGTTAAGTGACTTGCCCAAGGTCACACAGCTAGTAAGTGTCAGAGCCAGGATTGAAGGCAGGCTGCCTGGCTCCAAAACCCTTACCCTTCACCACTGCCCTATAGGAAGCCCACACTCGGGGCATGGTATGCAGTGATCTCCCTTACTGTTCCCTTTGTCCACTCAGCCATCACTCTGGCCCCCTGGTGCCAGGCCCCCTCTGCTCTGGCCTCCAGGACAGTCAGACTCAGCCTCTGCTCCAGGTTCTCATCAAAGACTTTCCTGGATCCCCAGACCTCCTGCCCCGCCCAGCCTGGTGCCAGGCTGCCTCCTGCCTAGTGGCTGGGCTTGGTGGCCTCTCAGGCCACAGGATCCAGACCTGCCTCCCTCCCAAGTCCCAGCACTGCCCCTCCTCTGCCCCACGCTGGGCCCCAGGAAGAGAGGGCAGCTCCTCCGGGTGTCGAGAGTGCAGCCAGCACCAGCCCAGAGCCCAGAACTGCAGGCACAATGCCTTATAAGGCCTCCGGGGACGGGAACCCACATCAAAACAGGGCCTTGGGGAGCGGCCTGGAGTTCGGTTAGGGTTTTTCCTCTTTGTCTTTGAGACTTCATACCCCTGAGCTTAATATCTTTCCCCATCGCCCGCCCCAGCAGTTCTTTGTCAATCTTTCTGTTCTCTAAGAGCTAACAGATGTTGGTGCCACGGGGTTTCAAAGGAAACTCCTGGTGCCCACAGAACATGGCACAACTTATAGATTCCAAGAATGCACAGGGCTGGGACATGCCGGGGGAAGAGAAGGGTGGGAGGCAGGACCCAGCCACCCTGTAACCCTTAGATCCAAGCAGTCTGCCCTGGACCTGATCCAGGAAATTCCTGGCGAGCTCCCTCTTCCCAGCACACTGCACAGAGGCAGCGTTCCTGGGGAACCGGCGCTGCTGTGGGCAGGCCCCTCGGAGAGCAAGCTCTGGCCGGTCAGGGCAGGGATGCTCCATTCCCAGAGCCCAGCCGGACCTGGGAGGCAGGCGCCTGCCTGCCCGCCCTTGGGAGCTGAGTGATAGCAGATGCTTTACTTAACCCCTCTGGGCCCCATTTTGCTCTTCTGTAAAACGGGGATTTCGATGTCAAAGAGAACTCCGTAAGAAAATGCAGACAAAATACCTAGGACGGTGTCTGATGCAAAGGTGGGAACGCAAGCATGAACTTCTCTCCTCCTTCTGTAGCACCCTACTCCTGCCACGTGCTCAGGAGAGTCTCATATTTTATCTTTGCCAAACCCTAATACCCAGTGATTCAATGTCTCAGTGTCCACCCTGGGACAACACTCACGCGTGTGCACCAGGGAGGCATGTTCAAGTCCAGTGATGTTGAGGGCAACGTTGTTCCTATTAACCCGCAGTCAGAAACACGCTGAACACCCATCAAAGGAAAGTATGCTAGATCTATGCAGTGGAAAACCACGTAGCGGCTCAAAAGAGCCAGGCAGACCTGCACACACTGACACACAGAGCCCACGCCACATGGAAGACACACAGGGTATGATGCTATTTGCATACCCAAGAAAACACCAAACACACACATGTACCATGAGATCACCCACATCCCAATATCCCATGGTACCCAACATCCATGGCTACCCCCAAGGAGGGGAAGGAGACGAGATGGAGGGAAATAGGAGTCACAAACTTCAACTTTACCAGAATTGTTCTAATTTTTAAGATAAGTATATTCATGTGTCACCTGGGTCATTAAAACCTACTTTAACAAAACCGCACACAATAACCCACTTGACAAAAAAGGGGACTGAGGATCAGCCAGGAGATTAAGTGGCTGGTCCAAGGTCACTTAAGGAGAGAAAGTGGCAGGGCTGGGTTAGGGTCCCCAGGCCCCGGGCTCCTTGTCTTGAGAATGGGGCAGCAGGCCACGACGATGCTCGTGGTCCCCTCGAGCACAGACCTTCTGGGGCTCCAGCCCCCTCCCCCAGCAGGGGGCCAGCTCCTTCTCTTGGGCTACATTCAGGAATCAAGAGTGAGAGGAAAACCAGGGCCATCCACTTTCTGGGCTTCAATGTCCCCAACTCCAACATATGCCTCTAACTTGTGGACCTTTTATACTTCTGCCCCTGAGAGCTTTCTCTGGCCTCCCAAGTCTGCTCTATCCACAAGGGCGGGGGGAAGGGATAGAGGGTGCTGGCAGCAGCATTAGGGGGGGGCTTCTGGGGGCCCTGGCTCCAGTGTCAGGGGCTGGGGATTCCCTCCTCCCCAGGGATGGAAGGGAAACAGACTCACTCTTCCTGGACCTGATTTCAGCAGAACCCAGATCTCAAGGGGCAGCTTCCAAAGAGAAATGGTACCTCCTCTCAAATGAGCAAAATGGGGCAGAGCCCTCAGCCACTCCCCTGAGGACACCGCAGCCTCCCGTGGTCACAGGTCACCCGTGGGCGCTACAGGCCCAGCACCTGTCCCCCAGCATCCGCTAAGCCAAGTGGAATCATCCCGGGATCTTTCTCACGGGAGCTGGCGGGAAAGACGTCTTCTCTGGTGCCGAGGCTGCATCTAATCTCCTCTCCAGCTGCGGGAGAAGGCCCACCCCAGGAGAGAGCTCCCACAGGGACAGAGAGAGGCCAAGGCTGGGAGAAGGCCCTCGCTCACGGACTCAGGCCCAGCCTTCTGTAACAAGTAGGCTCCCCGAGGGCAGAGATCTGGGTCTGTTTTGCTCTAGGACAGGGCCTGATGCATAGTAGATAATAAATATCTGTTGGATGAATCCTGAGTCAGGCCCACTCTCACCGGCCTTTCCTGGTGAAGGACAGTTACAGAAGCCACTAAATTGCCCTCCTTGTTCGCACCAATTCAGGTTACTTACAGCCGGAAGCTCCAACACCCAAAACCCCCAGCACGAAGCCACAGTCTCCTAAAACCTGAGCCCAAGATTCCCAGCCAAGCTTGGAAGCCAGAGGGAGGAAGCTGCCACCGCCTGCTTTGCTGCAGCACCTCCACGAGTGTCCCCAAGCCCAGCCCCACTGTGGGAGCCCAGCGAGCTGTGTGGAGGAGGGGAAGGCGGGCCCGCAGAGCTGGCCGGCAGCGTGTTTGGCCTGCGAGGACCAGGACTGCAGGACTCCAGGGATGTGCGGCAGTAATTAAAATTCCTCAGATTTCTCCCTGGCTGCTTTTAATCTGCTCGAGGTGTAATCCCTGGGCCCACATCCCAGGGACTCCAGCCTGAGCTTGCTTCCTGGACTTGAAGGATTGCTTCTGGGGAAGGTGGACGGTGGGCAGGGAGTGGGATGGCAGGGAGGACTTCTGACCCTTGGTGCCAGACTCTGGAGCCACCACATCCCCTTCCTCTGAGCCCCAGGTCCTAGACCCTACAGGGTACAAATAATCCCCGAAGATGGGTTTGTCCCGTCCTGGAGACACGGCCGGCCCCAGGCAGCAAAGAGCCAGCAAAGTCCACTCCCTGGGCTGTCACCCCAGCAAGCTGTCAGCATCCATAAGCCATCGTCCCAACTTCCCCCGGAACTGGGTCCCACTTGGGCTACCACGAGAACTTCATACTTTTCTTTAAATTGGCTCTCTCTCTCTTTTTTTTTAAACCTAGTCTTGCCGTAAGCAAGAAGATCAATAAAATCGTGGGTGTGATGTCCTAGTTAGAGTTGGGGTTTTAAAAGATATCATGCATATGAAACAAATACAGGACCATTGAAATACAAGATGTCCACCACTGACCTCAAGTCCCATCCCCCCAGCAGAATGGGGAACGTGCTCTGGGAACCACAAGGTTTAAGGAGCCCAAAGCTGAAGTGTCTGCCCACCTCCGCTCTGAGCGATCAGGCTCTTTCTGACAGGTGGGAAGAGGGGAGGCACCGGGCGGGCGAGGCAAGCAGCTGGTGAGGTTGGATGAAAGAAGGTTCTCACGGCCCAACAGATGCTCCTCCCCCACCCAACCACAGGCCCTCCTTCTAGAGCTCATGCTTTTGGAATGTGATTTCTGGACATGGAGAAAATGGCTGATGCCAGCAGAAAATGGCAAAGTTTAGCATGACCCAGAACGCGCCCTAACCTCCAGCCCCCGGGATTTCAGAGCTCTTCGGAGGAGATGACCCAATGCAAGGCAGATTGTCCAGGCTGGGCGGAGAACGGGGCTTGCTGCTGCGTGACTGGAATTTTCCTACAAGTCAGTGTTCAAAGGAGTTTCTACAATGGAAACCAGGATCCAACGGGCTTGTCAGGGCGTGGGAGTAACTGAGGTCACGAATATAAAGGACTCAGTGATAATCATAACCAGCGTTTCTTTGGTTGGGGCCCGGCACGTGCCAATGCTCTGCTCAGCACGCTAGGTGCGCTGTTAAATGCTCCAAACAGCCCTACGAGCTGGGTGCCGCTGTCGCCCGACTTCAGCCACGAGGAAACTGAGGCTTAGAGAGGTTAAGTGACTCACTGGACGGTCTGATTTTGACCCTGGCTCCTCTGCTGTGCACTGAGTGACTTTGTACAAATGATTTCACCTGCCCGTGCCTCTGTTTCCCCATCTGAACATGGAAACGACGGCCCCCGCCTGGCGGGGCAGCTGCCGAGGGAAAATGGGAGCACTGATGGAAGCGCTCAACACACGCCAGGCAGTCAGCATGTCGTCAACACAGCTGTTCCTTCTCTCTCTGGGCCCCCTCTCTCATTCTCTGCCCTCCCATCCTCTTCCACCCCCGCTGTCTTTGGGACGCCGTACAGCTGATCAAAGCCGGACCCAGCAGGGCCTCAATCAGCCTACGAGGCCTCAAGCAGCATCCCCGGCAGGCTGCCTGCACTCAGCACCTCTCAGAGTCTCTGCCTCCTGCCTGGCCGCTGGCCAGCCGTGCCACCGCCAGCTGACCCTGCCACGCGACGGGTCCGCCATGCCACTGGTCGTCACACCACTGGCCTGCCACACCGCTGGCCTGCCGCGCCCCGCAGCCGAGTGCTGATAACGGGAGAGGCCAAAGGGGCTGGGGTGCGCCTCTGATGCAGCAGCTGGGCCTGCCTCTGCCAGCAGCTCCTGGCCTTGGGACAGGCCCCAGGTCTGCTGCCAGGGTCCAGCGCGTGTGCCCTGCCGAGCAGGGTGGCCGTGAGCCAGGCTGCTTATGACAGACGGCGCTGTTGTCTGTTGAGCAGAAAACGGGGCCTCGCCAGACCACGGGCCACTCGTTGTGGGGAAAGGTTGTGTGCCCTTGCCCGGGGCCAAGGCCAGCCCAGTCGGGGGCCCCGTGCGGCCACGGGACCCAGGGAAGTGTGGTATTTCTCTCAGCCTTGAGAGTGAGACGCTTAGGCTCTTGCTTCTGCTAATTTAAATAAATAGATGGAATAAGATCCTCCTGTTTCGAATATCCAGAGTCCTCGTCATTTTCATGAGAGAACCAGAGAACAGTCTGGTTTGGGCCAGACTCTGGGACCGTCCTGCTACACACACACAGGCGTGCGCGCGCGCGCGCGCACACACACACACACACACACACACACACACACACAGCCCACCCCATCTGGCCCTGAAGTTCTTGCAGGAGTCATCTTCCTGCCCCTCTGATCCTAGTTGACACCAGGCCTGCCTTCCTCTCTCCTGGTCCCTCACCACACCCCCATACCCCAGCTTTGATGACCCCTCACCATCACTCTCACCAGCTGGACCGCCTGCCTCAGGGCCTCCAAACCTTGCCTATGCTCTTTCCTCTGCAGGGAGAGCCCTCTCCGCTTGACTGCCGGGTGAAGTCTTACCCCTGCCCCGCTCTGGTGTGACTGCTGCTTCCCAACATCCCCACTCCACCGAACTGGGGCAGAATCAAGGGTCACCCCTCTGGACTCCCAGAGGACTCAGTTCATTCAGGATCTTAGTTGATGATGTGTCACCCAATCTCTGCCTCAGTGTCCACATCTGTAAAATGGGCCTGTGACCCAGGAGTGCCCAGAGGGTCACACAAGAGGTCGCCATGAAAGAACAGAAGAGTTAAAGACACTGGGAGCGAGGGGTCCCAGGGTCTATAGTGCCGTCAGGTGGGTGGGCAGGTGAGGAACAGCCTAGAGTCTGATCCCATTGTCTTTATAAAGAAAAGAGGCATATTCTCCGGAATGTTTCCGGAAGGACACGCAGTAGTAGTGGCTACTCTTGGGGAGCTGAGGAGCCGTCCCTCCAGCTGTCCAGCTTTCTAGACTGTTTGGATTTTGTATTGTCTCTCTTCTTTCTCTTTCTTAAACCGAGAACAGGCAATGTTTTTTTGTTGTTGTTTTTGTTTTGGGGTTTTTTCCTCTTGTTTGGCCACGCTACACGGCTTGCAGGATCTTAGTTCCCTGACGAGGGATCAAACCCGTGCCCCCTACGGAGGAAGCGCAGAGTCCTAACCACTGAACCGCCAGGGAATTCCCTACACGCGACGTTTTTCTATTAGGAAGAAATTAAATTTTGAAATTAAACTTGTTCCATGAAGAAGAATGACACGGCTCCCCTGCCTACTTGACAGCTCCATCAAGCCGCTGGGCCGGCATCTCAGACCTCACGTGTCCCAGCCCTGCCCCCAGTTTCTTCCCTGTGTCCAACTGGGGCAGCTTCCTTCTTCCTGTTGCTCAGGCCAGAAACCCGGGAGTCATCCTGCCACGTCTCTTCCAACCCTTCTGTTCAATCCACCGTACATCCTGTTGGCTCTACCTTCAAAAGGTACCCTTACACCAGGTCCTCACCTCCTCCACATCCACCCCGTGCTCCAGGCCATGCAGAGAGGCCATCCTCCCTCGCCAGGATGATGACGATCATTTTCTATTCCCTGCACCCACCTCCCACCCCATTCTCCAAGTCCTCCTAACGCCCCGCAAAGCCCCACCTAATCTGTCGCATCACCTCTCTACCCTCATCTGTTACTTCTCCTGTCACTCTGCCCCAGCCACCCAGGCCCCCTTGCTGTTGCTCAAACATGCTTGGCACTACCTCAGGGCCTTTGTACTTGCTGTTCCCTCTGCCTGGAATTCTTTTGCCAAATATCCTGTCCTCCCACCCCTCCTTCACATTTTCGTCACCATCACCTCATCACATGGGTGAGGTCTTCCAAATCCCCCTATTTATTTATTTGTTTGTTTGTTTGTTTTTGGCTGCATTGGGTCTTTGTTGCAGCGTGCGGGCTTTCTCTAATTGTGGCGAGCAGGGGCTACTCTTCATTGCAGTGTGCGGGCTTCTCATTGCCATGGCTTCTCTTTGTTGCAGAGCACTGGCTCTAGGCACACGGGCTTCAGTAGTTGTGGCACGCAAGCTCAGTAGTTGTGGCTCACAGGCTTAGTTGTTCCGTGGCTTGTGGGATCTTCCCGGACCAGGGCTCGAACCCATGTCCCCTGCATTGGCAGGCGGATTCTTAACCACTGCGCCACCAGGGAAGTCCCAAACCCCCCTATTTAAAATTGCAGCGCCCCCTCCACCCCCTCACCCTCTTCCCTGCCTCGGTTTTCTCTGGGGCACTTACCACCATCTGACACACACATCAGTGCCTGACAGGAGGCATGCAACGAATACGTGTTGACGACTAAACGCGGCTCTATATTTACTGACTCAGAAAGACATTCCCCGCATTTTCTTGAAAGAGAAAAGCAGTTGCCAAAGAGCAGAGAGAACCCGACTGCATCTGCTAAAATTATCTGCATGTGTTTCCATGCAATGTAGTCAGAGAGACCCATCTGGAGAGACCGGCACCAGAACGTTCCCAGAGGTTTGTTCCTGGGCGCTGGATTCAAGGTCATCAGTTGTTTGCCATCAACGTGCATGAGGACTTCTACGATCAGAAGTAATAGCAAGGCATTTGGAAGAAAGCACATGAAAGCACACAAAAATGGGCGCACAAGCTGGTTCTAGAAGGACTGGCACACGGAAGTGTGCCAGCGGCGTCCTGGCCCCAGCAGATGGTGAGGTTTGCAACTCTCCAGTGAACTGGGTGGTCTTCTGGTCCTAGCTGAGAGGGAAGGTGGAGGCGCTGGGCTTCTCTGCACCCCAGACCCCACTGCTTCCTCCCCCAGCCACGCCATGCTCACCAACCACGAAGAGACCATTGCCAGAAAACCGCCACTTCCCACTGCCTTAGGCTGCGCACGCATAGGAAGCCGAGGGGCTGGCAAGACCCCTCTTTGTGGTCATGTAATGCAGACAAGGCTTTGATTCCAGAAATGGCATGAGGCCAGCTGAGCATGTCAAACTGGGCTGTCACTGGGAGTGGGGGAGGGTGGCAGCTCCCTCCTCCCAACGCAACCACTGAACACCAAATTCTGCTGTTTCCATTCTCAGGCAAGGAAGGGAGGGCAGGAGGGAGGGAGGGAAAAATGTAGGTTTGGGGGATCAGGAAGGCAGCCCCTGCTGGTCTGGTCAGCAACCCACGTCTAGGACTACTGTCGCTACAGAGTGGTCCTCTGGGAAGTCCATGGAGGTCTGGAAGATGCTGTGTGGCCAGCATCCAAGGTCTGAGGATGCTTTTGGGTCTGGGGGCAAGAAGGCATCCATGGCAGTGACTTCATCCATCACACCTGTACCTTGTTCCTCTGCAGCCTTTGGGTCTTCTGACTCACCCAACAACCCTGGGAGGTCAGTAAGGGAGCTATCACCCCCTTTTACAGATGAGGAGACTGAGGCTCTGAGAGAGGAGGTGAGAACGTGAGCAGTTGGGAGGTACAGGACCTCCTGGGAGGAAGGCTCTCAGGACAGGACACCTGGTGTGTGCCTGTGTGTAGTGGGAGAGAAGACTGCAACACATGCACACACAGCCTCCTGGACCACAGGTGTTGGAGCCAGACTGGAACCCTCATTCAGAAAGGTCCAAACCCCTCTAAGAATGTTCCCTCAGAAAAACTCCATACAGATAAAATTGCACATTGAACCTTTTTGCAAACTCTAGGTTAAGGACTCTCAGAGTACAGATGGAGAAACTGAGTCCTCAAAAAGTGACAGGATTTGCCCAGAGTCACAAAGCTGAAGAGTGGCAGAGCCATGATCAGATACAGAGCATCCAAAACCAGCAGCAAAAAGGCAGCAAAAGATCAGCCCCCACAGGGGCCAGAAATAAAGACCAGAGCCCCTCAACTCCACCGGAGGCCTGGGAGTGAGCATTTCCGTGAGCCAGGTTCCGTGGCCCATGTAGTTTGGGGAAGATCCTGGGTTCTGCTGGGGAACTTCTCAAGCCTTTATAGACTATTTGCATTAGGAACCCCCTCAAGGTGTCCACCACATGCGGGATTTCCCCGACTTCTCTAGATCCTTTGATGTAGGCTCACCTCTCAGTCTCTTTTACCCCCCAACCCTCTCCTCCAGTGGGCAGTCCCCGCCATCAGCCCACACCTGGGAGGTTTCTTCAGAGAACAGCCCTAGGGCTTTGTCTGTGGGGTCCAAGAACCCCAAACCCCACAGCCCGCCCCCACCAGGTAGCCCTACGCCAGTGACTGCCTGGAGCAGAATGAAAGCCCAGCTTCCACACCTCCAGTGGGGACTGACTCTGAGCCACAATTTTTAGTCCAGAGCTCCCCACAGGGTCAGGCTAAAACCAAGACTTTGCCTGCAATTGCACCTTGCTTGCCTTCTTCTCCTTCTCTGCCCTGTCTCCTCCCCTCCCGTACTGGTCTGTCCCGGGAGAGACAGAGAACAGACCTCCATGAATCACTGGCACATAATCTTTGTCTCAGGCTCTGCTTCCATGGTACCTGTGGACCTAAGCCATCTCTCTACTGAACTACCTGGGTAGTTGGAGGAATCCTGACACATGTGGTCAATTCACACAGAGCAGACAGGCCCGTTAGTCTCGGACAAAGGCATCACCCCATGGCCAGGCCAGCAAGGTCAAGTACCAGGGGCCCTAATGTCAGGGTTCAGGCTTGCTTGGCAGGCAGGTGAAGACAGACATTTTTTCCCACCCACCACCCACCCCACCCCCACTTCAAGAAAGCCTCCCCTTCTTTGAGGCCTAATTCAAGTACAGGAAGCCCTCTCTGAGCACCTCACCCCCCAGGACTTCTCTTGCTGACTACCCACAGCTCTCAGGGTGGCCTTCACAGACTGTGCCTTCAGGGGGAGTCCAAGGCTGAAGGAAAGCTCTTCGTCCCTTTCATCACCTCTGCACTGGGCACCTGTGACTTGAACCACCTCCCCCCCTCCCCTCAGCATCCACTCCTCCTTCTTCTGGCAACACTCTGATTTTCCTTGGAGAGGCACGCCTCCATAGGCTCGCCAGATTTCACACATAAAAACACATGACGCTCAGTGAAACTCAAATCTCAGATTCAATAATTGTTTCGTATAAGTATGTACCATGCAGTATTTGGGATATACTTATATTTTTTAAAATGTGTTGTTTATCTGAAATTCAAATTGAACTGGGCACCCTATATTTTATCTGGAAACCCTACCCCTCCATCATTGTCATCCAAGAGGTGTGGACAGGGCTGATTTCTCCCCCTAACCCAACAAGGATGGACACATGTCCCAGGCCTGACCAATGAGAACTCTGCACAGCCCTGGCCACAGGGATTGGCCAAGGCTGGGCACATGACCCAGGAAGGCCAGAGAGATGTTCTGGGATTGTCCAGAACATCTGCTCTCTTTCTGGTGACATTAATGAGATGTGAGGGTAGGGATCTGACACTGAGGGAAACATTTTACCTCCTCACAGGAAGAGTCTGTCTAAGAAAAAAGCCATCACAGAGGAAAAGAGAACCAGGAGGTGAAACAAAAGAAAACGTGTCCTGACAACATTGTCTGAGCACCTGGATCAAACTATGCCTGAAGCTAGTGCTTCCCCTAGACTTTCAGTTACATGAGCCACTAAATTTCCCCTTTTTGCTTAAGCCAGTTTGAGCTTGTTTTCTGTTATGAATGAGTCCTGCTCAATTCAGCCTCCTCTCACCCTGCCCACCCCTGGCACAATGCTGGGCACAGAGCCCATGATCAGAGAGTATCTCAGTTGCATATGTCTGTAACTTTACACCTTACTGTGCAAGGTCGTGTCGGATTATGGGAAAGCCTGGGCTTTCAAGTCAGGCAGGCTTACTTCCCATCCCAGCTCTGTCCCATCCTCATTCCAGGACCTTGCACAAATAACTCAAGTCTCATGAGCCTCAGTTTCCTCATCTGTAAAACAAAGATACTAGTACCTATACCTGCCATGCCCATATAATTTCACTGCCCAAACCAGGACACTTTTGAGAGTGAAAGGGGGCAATTTCAAGAACCAGGCCAGGACAATAGTAGTAGTTGGAACTGTCTTGGGTAAACAGGCCAGTGGTAGCCTGATCTACAGCTGACCTTACCCACCTCCACCTGACCCACGGTCAACGCCCTCCCTCCTGTGCACCCTCCCCTCTGCCCAGGACACTCCCCCCACTCTCTCCTTCTAGCTACTTCTGCCTCATCTTTAACGTCCCCTCTTGGAGAAGCCACCCTGAGGCCTCCAGACTCAGTATGGTCCCCCACTCTGTGTCCCCCGGCTGTCTGTGACGCCCTTGTTGTCCTTAGTGGTCTGTATGACTACTATTTGTGGATGGCCAGTCTCCCCTCGTGGCTAAACCCAAGGACAGGGACTGTACATTTCTTCCTCATTACTGAAGGTCCTACAGACCTGGCACAGTGCCTGGAACACATAAAACGACAGCCAAGAAAGTAAACAGCTAACCCTCCTTTTCCTCCTCTCTGCAGATCCTGTATTTTCTCCGCGTTGATAAAACCATCCTGGGTGAGATGTCAAGCAGGGCCAAATGGGACTAGGACCACGGAGTAGGGAGGGTGTGGGGCAGGGGCACGGCCTGCCCCCAGCCAGCCAGGACATGCTAATAATGATCTCAGAGCCAGTGACTCTGGGGACAGCAGTCCCAGGAGGCCCCGCCCAGCTCGGCAGCCCCTAGGCGGTGGTGGCGGCAGCTCACTGGCCCTGCGACAGCTTTCACTGATCTGGGGCCAGCGTGGACTGGACCTAGGCCGGTTGCCTATTCCAGAAATCCAGCCCTGGCTCCTGTTCAAAACAGGCCCAGCGTCTCCCCGCAGCCCCGGCCAGCTCTGTCCTCGGCAGCGGCAGCCAAGTTACTGCCCAGAATGCAAACTGGGCAGGTGCAAAGGGCCTCTCCAACCAGAGACCAAGGCCGTGACATCCCACACACAGCCCGGACTGTTCCACTCATGAGCAGACGGCGTCCCCTTGGGTTGCTCAGCCCCTTCCCACCCGGGGCAGCCTCCTCACTGATTTCTTGGTCCAGCCAGGCTCCCAGCCTGAGATCAGCTACCTGGAGAACACTGCCACACTAGCTCCTTGACTCACATCCCGTTCAGATGGCACACCACCGCTTTATTTTCACAGGCTCCCTCTCCCTGCTCTACAGCCCTCAATGGCTCCCTATTCCTGACCAACTCAAATCCTGCAGTAGTCTTGCCCTACCTTCCCAGTCCTGCTCACTGGGAGACGAGTGGTTATGGGCGTGGGGGGATACTAGCCTGGGAGCTGCGCATTCTGCCTCAGTTTCCCCATTTGTACAAAGGGGGCTCCAACAGTCCATGATTCCATGGGCTCACGATAGGGCCCATCCAGCCAGGCCCTGACCTCCGTCCTTCCTCGGCTCTTCAGAGCACCATGAAGGGCTACCGTCCACTTGCAAAGCCACTGGTCAGCTCTCAGGACCGCCTCTCTCAGGAGCAAAAGTGCCTTGAGGAGAAGGAAGGAGATCTGTGAGATCTGAATGCTTCCCTCAATCAGATTCTGGATCAACCCAGCACGTAGCTCCCACAGTCCCACATATCCTGCCCCAGGAGTGAGAAATGGACAGCTCACAGACTGAGGAACAGCAAACACATGAAACACCCAAGGCAGGACCCCAGCAGCTCAGCCTACGTGCACCTCAAAAAATAATACTTATCAAGGTTAATCTCACAATAGGTTGAGTCCTAATGGCCACGAGCTCAGACGGTGCCACAGGTACCAGCAGCATCGCTGAGTGGGGTGGGGCCCAGATTCTGGCCCAGTCTTCCCCAGGTTTGGGTCTTGGCTCTGTCACCTACCAGCTGTGTGATGCTGGGCAAGTTGTTACCTTCTCTGTGCCTCCGTTATCACCTTTGAATTATAGGGAAATAATAATACCTACCTCGTGCAGTCATTGTGGTGATTAAATTCAGTAATATTTGTAAAGTACTTAAAACCGTGCCTGGCTCATCAGAAGCTCTTATATAAAGGTTTGTTCAATAAATAAAACTAAAGATTACAATAAAATATATAAAGAGGTACTCGTCATAGAAAAGAAGGATGATTCCCCTCCCCACCAAAAAGGATGACTGTTTGTGAATACCTTTAGCATTGGTTGGCTTTGACGTATAGGAAGGTATAAATGTCCGTGGATAATTTTGCTTCTTCCTTTGGGTGTATGCCAGCCTTACATGAAATACTGATATGTTCTTGTATTATCTGTACAAGCACAAAAGGATCGATATGGGGAGATGAGGTTGGGCCCAACAGTCCTGGAAAAGGTTGGGCCTCTTCCAGAAACAGGAAGGCTAGACTGGCAGGAGAGGTTACTTATAATGCCAGGGTCAAAAGAGGGATCCCACGTGAGCCATCTGCACAATCCCTTTACAGGGGAGCAGGAACGGCCCAGACTGCAGCCACCACCTCCCAGATGAACCCTCAAGGTAGCTCCACTAATTACAGGATGGTGCTAGCAAGGCAGAGCCCTGCCTTCATAGTGCCCCTGACTGGGCTGATATTCTGCAAGGCTAGGGGAGGGGCCTGCAAGCCCCGGCCACAAGGGGCTTCTGCCACACAGCACTACTGGGCACACTGGACTGCAGAAACGCAAAATCAAACAAAACCCCAGGAGTTTCTTGTAGGCAGCACATAGTTTCTTTGTTTTTTGTTTGTTTGTTTGTTTTTTTAATCCATTCAGCTACTCTGTGTCTTTCAACTGAGGAGTTTAATCCATTTACATTTAAAGTAACTATCAAAAGGGAAGGATTCACTATTGCCATTTTGTTCCCTGTTTTCTGTTAGTCTTACAGTTCTTTTGCCCATCTTTTCCCCTCTTGCTGTCCTCTTTCCTGTTTTGTTGAATTTTTGTGTCAATTTTTGTATTGTTATGCTTGTACTCCTTTGTCTTTTTCTTTTGTGTAGCTCCTCTGGGTATTTTCTTTGCGGTTACCAGAGGGCTTACATAGAATATCTCAGTTATAACAGTCTATTTTAAGTTGCTGAAAACTCAAGCATACAAAAACTCAACACTTCCCCCACCACCACCACACTTAACATTGTGGTTGTTACAATTTACATCTATTTATATTGTGTATCTATTAATATATTTTCTAGTGATAGGTATTTTTAATAGTTTGTCTTATAACTTCTGTACTGGAATTAAAGTGACTTACCCACTGTCATTACAGTATTCTGTATTTGGCTATGTATTTATCTTTCCCAACGAGTTTTATACTTTCTTATGCTATGGTGTCACTGTTGAAGGACTCCTTTTAGCACTTCTTATAAGGCAAGTCTACTGGCCTCCCTCAGCTACTGTTTGTCTGGGAAGGACTTTATCTCTCCATCATTTCTGACGAACAGTTTTGCTGGATATAGCATTCTTTGTTGACAGGGGTTTTTTTCCTTCAGCACTTTAAATATATCAAGATCTCAAAGATATATTAGCAAACCCATGTTCATCGCAGGACTATTCACAGTAGTTAAGATGCAGAAACAACCTAAATTTCCTTCAGTAGATGACTGGATAAAGAAAATGTAGTATATACATACAACTGACTATTATTCGACCTTTAAAAAGAAGGAAATTCTGCAATATGCAACAACACAGATGAGCCGCACATATGAACATTATGCTAAGTGAAATGTCAGTCACAGAAGGACAAATACTGCATGCTTCCACTTATATGAGGTACTTAAAATAGGCAAATTCATAGAATCAAAGAGTGGAATGGTATTGATGGCAGGGGGAAAGGGGGAGCTGCTAATCAATGGCCATAAGGTTTCGGTAAAGCAAGATGAATGAGCTCTAGAGACTTGCTGTACAACACTGTACCTACAGTCAACAGAAATGTATGATTGGACACTTGAAAATGTGTTAAGAGGGTAGATCTCATGTTAAGTGTTCTTACCACAATAAAATAAAAATTTAAAAATTTGTCTAGGGGCTTCCCTGGTGGCGCAGTGGTTAAGAATCCGCCTGCCAATGCAGGGGACACGGGTTCGAGCCCTGGTCCGGGAAGATCCCACATGCCGTGGAGCAACTAAGCCCGTGCGCCACAACTACTGAGCCTGTGCTCTAGAGCCCACGAGCCACAAGTACTGAAGCCCATGCACCTAGAGCCTGAGCTGCACAACGAAGAGTAGCCCCCGCTTGACGCAACTAGAGAAAGCCACGTGCAGCAACAAAGACCCAATGCAGCCAATAATAAATAATAAATAAATTTAAAAAAAAATTTGTCTAAGGTATAAATAAATAAATAAATAAGAAAACCCCTTAAAAAGCCCTATTAAGCCACAAGTAAAGTTTAACATTTAAAAATGAAGTCAATAAAGTTAACTGTTTGGTATACCTGGGTGACTGGTTCAAGGAAACTCATTTCCATATTCTCTCTACTTTGTGTATGATTGAAATTTTCTGTAATGAATACTTTTTGAGAGGTTGGGAGGAAGGGCAGCTTAGCCTGAAGACTAAGAACATGACTTTGAATCCTCCTGGGAGAAGAAGCCAGGCCCAAGGCTCACCAGGCATCAGTGAGTCAACAACCAAGGTCCTGTGATGCTGGGTTCTGAGAAGATGCTAGATTTCTTTTAGGCACAGTGAGATCACAGCAAAACAGGAGGGGCTAGATGTTGTGTGGCACTGACTGTGAGCCAGCCACCATCCTAAGAGCTTCACACTGACTAACTCATTTAACCATCACAACAACCGTGAGGTAGACATTGCTACTTCCCCCTTTCTACTGGTGAGGAAACTGAGGCCTGAAGTGGTTAAGAAACTTGAGCAAGTGGCTAAGAAGTGTCAGCCCAGGCCACGTGGTGCACGAGGCTGTGCTCTAACCACCATACTGAACTGCTGTTCCATGTCAGCCCAGAGCAGATCGTGGTCCAGCAAGGTCAGATATAGAAACAACAATGGGTTAAAGCTGTAGCATCACCATAGCTTTGGAACGGATTTCATTTTAAGTGCAGAGAAAATTTGATAACTATGATATCCACTATTAGGGTATCTGATCTGTCATTCTACTGTCTACTCTCAGCCCCACTTGTTTATGGGAATTCAACTTGAAATTAGCGTTTAATTCTTTAAGAAAAATTGGCTCCTCCCTTAGACATGTAAGTTGAATGAACTGAGCAGTAAAAGTATGAATGGGCGTAGGTGCCGCCTCTCCATGCACGCAAGTCATGGGGACATTAGGGAATCCCATCAGCACCAGGGTGCTGACCCATCACCCACACCGGGCCTGCTTCACTCACTACCCGCCAGAGTTGGCCACCCCTGCCCTGAGGAAATCTGCTCTATTGGACCCTCTGGGACTCCCTCTACTGATTCAGCTTTGGGTTTAGTCACATGGAACACCCCAGGCGCAGAAGGATGTCCAGAAGCAAGTCATGTCTCTCAGAGATCCTCAGGTTCTTTCAGATCCATCAAGATACATGCAAACTGCAGGACAATTTTTCCGTAAATCACTAGTTCAGATTCAGAAGCCAGAGGACTAAAGCTATCTTGATATTCAAGATAATACTTTTCCCCCCTACATAATACAATGTTAGGTTGCATTAAGAGAAGTATTACCTCTGTATCATTGGAGGTGATGATTCTACTCTCACTAGAATAGGATAGACCCTGCCTGGAAAATGAAATTTCATATGTGAAGAAATGGGTACACTAGCCTTGCTAGTCAAAGGGTGACCTGAGGACCAGCAGACTCCACATAGTTTGGGAAGTTGTTAGACATGCAGAGTCTCAGGCCCCACCTCACCTACTAAATCAGAATCTGCATTTTTTTCATGATCCTTATGCAATTCATATGCACATTCAAGTTCAGGAAGCCCTAGTCTAATGATAACCAGAAAGATGACTGCATACTTAGAGCTGATATTTATTTACTCAGCAGGTACCAAGCCCTGTTTTAAGTATTTTACAATATTAACTCAAGTAATCCTCACAAGCATCTGACGTAGGAACTATCGCAATCCCCATTTTATAGATAAAGAAACTAAGATTCAGAGAGGCTAAGTAACCTACTCCAGAGCACACAGCTTCAGAGTGACAGAGCTGAGAGCACAATGGTGAAGAGGTGGAAACTCAAGCTGACCTGCAGGAGAGGGTGGGAGAGTCTGGCTTCCTCCCTTCAGTAGAGGGAGAAGGTCAATTCTGGGTGCCTCTTAAAGGCAGAGCAGAACTCATGGCAGAAGGGACTCAAACATTCTATCCCTCTAGGAGCTGGAGCCATCCAACAAAGAAAGAGGCCACTTGAGGTGGTAAGCTCCCCATCACAGGGGGGGCATTCAAGCAGAGGCTGGGTGGCCTTCTGTCCAAAGTGCACTAGAGAGGATTCCTACTTCATGAAGGAGTCAAGTCTGATGGCTTGGACTTTCCTCTTTAATCCCAAGGCCAGGAAGATGTTTCCTAAATTTGCTGGAGGACTGGAAGGTGAGAATGCCCTCCTTCCCCACCAACAGCTGGCTGTGGATAATGATCCATGGGAACCTAGGAAGTCTCTGTGGCCTTATGAGTCCGAACAGATGATGGGGCCTACTGTTACCCCTCTGGCCCAAGCACCTTCCTCATCCTGGATCCCAGACACGTGGCACTGGTTGTCCTCAGAGAGCAGGTAGAGCTAACTGACCCCTGGCTGGGGATGGCAGGGGACGTGGGGAGACACCCTACCCCTACTCTGAAGCAAGGCGATACCTCTGTGGCTCAGTGATTCGAGCTTTCACCCAGGAAAGAAGCCCCCATTCCCTCACACATGGGCCAGGGCTGTAGGTAAGCAGACCCCACTCACTGGCATCTTCAAGTAACTGCAGTTTGGACTTGGCTCACAGAACATGGTGAAAATGTTAAACCCTGATGGGAACTTATCTTCTAAAAATGTCAGAGCATGGAAATCTTTCAGAGGGACACAGACCTGGCCTGAAGGCAGCACAGCCGAGGCTCAGAGCCTGACCGCTGGAGCTGAAGTCACAGATCCCCGTGTGAATGGACCACTCTGGGCCTCAGATTCTTGTCTGGAACATGAGGATAGTAACAGCATCTATCACATGAAACACACTTAGAACAGTGCCAGGCACACAGTAAGCACTGCGTTGAAACACAAACACAAAGAAGTGGACCAACACATCCTTGTAATACAAAGGAAGGGTGAGCTTTACTGGGTATGTTCATGAAATAGTGCACTCAGTGAAATAACGAACAAAAACACTTGGCATGTCGGGGCACACGGAAGTCTCTGCGTAAACGGTGGCTGTTACCACTGCAGATCCTGCGGCTGTCATTTTTATTACTATTACCAGATTCGAAGGAGAGAAGAGAAAAAAAGTCGACACAGATCACAGTGTCCAGCCCAGGGGGCTGGGTCACAGAGAGGAAGGATGGGAGACCCTGACAGCTGAGGAGGGCAGCGCAGGGAGGAGGGAAGGCCCTGCCTGGGTAAGAGCTGGGCGGTTGGATCTTGGAGGCAGTGAGGCCTCCACAGAGCCAGCTCCTCAAGCCTTAGAAGTCAGGCCAGCTTTCAGTTCCCAGCATTCCGGCCCTAAGTCCCCAGTCAGGCCCACTGCCCAGGGCGCTCAGATTCTTCCAGGGCCCGGGATGTGCTTCCAAAGCAGCCTCATCTCAGACTTAGGCCCAGAATTCTTTGGCCGGCAGGGACCTCGCCTCCACGAGGCTGACATAGCCCAGCTGCTAGGGCGCCTTCTCCTGCACTCCCACCAAGGTCCCGCCAGCTCCTGAGTGGACAGGACTAGAACCGCCAGTGTCCCCAGGCCCCACTTCAGCCACATGTTTGGTACAAACGCCAGCGAGGGGCTTTGGCCACCCCTCCTGAGCCCTCAGCGCCTTTACAGTGGCAGACACCGTGTGGTCAAAATCGGAATCTAAAGACAGGTATCCCCACCCTGGAACAAAATCCCATGAAAGGCCAAGTTTTAAGGAAAAAGAAACAAAAAAGAACCCTCTCTGTTACCCAGAGCAGGAGCCTGAATCTACCACTGTCCGTGATTCTTCAAGGGAGCCAAAGAAACTGCCACCACCTGGTCCCACCGCAGGTCCATTCATCAGGAGGCTCTGTGCAGCCAGCCCATGTGCACCCAGGCCCATGTCTGGGAGCTCAGTCTGGGTGTCTGGGACTTGTTACCATCTACAGATGACAATCCAGAGCCCTCAGGGATACAGGGGCTGCAGGATGGGGGCTAGGGTGTCACAAGGCCCCTGCCATCCACAGTCAGGGACAGATGAGCTCAGCGGGGGCCACCCTAGGTGGAACAGACCACTCGTTCATTCATGGAGGTCAAAGATGAGAAACCAACCAGCCCCAGTCACTACCAATAACAATGTGCCTGTGACCTAGGGTTACTTCTAAGTTGCCCGATAATTATGACAATTGCTGACATTCACTAAGTGCTTACTCTGTGTGCCAGGCATTGTGCTACATGCTTTCTACTTACCTTCTTTTTAAACCCTTGCAACATCCCTTCTGTTATTATGCCCATTTTATAGATGAAAAAACTGAGACACAGGCTGAATAATGACGCAAGTTACACATACATTTAGAAAGTGGCAACTCCAGGGCCTGTAGGCAGGGAAAAGACCCCTCAGCCCAGCTGTGGCAGGCTGATTGCATTAATGGCCCGATTTGTTCACAGCCCCCTGCATGCACCCCCTCTGGCAGTGTCCTCCACACTGACTCTAAGTTTAGCCATGTGACTTGCTCTGGCCAAGCGGACTGTAGTAAACATGATGTAAGCAAAGACTTGATTAGGCCCTTGGTGTTTCCACTTCCTTTCTTAGATGCCGGTCACTATAATGAGAAATGTCTGGGCTTGCCTGCTGGAGGAATGTGACATGCACGTGAAGGACAGTCAACTTGTCCCATACAGTTCTTTTCTAGACCAGGCAGCTGCCAGTCAACCAGCCAACTGTCCTCAGAAGCACAAGTAAGCCCAATCCAGATAAGCCCAGCCCAGCCCAGATCAATAAAACTGCTCCAACCAATCCATAGATGTGTGAGGAATAACTAATGGTTGTTTTAAGTCACTAAGTCTTAGGGTGATTTGTTACACAGCAATAGCTCACTATATATATATGCACACATACATATTCTCTCTTACTGCCTATTCTCTTTGACAAAGGGAAAAAACCTCCCGAGATTAACAAAGTGAATGGTGATGCTATTGTGAATGAGAAACCCGTTTAAATCAAGGGGTTGATGCTAAATGAGGGACTGTCAATGAGTTTCTGTTTTTAGATGAGTCTAGAACTCTTGACAACACCCAGGAAGGGATCAGGCCACATCTGCAGCCGTGACCCTCATCACTCCATCACACCTGTGCACCGTGTCCCCTAGGTGGAACCATTTATTGCCCCGCCCCTGCTCTCTTCCACACTCATGAGGCAATGCTGTAGCACGTGCCAGGGGACACATCAGCTTTCTCCCATGCAAGCTGATGTTAAGCTACAACTCTGTTTTGGTTCTCTGTTGTGTAACAAACTGCCGAAAACGTAGTAGCTTAAAACTGCCAGGTCCTTATCTCTCATGATGCTGTAGGTTGACAGCCCTCAGCCAGGCGGCTCTGCTGATCGTATCTACATCTCTCACGTGGCTGCCGGCAGATGGAGGCTGCGGCTGCCGTCACTGGGAGATCAACTGGGCTGGAGCACGTAAAAGGGTTCAGTCCGTGAGTCCGTGTCTGGCCCCTTGGCAGGCATGGCTGCAGGGCCAGGCTCAGCTGAGACAGTGGCAGAGCCAGCCTTCTCTCTTGCTCCGTTCTGCCTCCGAGCCTCACTCTCTCTGTGTGACCTCTGCATGTGGTTTCTCCAGCCAGGCTGCTGGACTTCTCACAGGGCAGCCTGGAGCTGTCTAAAGCACAAGAGCAGAAGCTGCCAGGCCTTCTTAGATGTTCCTTCCAGTGCCTTCTACAGAGTAAAGCAGTTACAGGGCCTGTGCAGATTCAAGGTAGGAGAATAAACTGTCAGGGGGCAGGGGGCGGGTGACAAAGAAGTTGCAGCCACTTTCATCCATCACAACCTCCTACCTCCTACACACGGCCCACTCAGCCCCACACCCAGGTCAGCAGCAGTCCACATCCTGAAGTGGAGCGGTCACACATCTTATACCTTCATCCACACTAGGCAGCAGGCCTGGGATGGGTCTGCAGCATATACATTGAATAAGCAAATGGGCATTCCCAGCAGAACCACAGGCAGGTCTGGAAAGAACACCAAGGCGAAGGCAGCGGGCTTTGGACCCCAGAATCCCTGCTGGGTCACCGGAGGCCCCTGAGGTCCTGTCCAGAATGAATGAGTGAGATGACCCGTGAACGGGGCTGTTCCCATCCCTGCATACACACAGGGACATCTGGAAGGTGTGAGGCCACCACGTTCTTTGCAAAGACCTCAGTCTGGAAATGGGTACCTGCAAGACCTAGCCTCCCTCGAGCCCTGGGACAGAAAAGAATCTCATCTTGGCAAGAGCTCTAGGCAGAGGCCTGAGGGACTGCTGTAGGGAGGGCCGCCCCGGGAGAGTCCTTAATCGTTTAACTAAAATCACATTTGAGGCATAATTAGCAGACAGCTCCAAATTCATGATCTGAGGCCCATCGGCGCAAATGGACTAATTAGTTGAGACATCCTTGGGCGGGCAACGCACTCTGGCCTTCTCGGAAACATCCCAGGGAACTCAGCAGATCAAGGCTGGCATCTGGTCCACGAGCTGCCTTACTATGGCTGGGCAAAGAGACAAATGCATTACTGGGCAAGAAATACACCTTACAGCGTGCATAGCTCAGGGAGGTCAACCAGGCAATCTCCCTACCCCCAAGATTCCACCCTCCCCAGAGCCCCCTCCTCCAGCCCTGTAGGCTCACAGAGACCGAGAGCTGTTGCAAAATTGCCCAGCATCATCGTGGATCAGAAAAACAAGTCACCAGCTCTGTGGAAGCCCACAAAGTACACAGAGCCACAGACCAACCACAGAGAGCGGGCACTGGCTGTTCAGCCAGCTTGCTCAATCCAAGTTGCTTCTGAGCAAGTGGCTGGGGACGCACATAGCAAGGAGGACTCGAAATCTCAGCGGGGAGCTTGGGAAACTGGTCCCCAAATTGAAGGAACACTGAGTTATACTAAAACCCCATATTCGAGATTCACAATGCACCTTAGCACGACAAAGGCTCTGAAAAGTCCTGCAGTAAAGAAACTTGTTTAATTGGTTGTTGTATCAATTGTTTCCCAAACCTATTTTAGCACGGGATCTTTTTACCCCCAGAAACCCTAGTGGGATACTGTATTTGGGAAATACTGTCCTACAGGAAGCACAGGGCATCAGCATAGGGCAGACGTCTTAGCCACAATCCTATAGGAATTCAGTTATCCAAATAAGTGAAGTGGGCCAGGTTTAATATTTGCATGGGAAACATACAGAAACTTTCATCTCCATGAAAAGGTGAAATATGTTCTCTCTCATTTTTCTTAAAACAAAGAACCATCTTGGTTCATCTTTTCCTCCCATCTCTGATAGAAATGTGTTTTCTATGAGAGAAATAGAAATATTTATTGAAAAGAAACATATCTCTACAGGAAAACATATATGCAAGAGCAGCGACAAAGGGCAAGAGAGAGAGAAACAGGATTGGTGGGCGCTACTGGGCTCTGGTGTGCACCCCCCAGAGCCCCGGCCACTCTCGGATCCAGCTGAATGTTGCCAGGCTAAGAAGTTGATGCTAGTGTCACCACATCACAATGTTGTACACCTGTAACTTATGTAATACTGTCCATCAACTATACTTCAATTTTTAAAAAGTGAAAAAAATAACAAGTAGTCAGAAATCTGGACTTCTAAGTGAAATCCCCCATTTTTAGATGTCGGTTCTATTTTTTTTTTTTAATTGAGTGGGTCAAATACAACATTCCTGGGGGCTAGTTTGGGGCCACCAATTTGCAATCTCTGCCAAAAGGAAGAGAGTAAAATCATTAACCTGGTGCTATCACCTGTTTCCCAAGCTTCTCTGGCTAAGGCACCCTTGGGAAGCAGAGCTGTAGGGTTTGAGTGTCCTTGCCATCTTGGGTGCTGTCCCTTGCGTTCACGCAGCACGTGCACTGCATTCCCTACGTGGACCTGCTCTTATGCCAGATGCAGTGAAGGCCTCCCAAAGATGTGGGCTTTGCCTTTGCGAAGGCTCCACCCCAAGCCCTGGGCCCTCTCCTCTGCCTGGGCTCACCCTGACATATGCAGCAAGGGTGAGCTATGAGCCCAGCACACAGTGGGAGCCCAGAGTGGCCGGGCCATCAAGAGGACCCTTCATGGCATCATAACACTAAGGTCCCTTCCAGAAATGGGATCCATTCTCAAACCAAAAATAAAAACAAAAAGCCCACCTGGAAATACTTAACAAAGGAAGGCTTAGCTCAGGGGACAGGCAGAAAACCTGGGTGTAGCAGGTCAGACTACAGGAGTACGTGCACAACCACCAGCTTGCTGGATCCTCAGAACGGCCCATGCGATAACACAGCCAGGGCTTTCTTTGAATGCTTATTTACTTATTTTCACAGATGAGGCCCACGGATGTAAAATGACTTTTCCCTAGGGACGTGGCAACTCTTGCATTTCCAGCGGGTGGAGGCGTCACGAAAGCAGTGACCAGACACAGCCTGTGCTGCAACCAGCCTGGTTCCCCAAGTTGCCCAGGAGGACCCAGGCCTGCAGGAGGCCTCCTGGGCATTTTCTGAACCATGCGGGAAGGTATATTCGTCTCATACATTTCTCAGAATCAGACGGACAACCACAGCAGTGCAAGAAATGCATGCAGAGTGGGCATCCAATTGGAACCTGAGTGTGAGTCTCTCAGCAAAGTGCTAGCAGCCCCCCAGGGGCAACACCACTCCACATGGGAAAAGAGGCAGAAAATTCTGGAGCACGGAGCTAGACACAGCCAGGTGAGGAAATCGGCATAAAAGGAGGCCCAGGCACCAACAGCCCCAGCAAAGGGCACAGGACTCAGTGTGGGGTGGTGGCAGAGATGAACACCTGTGCCCAAAGAGTCATGCTCCCCCTTCCACAGTGTGGGGTTGTCAGTGGGAGGTGGCTGCCCAGACAGGACTACATTTCCCAGCACTCCTTGCATCATGGGACCACGTGATGACACGCCATCTCACAGCCAGGGATCTTAAGTAGTATGTACAGTTTTCCACTTTCTCATTCCCTGTCACTAGCTGGAAGCAGAGGACCAGAGAAGCAGATGAATGAGCCACAAGATGGAAGGAGCCTGGGCCACTGAATCACCACATGGGTGACAGTCAACTTCTAACTAAGATACCTGTTTTTGACTGGTACATGAGTGTTAAACAAAATTCTTATGTGTTAAGCCACTGTAATATCAAGGTTTACATTTTTGCTACAACAACTAAGGTTACCCCATCTAAACCAGGAGGAAGAAAGAAAGGAAAATGCCATGGATTGAGAAAAGAGATCCTCACCAGGATGAGCAGCTCAAGGCCAAAGCAATACAGAAAAAACTCACCTTGCTAAGTCAGATCAGCCATCTCCTCCTACATGCAGCCCTCCTGAAAGCCCCCAAATAGAGGTCAACTTTAAGACCCCTGGGTGCTTAATTACACCTACTACCTTGATCAAGAATGCCTTATGAAAACTTATTTTGGAAAAAAAAATAGCTATTTTCCGAGTGTATTCAGCCCACCCACCCAATGACCTGCTGGAAGGGTATTCCCACCATCTCCATCGACAAGTGAGGACCATGGGGTCAAGAGATGCAATGACAGGTCCAAGGTCAAGCAGCTGGGAGAGGTAGAGCTGGGCTTTGATCTAAGCCCCTGTTCCTTCCATCAAGCCCTCCTGTATTTCACACCTTTTCCCACAAATCACTTTGTGCACCTCCCACCACACTTGGTACCTCCTAAAGGGGACGCTGAGGCCGTGCCTCATGCCGCCTCATTGTGCTCAGGGGGGCCCTCAACAGTCACTGCTGGGAGTCATGTGTCAACCCACAGTCTCTCCGGCCAAATTCTGGTCTCTCCTGAGCCCACCTGGGAGGCTCACATCCAAATCTAGCTCTCTAACCCAGCTCTCCCAACAATCTTATTAGTCACTAGTTATCAATATTTAAACCAGGCATTATTATCACTGTGGGGGGGGGGGGTCTGCATCTTCTCTGCAGGCTGCGGGAGGGGAGGAGGGGTGAGTGGCCAGCTGTCTTCATGTGATCTGACGTGGGGGGTAGGGCAAGCTGCTCCTCCCAGCAGTTCTGGGGCATGCTTAGCAGTACACACATCTGCCAGCCACCAAGCAGCCATTTACCCAGGGCCGGAGCGGGGCCCTGGGAGGAGTGAGGGCAAATTATCACATAGTTCCAACTTTGAACAAAAGGCAGGAATAAGCCCAGAAGCTAGTGACCAATCTCAGAAACTCAGAATTGTCTAGAAGCCAGAGGTGGGTTTGGTGGGAACTCTGCAGCCAAGTGGAGCCCACATGCCCCCTACAGCAGGATGGCACTATGGAGGCCAGATCATTCTTTGCTGTGGGACCATCCTGCGTACTGTAGGAGGTCTAGCAGTACCCCTGGCCTCTACGTACCAGATGCCAGTAGCAACACCCACCCAAGCTGTGACAATCAAGAACGCCTCCACACATTGCCAAATGTCCGCGATCCCATTGAGAAACGCTGCTCTAAATTAGGCTGTGACCAGTGGTGGTCAGGCCAAAATTTAAGCCTCGTGCTTTCAGATCTTCCATCTTCTCATACCTGGAATCTTACGTGAAATGTCCCGGTGTTTAAATTTTGGCAACTAACTAATTAAAAAGAATCTGCTTATGCTGTGAGAGCCAAAAAAACGTGTGTGCAGGTCACCGGCCGAGCCTCTGCTAAGTCTAGAAGGACAGCGAGAAAGACATAACCCACTTCCCAACACTGGAGGTCCTGAGCTCCCGACAAGCCAAGCTCAGACCCCACAGCCTGGAAGAGCCCTCCTCCTCCTTCAAATGTGGAGACGGACAAGGAATCGAGTTATTTCTGGGGGAATAATGTCACCACCTCACCCGCTTTGCAAACACCCTCTCCCAGGAACACACACTGACAAACCATCCCCAGAAGAACAGTTTCCCTCTGCAGAAAAACTGAGAGAATTTCCTCACTCACGTCCCTACCCCCGACCTAGCCCCCTCTCCCCAAAATACGGTTACCCTCCTGCCGATGTTTCTAGAGCCCAGGCCCTGTGTGGTTCTGGTCTATGAAGCAGATACTTGTGAACCACCCACCTATAACAACAGCCAGCCTCTGGGCACTGGTGAATCTTTTAGTGCCAACATTCCCCCAGAGGACCGGGCTCTGTAGCCCCTAGTTAAAGAACTTGTTCTAAGCAAGTTTCCTTTACTTCGAGTGAAAATCTGGGTTACTAGGGGGAGGGAAGTGGAGAATCTAATAAATCTTAGAATATACTTTTTGGCTAAAAGAAAAAAAAAAAAAAACCCTACTTACTGGTGTCATGAAACAACTTTCCAACTCTCTCTGAAGAGAGCGGGTTCAGAAGTTACTATTGTATTCAAGCTGTATTAAATCAAGCTGTGAGCAGCACCGGGGTTATGCTTTTAAAGAATGCCCTGAGCCAATTCTGATGTTTAAAGGGAAAAGGAAAAGTTTCCAAGGCTTCCATAAATTCCGACGAGAGGAAGTTTCAAACTTGGGTGTTCACAGTCCGTGGCCCCCACGTGGAAACAGCTTGGTTTCATGTATTTGGTTTTCCTGTTCAAACTTGAGGGTCTTTTAACTTTTTATTTTTACAGGGCTCCAAAGAAAAGGGAGAGGGAGCCATTAGCTCCCTGAGTGCCAAAGAAAACCCCGGAGCCTCCCTCAGAGGGCCTCTGCCTGAGGCGGCTGCGAGGCAGGGGTGTGGGGAGGGGACCCCCTGGTCCTGGCACACCCCCGCCGGCTCCTCCTGCCCGCTGGAGGCCAGGCCTGTGGGGCCAGCTGCTAATTAACTCCAACAAGATCAATGCAGGCCAGAGCGTGTGAGTGGAGACCAGGCAGGACAGTCATTTGGCCATGGCTGGGCTTCGGCCGCCGGCAGCAGAAGGAACAAAATGGAGTCTTTCCAAAAACAAGACGAGGCCCAGCCAAGAGCCGAGGAATCCTAATTTTAGTCCCTGGAGGGAGACGGCTGTGTCTGCTCAGCCAGAGCACCAGTGAGGCCCAGCATCCCTCAGAAATGTCAACCAAACCAAACAGGCCCTCCCTGGACACCTCAGCCCCAAGCCCTGACTTCAAGAGGCTCGCCCTCAGCCGGGAGGGCTGACTCACACATGCCAGTTTCCAATCCCCAGCCCCACTCTCCAAGCGCTGCCTGCCCAGGAGGTGGTCAAGGTCAGTGTAGGATACCCATTTGACAGGCAGGAACACTGAGTCCCAAGAGAGGCAGTGGTGAGGCAGAATGAACATGGGCAGTCCTGAGGCTGGATCCAATACAGAGTCCCAGCACGCTGTACCCATGTGACCTGGAAGAAGGCACCTTGTCACTCAGAGCCTCAGTTTTACCATCTGTAAAATGGGAGTGAGAATGCTTCCCTCAAAAAGTTGTGATAAGGCACAAATAAAATGTGGAGAGGTATATGTATATACATACACATGTATGTACGTATGTGTTAAAAAGTGACTCCTGGGCTGCACCCCAGATATAGAGGATTGACAGCTGTCCTTCCCATGGCCAGATACCTCTCCCCCATCTCGGGTAACAGCACCCTGACACGCCTTGGGCTGCTGCCTCCTCTCTCTCAATCCCTGTGGCTGTGGGCCTGACCTGTTTCCAGAAGGGTTCTCAGACACCTACTGAATCAGAATTGCCAGGGGTTGAACCCAGAAGTGACTTATTTGTTTAATTTCCCCAGGTGCACAAGAGGCAGTCTTAGGAACAGCTGCCAGAAAAACTTAAGACGGCCCAGAGGCTGTGCTCATAGAGGGTGTTAATCCTCCCAGGAAGCTGCACATCTGCAAAGGGTCTCAGATTCCAAAGGCCTGTCAGGATGGGACCCTCTCCCAGACCTGAGCCAAGATGAGAGTCCCCGAGGGGAGCTCCTGCGGGGCAGAGACCAGGCAGAGTTCTGATCTGACCCGAGAAAGTACTCGCTGGCTCTTCCCCCCATGATCCACCTTCACCCCGCAGAGCAGATCAAGGGAAGGATGGATGTCCAGAGTCTCCAAATTGAGCCTTCCCTTGTGCCCTTAACCTTTGACCATAGCCCCTAGGCCTGAGAGGGGAAACTGGGGACATCCACCCTGCCACAGGGCAATTTCAGCATAAGGAGGTCTCCATAGCAACCCTCCAGCTGGAGAAACTGAGTTACCTGGTGACCAGACAGGGTGCAGGGGGACAGTGGCAGGACAGCGATAGGGTGGTACTGAAGGATAGGGCTGGGGCTTTTCCAGAAAGGAGGGAAATAACAAACATTTGTCCAGAGGGGAAAAAAACTTCCAGAAAGACTTTTCCTTCTTCTGTCTCCTTCTCCCTCATAAGAAATCTTGAAGGGAATAGTTAGTAGTTATAATAAGAGCAGCTTTACTGAGCACCATCTATGCCAGACCACGGGGGTTCACGACCTTGCTGAATTCATACACCAGCCACAAGAGGGAGGGTCAACTGGTAGTCCCATTTTACAGGTGGGGAAACTGAGGATTAGGAAAGATTAGGAAAGTTGCCTAAGGTCACACAACTAGTAGGTAACAGGTCCCAGATTCAAACTCATGCAATTCCAGAGCCCACTCTCCTACCCTCTTCTGCATGGGCATGTCAGCACCCCTTCTAACCTCCACATCCTCTGGGCTCAGCAGAGACTGGCTTTGGATCCAGCTCTGCCTGACTCAGAGGCACACTTGGGCCCCAACACCATGCTGCTGTTAAGCTGGTTAAGAGGAACTGAGGGGGTGGTGAGCACCCGTTTTTAGGGATGGGCTAGCTGTGCACAGAGGATTTCTTTCTTTCCACGGTCCCACTGCAGACCCCCTGAGCCCCTGCCCTGCTACAGCACTAAGGAAGGGGGTGGGGCACATGACCCTGCAACACCCAACCTCCAGCCTGCCCCCAAATAACATGTAGAGTGGAAGAAAAAGCACTGGTTAATTGACAAAAGTTGTCCACCTGTTGGCTATTCAATTGAGGGCGGGGAGGAAGAGTTGGGAATGACCTCCAGGTTCTGACCTGAACAACGGGTGAACGGAGGGCCAGTCACTGGGCCAGGGAGGTCCCTAGGAACCTTCACAGGTTCCCTAGGAAGATGAAGAGGGTAGTTTCAGACAGCTTATGTCTGGATGTGTGAGTGACATTGAGAGGAGGTACCAAGAAGTGGTACCCAGGTCTCCAGTCCACCTGAAACTCCCAAGGCCCCCGCGCAACCCCCAAAGCCGCCACGTACATACAGCCTGGGTCCACCCAGCCGTGCAGCCGGCTGGTCATCCTCATCCTAGCTGCCTTGCTGACCCGCCTCTCTCCATCACCTCTTCCCACAGAAGGCAGAGCCTCAGCAACTGTGTCTCTCAAATCATGATCTCAGAAGAGGGAACTTGGTTTAGTTATTGGAAGGCTGCCATCTGCAGTCCCCAAGCCAGCGCCCGTGTCACTGACAATTTCCAAGGCCTTGAAAGGGACCTTTAATCCAATTGTCTGTGTCAGGCAGTCAATGGGCAGTCCCTCCTTCCCCGTCCACCTTCCTTCCAGCTCTCCCTTTGAAGGCAGCCCCAGGGAGGAGCTGCCCAGCATAGCCGTGGCCCAGCCCTGACAGCTGCACGCCCGCACGGCCAGAAGGGTCTGCTGGGAGCCCAGAGAGGACCACCGGTGACCAACCCTCGGTGTGAAATCCCTCAGTGCCTGGCACGGTGCTGGTACGGTTGGGAGTAGGGGGAACACATCATTCAAATACTCTGCAGCCATGCTCCTCGCTCAGCATGAAGTGCTGCACAGATGTTACAGTCCCCCCGGCAGCGACACATTTTCCAGATGGAAAAACTGAGGCTAACAAACATTACGGTCACTATAAATTCTGGAAGTGGAAGTCCTACTGCGTTCTGCCTCCAGAGGGCTCGCTTACTACATATCAATATGAACCACGGTACTAAATGCCCTATTGATTGCCTGCTCTGTGTGTGTCAGGTCCTAAGTGTTTCACGGGCATTCTCAATCTACACAACAGCTCTGTGGGGTACGTATCATTTCTCCTCCCATGTTACAGATGAGGAAACGGGGGCACAGAGAGGTTAAGGAACTTGCTCAAGGTCACACAGCTAGTAAGTGGCAAAGCCAGCAACTGCATCAGGTCTGGCTGTCTCTGGAGCACTTCTCATTCTTTATTATCTGCCCCTACATGAAATTTGGGTATACCATAGGTGTACTGTTTGTCTATTTGTGTGTGTGTGTGTGTGTGTGTATACACACACACACACACACACACACACACACACACATATATTGGGGGCAATATCATCACCATTGAGAATGGACTAGAATCTAGACCAGTGCTGCCCAATAGGAATAGAATGCAAGCCACATGTGTAATTTTAAATTTCCTAGTAGCCACATTAAAAAAAGAAAGAAACAGGTGAAATTAATTTTAATAATGTTATTTAAGCCAAAATATCAAAAATCTTGCCATTTCAAGATATCATCATTCTTTGTTATCATTGTAAAAATTATTAAGGAGAAATTTACATTCTCTGTTTTAACACGAAGGCTTTGAAATCTGTTGGGTATTTACAGCCCAGTCCGGCCCTATTTCAAATGCTCAACAGCCATGTGAGGCTAGTGGCCACATAGTGGACGGTGACCCCAATGCCCTAACCACTCAGCTAAAGCAATATTGTTTACCTTCCCCAAAGCCTTGAAAATGATTGCTCTGAGAGACTTTCTCAACCATGGAACCCTTTGGAGAGTCACCACCACTCCTAACCAGTGGGTCATACTTACTGTGTCCTTAGGCCTGCTATGAACAAGACACCAGGCTAAGATGCTCTCAAGGAGATATGAAGATGACTAAGACCTGGCATTTGCCCTCGAGCAGCTTATAATTTAAGAGGGGGAGCGAAATAGTTACCAAACCCTACCGCACACCAGGCCCTGAGGCTTCCCACGTATTATCTTTTCATCCTTCCACTCATCCTGGGTGGGGGGGGCAGGGTTTGATATTACCATCCCATTTTATTGAAGAGGAAACAGATTGAGAGAACATGGATCTTGTCCAGGGCCCTCCTATCTGACTTGGCCAACCCAGGGCAGAACACAGGAGGTATCAGCAAAGCAATGGAAAGGCTTTTAGCAACAAGGAGGGCAGCCTTGAGGGAAGGCTTTGGGTGGGGGGTGGTTATGAATGAACGATGGAGGCTACATGAGAAGGAAGAAGGAAGCCAGGTTCTGAGGATAAAGAAGGGGCATGTGCATTTGCAAGGAATGAAGAAGCAATGCATGGATTCCTGGCGGAAGGCACAACACAAGAGGACGCCTAAGAGGCAGGAATTCTGGGCGCTGAGATGCCTTAGCAAGTAGCCCCAAGTAGCCCATGTGCAGGGCATTGTATGAGAAGAGGCCAAGTTCAATCTTCGAGTCATGGAAAAGCACCCATTGCCCAACTCACGGGCCATAATGCCAGAGGAATCCCACTTCCCAAAATATTTACCAGAAGGCTCTGGGCACCAGACTCCATTCTATAAACTTGGGTACCATTCCAAAGCTGAAACGATAGATCTCCTGGAGAACAAGATAAACTCTCCCTCACATTCTAAATAACGACAGGGAGGTGAGGAAGAGAACGAAATAAATCAACCCTCTCCAACTGCCCAACTTAAAAGGGATTATGCTCAGAAGCAAGAAGAGGGCAAGGATGCCGTCTCCTTATCAGACACATGGCTGCTCCAGACACAAACAAAACTCTTGGCAGGCATCCTTCTTCCACATCATGGGGGGAGGGGGGAACAAAGTCTTAATCTGCAAAGGTCAAACCCATCCTCCTTGAATACAATCAAGCCCATATTGTTTTCCCCTAATTTCCAGGAGAAAACAGTCCCTTCCATGGGCTGAAGTACAGACTAGAGCTCAAGGAATGAGGCTCATAAATCTCCAGTTTGCTGGAGTGACCCAGATTTCCAATCCCCCACCACAGTATCCAACCGGAGGTCACATTTGGGACCAGGAAACATGCCCACTGCACTCCAAGGCACCAGCAAAGGATGAACTGCAGGATGAGTTGGTCTGGAATGTGGATGAGGAAGGCCCATCTCCCTCCCTCTGACAATCACCACTGGATATCACAGATTGAGTAAATGAGAAAGTGCTTGACATAGATGATCGCATTTAACGCTCACACAAGCCCATGTGGTGGATAACTTCGTTATCCCCAATTTACAAATGGAAATGGAGGCTCAGAGGGGTGAGGACCCAGAGTCACACGGCCGGTAAATGGCAGAGCCAGCTGACCCCAGGCTTGCTGTCCAGCTGGGGGTCTCCCACACTGGCGTACAACCCTGTTTCTTCCTTTCTCTGCCATGCACTCCCAGGTCAAAGCCCAGGTCTGATCACCTCCCTTCCCTACTCTATAGCTTAGGCTCCCTTATGCCCGTACAACGAGCCCCAAATCCCCAGGGAGGCACACCCAGCAGCCCCCCAGGCACCCACACCATCTCATGTCACCCACTCCCAACTCCAGAAATGCAGCCCGGCCTCTCAAACAGCCCGTCCAAGAAGCGGGCTTCCTAGCATAATATTTTCCTCCCACAGAACGTGAGAATAAAGGGCTCTTTGCTTGTCTCCTGAAATAACTGGCTCTCACCAGAAAGCAATCTTCTGCCCAGTAAAAATATTTCTGTAAAACTTGGTAACTCTATCTGTGGTTCCTTTTCTGAAAGTCAAAAATCTTGGAGAGTGAAACATGGCAGGGACAGACTTTATGACAAGCTCATGAAGTCACGTCTACCCAGACATTCCCTCCTTAACGCTGTGATTAATTTGCTGTTAACCACAGGGACTTTGTGTCTTAATACTCTCAAAGCACCAGTTTGCATTTCTACAGAACAATACCCACCACCCGAGACCTGGTGTCCAGCCAGGCGGGCAGAGGAGCCACTGGCTGGGGCTCAGGGGCCGGAAAGGACTCTGCTGAGATCAGGGAACTCCTGCAGGCAGGCATCATGCACAGGTGAGCTGTCACCTGTGGCCTGTCCATGGCCATGCAGGAGGCACAGTTTATAAAATAAGTGAGGGGTGTCCTAAGATCAGGATGTAAAAGTGCTCACAACTAACCCAAACTAACCCCAAGACGCCTGGATAAGTCACTGAAACTTCCTTGGCCTTAGTTTGCCCACCTGGAAATGGCAAACAATCACTCCAGGGAACTCTTGAGTGAACAAAGATGTTCTCTCTGAGCCTCTCCATCCATCAAACAGCAACCAAGCCCCTTCCAGAGGCTGTCATGGGCCCCAGAGAGATGGCGTGGGTTCACTGGGAATCTTCCAGAACGTATCAGCAGCTCCAGAGGCCTTATCGGACTACTGGGTATGTTTACTGAGTGCTTACTGCATGCTAAGCCTTAAATCACAACATAAGTTATTTCACTTAATCCTTGAAATGACTCCAAGACATGGATACTTTTTTCCTTCATTTTACAGGTAAAAAAAATTAAAGCCCCCAGTGAATACAGTTCAGTACAAACCCAGATCTGAAGACCAGGTCCAAAGCTCTGTGCCCCCTGGAGTAGATAAGACCCATATAGGAAAAAAAAGAAAAGTTAAATAATGAGGTTTTTAAAAATATCCATACAAACTGAGGCAGAGGTTCTTAACCTGGGGGCCCTGAAATTGGGGTAAAGGTGTAAGAGCACTTATTGGAGGAGAAAGACACCATCCAATACAGCAGATTCCCAAAAGGGTCTTATTACCTACCCACTAAGGGTTAAAAATCACCTATGATCATAATGGAGAGGCTAGGAGCTTGAAAGGAAAGCTGTGACCCATGTGGGCTGCACAGAGGAGGCAGCAAATCACCCAGGCTCTTCCAAGATCCAGTGGCAAGGAGTGGTTCTCCCCGGACAGTCAGCTAATTGTCAGACTGCCTTGTTCCCACCCACGCTTGCCAGCTGCTAACTAGAGCTGCGGTCGGTGAGTCTCATACAATGCACAGATGTTGGTTCTGTCCACCCAATATGCATTCTGCAGCCTTTTCCTCACAGGTGGTTTTTCTTTAGGGAACCACCCCCTCACTCCCAGCCCTGGAGGTTTGGGGGAGCTGATCCCAGCCCCCACTCGAGGGTAGCCACATGACCCAGAACCGGCAGAGGCAGAGGGTTTGGTTCTGGGATGGACATGTGACTCAAGTCAAAACAATGGGAGCCAGACTGAGCTTTGGCTGAAACTCTCTCTTCTAGCTGGAGATGGAAGCCCAGACCGCTAGGAGTCGAACTGCCACTACCTGGGGAGAGTCTGCCCAAGAATGAAGCCGACCCAAAAGAAACCAGAGCTGAGGGCAGAGTTGGAGCTGGGACCCAGCTGTCCCTGAATTCAATTCACCCTCCCAACTTCCCCGTTACACAGGCCGATAACGTGCTTCTGTACGAAACAGCTGAGATGGGCTTAAAAACCAAAGGATTCTGACTCACCCACACAGAGAAAGGTCGCACTTACTTAACCACAAACCCCGCTGAAGCTGCTGCCCTCCTGGATTTTGAAGACGCTGGCCTGCGGGAGAAACTCTGGCTTTGCCAGAAAAGAAGTAGAACCATGCCTGGAGCTCACATCGGGTGTGAAGTGTGTGTGCTGGGGCGGCAGGGGTGTGTGCAGAAGCACAGCTACAGAAATGCACCACATTGATCTAATAGTCTACTTTAGACTATAGGCACAAGCCCATAAACAACCTAGATGCCCAACAACAGGGAATCAGTGCAATGAAGTATGGTCCATCCCTACCATGGAAGGCCTTGAGAGCCATGAAGAACAATAAGATTGAAGGGCAATTAGATTATATGCACTGATATGGAATGATTTCCAAGATACACTGTTAAGTTAAAAAGGCAAGGTGCAGAACGAGATTATAGCATGCAACTTAGGTTAAAAGAAAATAAAGTCTCTATCACTTTTTTATGCATCCCCACCTCAAATGAATTTTTCAATTAACCTACAAATACCAATGCTTCCCAGTCTTATTGGCCAAGAGGACTGCTTACTGCCTGTGCAGGGATAAGGGCCCATACTCACAGAACACGGCTAGAAGCACCTCCAGGAACCAGAAAAAGCAGATGCCTTGGGAGAGGGGTGCTGGGAGGCCAATGGTATTGGCAGAGGTGGGAAGAAGGCTTCCTTTTTATTACATACCCTTTAGTACTGTTTTGAATTTTTTTCCTTTTGTTTTTCACCGTGTGCATGATTTTATTTACCAAAAGAAAACTGGCGAGGACCCTTTCTGAAAGGCAGGGGAGATGCAAGCGGAGGCTCTCTTCAAAGGCCAAAAGGAGGTGGAATTTGGAGGGACAGGACCTCCAGAGGCTATGTGCCCTCTGGCCAAGCTGCTAGGCCTCCCTGAGCCTCATCCACCAGGCAAATGTTCCTTGAGCACCCACCACGTGCCAAGCAGTGCAAAAGGCCCTGAGGACGCAGCAGTGAGACACACAGAGCCTGCCCCATGGACTCTGCAGTCTGGTCTCAGTTTCCCCATAGTATTAATACTGACCCTGGCCAGGTTTCTGCAAATAGTAAATGCCTGACAAATCACTGTGAGTAAGGCTTTGCCAACCATAAAGCTCAAGATGAATGCTGCCTCTGACTCCTGGGGAAAAGCTGGTCCCACTCAGTGCTGAGCCCCAGCCCCACGAACGGGTTCTGCCTTCCAGCTCCTCAGATCAGAGCCAAGGGGACAAGTCCTCACCCACAAACCCCAGAAGCAGATGCCAAGCAGGCCCTCCAAGGTTGAGAAGGCTAAGAAGGCCCCAATTTATGACACCAGGAGAAGGTGCACCAATCCACCTACCTGGGAGACCCGCCATCCTTCCCATCACTGACCACAGCAGTGGCCAGCCTGGGCCTCCTCCCTCCAAGCTCAAGGGAAGCTGTGCCTCCCAGGAGCAGGGTCTGGGGAGGCCCCAGGGAGGGTTTCACCAGTGCCTCCTGGGCGCAGAGCTTGCCTTCCACCATCACCTGCTGCAAATAGCCCCTTCCACCCGCCTCGGGATGGGGGTTAGCCTGATGCACTGCGGTGCTGCATCTCCTCCACTGGTCCAGAGCTGTGCTATCCAGGCAGAAGCCACTAGCCCCACGTGGCTATTCAAATTTACATTTAAATTAACTCAAATAAAATATACTTAAAATTCAGCTCCTCAGTCCCAGTAGCTACATTCAAAGCACTCAGTAGCCACAGGTGGTTAATGGTTCCCATATTGGACAGTGCAGACATAGAGCATTTCCATCATCACAGAAAGTTCTATCGCTAGGCTAGATATCCCTTTAACATCTCCCTCCTTCCAGTTATAAAAGAAGGGGCCTGGCCGGTCTTGAAAAAGAGGCCAGGTATCAATAACTGTCAGCAAAGTTCTAAATCCACTTATAGGGGGTAAGGATCCACAGCCATAGGGAACTGCGCAGGAGACAGAATCACTGACTGAGAGCGTGTCATGAGTCAGGAACTGTGCCGGCTTCTCCACTGGGCCACACACTCGATCCCCACCCTTCTACAGATGGGTAGCACCATCCCTCCCTCCGCCCTAACCCCTCCAGCTCCCTCCCACCATCACCTTTCCTACAGGGTCCAGTCGCCCAACACAGAGAGGCTCTGATTCAGAGGGCTTGCGGCGGGAGGGGGCCCTAGGTCTCAGCATTTTAAACAGCACTCGGAACTTCAGATGTAGGTGGTCCTCGGGCCGTACCCTGAGTCCATCCCAGCCCCATGTCCCCTTCCAGCTACCGGCTTCTCTCTCCACCCCTTCCAGAAAAGCTTGTCCCTAGACGTATAGCTGATTCACTTTGTTATACAGCAGCAACTAACACAACAATGTAAAGCAATTATACTCCAATAAAGATGTTAAAAAAAAATTTTTTTTAAGTAAAATGTATTGGCTCTTTGAAAAATACAAAAGGAGTACATGTTTATTGAGGAAAAAAAAAGTCAAACAATGTAGAAATATATAATGTGAAAAGTGAAGTTCCTTCTCTCCTCACCACCTCCCACCACTTCACTCCTCAGGGAGATTGACTTTGACAGTGTATTATTCCAGATCTTTCCATGTGCACCTGCAAATATATAGAGACATAGGCCTGAACAGACCTTTGTATAGTGCAGAAAACGGGGCCACATTATACTGATGTTTTGCTCTTGCTTTGCTCATTCAACAGCATCTCAGGGCCTCCTTCCTATCAGCCTGTGGCCCTCACTCAACCTGGTTTTACCAGTTGCAGAGAGATCCATGGAATGGCTACACCACTGTTTATTAGCCTGTCTCCTGGTGATGAATATTTGAGTTGTTACAAATTTTCCTTCTTCCAAATAATGTAGCCATGGATGTTCTTACAAGTATGTGCATCTGCTCCCGTGTAAGTGTTCCCCAGTCCCTTCAGGACCCATGCCAGTCTTACCTCGGCTGCCATTCCACCACGACAGCTCCTGTCAAACCGGACGGTGACCACCAAGACCCTAAATCCAATGGACACCTTTCAGTCCTTTTCCTTACTCAGTCTCTCAGCCGTTTCTCTCCGGGACACCATATCCTCTCTGGTACACTACTTTGATGGCCCCCAATCAATCACACCTCCCAGTATGTATGCCCCTGTGTAATCCCTTCCCCTAAACCTGGGCTGGACCTGTGACTTGCTTTAACAAAGAGAAGGTGGCACTGCCAATTCCAGGCCTAAACCTAAAGAACCTGGCAGTTTTCACTTTTGCACTCTTGGGAAGCCAGCCACCGTGTAAGAAGTCTGATTACCCTGAGATCGCCATACTACGAGGAAGCCCAAGCTAACCAGTGGTGAGAACACCTGGAAGAGAACTGAGGCCCCAGACATATAAGCCAAGTGGATCTGTGGCAGGTGGCCCCTCGCTGTTTGAGCCAACCCAACTATGCACATGGAGCTGGAGATAAGTTGCCCCTGCCAAGCCCTGCTCAAATTGCATAATCTTAAGCAGATCATAAAATATCAAGTCAGTGAGTTTTGGAATAATTTGTCACACAGCAAAAGATAACCTAGACATCCACCTTTTCTTTACTACATTCTGAGAAGAGGAAGCAAAGGGCAGAAGAGATCACAATAGATGCCTAATAGCTAAGCTGCGGCCACCCCCAGGCTCAGGATTCCCAAAACAATGTTCTGTCCAGAAAGATTTAGTTGCCAGGGTGCAGCTGCTGCTTGTCATGTTCAGAGGCTGGTTTCTAAGGTGAGAGGACATGGGGGTCCCCAAGGGCCCTCTTCATGCCCTAAGCAAATGGAGTTGATGAACAAGACAGCAACCATGGCAATCCTGGGAGAATCTGTTCTGACCAAAAAGTCAACAAACCAAAAGGCCCTGAAGCCAAGAAAGAAAACTTTGGCACAGAGAGGTTAGGGAACTTACCCAAGGTCACACAGCTAGTGAGAAGCAGAGCTAGATCCTGAAACCAGGTATTCAGACTCAGAGTCTAGACCAGTGACCAAACACCAGTGTTTTCTAACACTTTGATAGTGACCCACAATAAGAATTATGTTTTATAATGGGCCTCTGTATATATGGGTTTGGGTATAGATGTGCATTTAGATATACACATATCTATCTATAAATAGATCTATCTATTTATCAGTATGGATGCCCATGTCTATATGTCCATATCTATCTATCAATCATCTATAGACATGGCTATCCACACCTATAAACTAAACAGAAAGTTACACAAAGCAATATTTACTATTACTATATAGGATATTCTCTTATATTTTTATTTTTGTCTATTTCATTTTTTTTTAATGCTGGTCACTACATGGATTTCATGAGCCATGAATGGGGTTATAACATACAGTTTAAGGGAAAAAAAAAAACTCACCTATCATGATTTAAGATAGCTCTAAAATCAGACTGATCTGAATTTGAATCTTGCTAGAACAAGATTCCACTTCCAAGTCAAGTGACTTTGGGCAAGACGGTAGATTTCTTTAAAGCCTCAGTTTCTGGGACTTCCCTGGTGGCACAGTGGTTAAGAATCCGTCTGCCAATGCAGGGGACATGGGTTCGATCCCTGGTCTAGGAAGATCCCACATGCTGCAGAGCAACTAAGGCCATGTGCCACAACTACTGAGCCTGCGCTCTAGAGACCACAAACCATAACTACTGAACCCGCGAGCCACAACTACTGAAGTCCACGCACCTAGAGCCCGTGCTCCGCAATGAGGAGCCACAGCAATGAGAAGCCCGCGCACCTCAATGAAGAGTAGCCCCTGCTTGCCACAACTAGAGGAAGCCCGTGCACCACAACGAAGACCCAACGCAGCCAAAAATAAATACATAAATAAATAAATAAATATTTTTTAAAAGCCTCAGTTTCCCCAGCAGTAAAATGGGGATAATAATAGTACCTGCCTCAAAATGGTGTTGTGAGAACTGAGTGGTAGGGACAGCTCTGGGCCCAGGGCCTGACATATAGCAGATACTTAATGCTGCATCTATGGTTCAGCGCAGGGCTCAGCATACACAGGCACTTAATAGTCACACTGAGGCTGCTGCACAGAACACTAAGAAAGGAGGCACATACCCAAGACTGACCGGGGCAGTGGGCTCCTTGGGATTTCCAGGGCAGGGGAGCAAGATAAGTGCTCCCAGCATGCACTGAAAAGGAACCTTGCTCCTGGTTTGTAGTAGTTTTCTGACATCATCTTTTTGCCTTTGAAGTCTATCTAGATCCCTAGGGGAAAGAAGGGTAAAACAAGGTCAAGGTCAAAAACTGCCCTGTAACAAGGTTACCTCTGGAAGCCAGGCCTGGAGTGGCCTCAGTACCCCAAGGTAGCACGCCCAAACCTACACAGTGGAGCCGCCGTCAGCCAAAGCCTCCGTGAGGGGGTCCCACCAGCCTGTGCAGACTTCTGCAGTTAGAGATACACCCTGGGCCTGAGCCCATTTGGGAGGTTCTGGTCTTCCCCAACCTCACCTGTAGCCTGAGGGCGGCCAGGCCCATCCTGCTGACAGGGACTTTTATGCTCTGCCCTACCCTCTCCAGGGCCCCAGCTCTGTACTCAAGCTCAAGGCCAGAGGCTTGGGCAGCACGTGGCAGACCAGCCAATCAGCTCCCGGCTGACACTACTTCATGGGACCAGGAGGTTCTCCCCAACCTCTCACCCAGCCAGAAGTAAGAGAAGCTGGAGTGATCGGACATCGATAAAAATAAAACTGTGGAAGAAGATTTGCAGCAGGTGGACAAAGAACCAAAACAGGTTGCAACATATAGCATCTCATCCCGCAACCCTCAAGAGCTACCCACCCCCGTTGCTGGACCGCGTATTTCTGCCTGAACAACTCAGAGACTGGATTCTGCCCTAAGCCAGACACCCAGAAGTGGGTTGAAGACTCTCTACTTGCCAGTCGTGCCTCCTGGCCTTTGCACTTCCCAAACCCTTTGAGATGTTTTTACTAAACCTTTCATCACCTGGCTATTTATCCTTTGGGTCTCAACAACTTAACTCCCCAGTCCAAAGTAGAACCCTCCTCATTCTCTCTCACCACGCCCTGTTCTTCCCCTTCATCACATTTAGCGCACATCTGGGTGATCATCAGCTAACCACACGAGAAAGCTGCAAGAGGAGGGGTGACGTCTGCTTTATTCTCCCTGATTGCCAGCATGAACTCATTTCAATCCTCGAACAACTCCATGAGGTAGGAACCATGACTACCTATTCCACCAGATGCGAAAGCTCAGGATCAGCAACGAGCCGTCACATGGCCCAAGGCCACTCGGCTGGGGAGAGGTGCAGCGGGAACTTGGACCCAGGAAGTCTGATTCTGAAAGCTCTAAACACACTCCTGACACCTACTACGTGCACATGCTGGGCCTCAGTATAAAGTGGCCCAAACCACATCTATACTGTACTTACCCCACCTGCCCTCCCATCCTGTTCCCCGGCAACTGAAACATACTATCCATGACTCCCCAGCACCCAGCCTTGGCTTGGGCTGTACCCTCTGCCTTGGAGGCAGCCTGAATCCGCTCTCCCTTGGCTGGGCTCAGGACTTAACTTGCTGAGCTCGTCTCCTCATCTGTACACAGGGGAATAATACATGTAAAGAATGCATGTAAAGCATTAGGCACTTTTAATATTCCCTTGTATGTACTATTATCACTAACATATTCATACCCCACCAAAATCTTGTAGGTCTAAATCAACAATCACAAGCCAGGCCAAATCCAGCTGTCTGGGTCCACCCAAAAAAAGTGTTTTTGAAAAATTTTATGTAGTTGATGATAATTTTTTTAATTAGAAAAATTTCACATAAAAATCCAGATGGCTGGGTTCTCTTAATGATCAGAAGATGTGGCAATACCAGGGCCACATTCCCACATGACAACAATTGGCTGGGGCTGAGGGACGCTGTTCTCGACTCAGGACACGTGCTCCCCAGGGCACCCTAGTCCCCCCACCTCCCAGGTGTCTCCCTCCCAGCCTGCTGTGTTCATGAATATGACTTCTCTGGCCTTTAGATTCTGACCCCTGGTCCCAGTCTTACCGTCCTTAGAGCCATACTGACATGCCACCTCCTTCAAAAACACCTCCCCAAATCTCCATAACCCTGTGTCTCTTCCTGGTCTTATAACTGTAAGAGCGAACTTGTATTGAGCACTTACGGTGCGCCTGACATTACAACTGTTTCACAGTTTGAGTCCTCACAACTGCCCTATGATGCAGGTACTATTATCCCTGCTTTACAGATGAGGAAACACAAGCAGAGTTGATTATTCTATTGCCATCCCCACCCCCATCCATTCCCCACCCTCTCTGTACTGCCCTGTGCCCCCAGGAAGCTGACCCTGTGGACCAATTCACTGGAGCTTTCTGGCCTCTGGCTTCTGAATTCAGCCAATGCGAGGCCCCGGCAGGAAACGGGAGGATGCGAGGAGATGGGAGTTAGGGTATTTCTTCTCCACTCCCTCACTACTTCTGTACCATGTCTCTGACTGTGGTTACTCCTCCATCTTTATAGTTTCTGCCTGGTCTCCACCCATCGTCAGCTGTGGTTCCTACAGGGATCCAATCCAAAATATCCAACATTTCCTCCCCTGGCCCTTTCTACCTTAGGGGTGGTAACAGCTTCCCACTGTTGCCAGGGACCATCAGTCCCTGGGTACCTCAACCCCCCATAAAGTATCCCTGAACCCTGCCCATACCTCTGGAAGCTAGTTTCATTTAAACTCTCTGGAGTGCATCTGTTTCCCACTAGACCCCTGGCTGACAGAGGTTCGACACTATGCCCAAGGTCACACAGTTAGAAAATCATGCAGCAGGATCTGAACCCAAGACATCGGGCTCCAAAGTTCTCGCTCTTTAAGCACCACCCTGCACCGCCTGATGTCCTAATCTACTTCTCCGGGTCCTTCACCTGCTTATGGCCTCCTCAAGAGTCCCCTGGGTGACACTCGAGAACCAAGCACTGTGCCTGGACCAATGCAGACCTTCCAGAATCTCTCACTGAGCCCACAGAATACAGAATACTTGATTCCTCTTTATCCTCCAAAGTATTTTTACAAGGGAGAGTCCATCCCCACATTCCTTCTCCCCCAGATCACAGGGCTCACCTCTTTCCTGCTGGCCCCTCACACAGGCCCTTCACACACTTGTCTCCCCTCTGGACAAAGACCAAGCTCCATAACATAGCTGAGAAGGCCCCCAGGCCCAGGCTGTGACCTCTCTTCAGCCAACTGAACTTCAACCAGCATCTCAAATGAACCACCCTCTTCTCTACAGGGCTTTCTCACATGTGGCTCGTCTGTCCGGCAAACACTCATGGCTGTTACATGTCCTCTCCCCTTGCCTTGCTCACCACCACCCCTCCCCCCATGCACCTTTGGGCTTAAATCACAGCTCCTCTGAGTTTACCTCTGACCCTGGACCAGTTGGTACTTCCTGCTCTAGAGCCCCCAGAGCATCCTCTAACATTCCCTGAACATTGTCTTCATTATTCAAGAGCTACCTTCCCAAACCATGAGTCAATCAAACACAAATATCAATGCAAAGTAAAATATTAGCAAATCAAATACGGCAACATTTTAAAGCAGCAGTCTATCATGGCAAAGAGGGATTTAATTTAGGAGTGCAAAGAAAGTTGAACACTAGGAAATCTAGTTATGTAAATCATGCATACAAATCATACATTATATTAGCAAAGAATCACCAGCTCCATCAACACCCCAACAGCATTTGATAAAATTCAATAATTATTCCTGGTTTTAAAAATCCTAGCAATCCAGGAGTTGAAGAAAGCTTTCTTAACTAGACAAACAATGAACATCATACTTAATAGTTATTAATCAGTTGAGGAGATTCTAACCAATGCAATAAGATAAGAAAAATAGATGAGAGGCAAAGATGAAAGTTTAGTTCCACTAAGCTCCAAGTTCTATGAGGCAGGAACTATGTTCTATTCCTCATAGTTTCTACAACATCCTACCCATGCTCAAATATCTGTAGAATGAACAGCCACCCAGATTAGGTCTGATTCCTATTAAATGTTCTCAAAGCACCCAGCACTTCTCCTTTGAGGCATAAATCACAGCTTAGGTTGTGTAATTTGTTTTTAAAAATACTTATCTTTTCCTACTAGAGTGTAAGGTCCATGAAAACCAGGACCATGCTCTACTGACAGAGCAAATGTATACCTGGCCTAAAGTAAGTACTCAATTTCTATTGCACAGATGCATGAATGACTTGAATAGAATGCATTTAATACATAGTTTCTAAATTATAATAAATGATTTTATCCTACTTCTCAGCCAGAAGATCCGAGGCCCAGAGAAAGGTGGGGGGGGGATCCTTCAGTTGATGCCACACCACTGTGAAGCCCACCCACTACCCTGGGATCCTCTGAAAGGCGTCAGCCACACACAAACCGCAGCCCACATGGCTCAACAAGTAAGGAAAGTGAAGCCCAGAGCAATTCCTCGGAGCCCTCTAAACAAATACACATACAGGACGCACCCTGGAGGGCAGAGCCGCCTGGTGAGAGCTCCTGTGTGCCGCCCTTCTGGGTCTAAGGATGACTTCAGTGGAGGGACCTGAGGCTTCCCTCGCGAAGCCCCGTGACGGGTACCCACATGAATAAAGAGCCCCCTCTGCTTTCCCGGGAAGTTATCAAAGAATTACTTATGTCTCTGGAAATGCTTGTTTGGAAAAGGTTCTCCAGCCCACCTGGGCTTGGCAGGAGCGGCAGCATCACCAGGCCTGCCCTCTGGGGGGGGATCCGGCTTTCCCTCCAGCTCCTGAAGGAACTCGGCCATTTTTCATGCACAGAGTCTGAAGCCAGCCATAAAGAAGCAGGCAGCTTCCCAGGATAAACGGAGCACGGTGACATCAAAGACTGCCTTCCAGATTAAACAACTGAGGCCTTCAGCTCTCTCTGGCGTTTCTTCCAGGATATTCTGGGCTTCTGCCTCAGTTCTCCCTCGGATGGAATGGCAGATATTTTGTTTGTGAGAGTCTAAATTTTTTCCTTCCTCGGGGAGGGGGTGGGGAGGGAGGAGGCAAGGGGAAGGGAGGGGGAGAGACAGCCAGAGGAAGAGAAAGAATGTCTGTGAGAGACAAGAGCCACAAAAAGAACATGCGTGAGTGGAAAAGAGAGCGGTAAGTCAGGGAGGCAGCCGGAAGTTCCTGCTTTGGAATCCAACGAGCGACCTAAAAATTCCAAAGTTGTGAACCTACAGCCAGTGAGTGAGGCTGCGAGAACCCCCCGAGCAAGGAGGACTGAGGGGTCCCTGACTCCCCAGTGCCTGCAGATCTCTTCGTGGGCCCCTGCCTCTTGCCCAGAGAGTCAGGCTGCATGCCCCTTCCTCAGACACATCTGGTAAACTGAGGCAGGAGATCCTCCTCCCTCAGGCACAGGCTCACAGCAGTTCTGGGGCAGGATGGGTTCTCTCTGGGATTGGCTTGTCACTGCCTCTTGCCCCCTGGTTCTTGGGGTGCCTCCCTCTGCCAATCCCACCGCTCAGGCTGCCACATCCCACCACGGCTGGGCTTCTGACCCTCCTCCCCCGCAGGGCAGCAGGGGCCGCCCCTCCACCCAAACAGCTGGAGTAATGCCCCCAAGTCCCTGTGCATGATGCTGCATGCGAATCAGCTCTGCAGAGCGCGCTGGTGGCTGGGGCAGCAGGTTGGCTGCCCGCCTGGCTCCACCCCACTCACCCGTCCAGAGGGAAAGGTAGCTCACATGTGCCAAGAGCCACTAACATGGGGGGCTTTGCAGAAAGAATGAGCACCAGAGACAGTTCCAGACCCCACAGGCTGCAGATCCTCTTGGAGCCCACAGTCCCTTTTCAGGGGCCCAACCCAAGCACCACGCATTGTCCACGGACACTAGTGAGCAAGGGGTCTCCCCCAGCTGCCACTGCACAAACCCATCCCCTCTTCCCACACTTTCTTCCTCACTGCCTCAGCTTCTCAGGAGTGTCACTGTCTGCCAATGTGCCTGTGGCCACGCTTATTCTTTGTCTGCTTTATTAGACTGGAAGCTACAGGAGGACAGGCACCACAGCTCTGTGATTTGCCACTGTAGCCTCAATGCCCGGCACAGCTAGGGAATCCATAATTAATAACAATTCATTATTGATCATAATTCATTATTGATCATAATTGATTGATATTCATAATTAATGAATAGCTGAGTATCTGAAAGAATACTCTTCCTTTTATTCCTACTTCCAGCTCCACCTGGCTGGGGAAGAGAATCTGGGACAGGAAGAGGCAGGGATGGTGACTTAATCTATCTCCATTCATTCATTCATTCATTCATTCATTCAGCAAATATATCATGAGAGCCCACCATGTGCCCCAGGGCTGCCACAAGGAAGATGGACTCCTCAGAAAGTGATTCTTCCATTGCTGACAGCTCAGCCTTGCTGCTTTAAGCCCTCAAAGGGACAGTCTGGCCCCTGAGCCCAGGGGCCCAAGCTTCCTGTTATGAGGAGGAATTCACTCTGTCTGTCTATCACCCACCTTCTCTCCTCACTTCTGACACTCCCACTGGGTGAGGGGATGGAACATTCCCCAAGGCTAGGAGCTTGTGGGACATGCCGAGGTTGTCTCCTGGTTTAGCTTCCCCCTGAGTTTGTGACAGTTTGTACAAGATATGAATGTAGAGGGTCTGTTCCTGAGTTCGAGGGACACAACACACACACAGCCTGACTCGGGGAACCAGTGTCCTTCTCAAAGAAGAAAAGTTTCGTAGGGAGGACAAGACACTCCTCGAAACCTCTACCTGAGACCCCATCACAGAGATGCATTAAAGTACCCAGAATGACACCCTTGCCCACCTCCCACCTTCCTGAGGGATCCAGACCTACCAGAAACCAGAAGCCCCACCTGGCACTCTGCCCAGCTCCACTCTGCCCTTGCCCCAGCTCTCCTCCCCATTCCCCAGGGGTCCAGAAAGCTGCCAGGTGGGGCTATGAAGCTGGCCTGGCAGAGGGCACCCTCCGTGGAGAACTCAAAGAAGCCAGTGAGTTGAGGTCCAAACGCCTCCACTAGCCTCAAAGCAAATCATCTTTTAATTCTGAAACACCAAATATTTAATTTATGCTTTACCTCAAATGTCAAGTCCACCTCCCGGCACATAGCTTTGAAACCACGTAAGGAGGCCTAACACTTTCCATATGGTGAAGACATGGGGCCTTTTAATTGTGCCAACTGGTATCATTCAAGGGTAATTCCCCTGGAATCCGGCACTCAGGCAGCAGCTGGGCCGGCCTCCAATCTCATCACCCAGCTCCATACATCCCCACAGGCTCCAACAGGGCCTGCACCCTCCCAATCTTCCCCAAACATCAAAATGCACTAGGTGCCCCCTAATCAAATTACCAAACCGCCTGGCAGCCACCTTTGATCCAGAGGCATACTTGCCTGCACCGAAGCTCTCAGCCTGTTTCTTCAGGCGTCTCTGCCATAAAAGAACAAACGGACCAAACTGCGGTGTGGGGGAGGGGATGGTCTTAAATCCAGTTGTACACATTCATATATGCACACGTGTGCACACGCTGCAGGAGCGTACACAGACACGCAGATTCTGCTTCTCTGAGTGTTCTCCTAATCAACGTCTCTGTGTCCATTACGCTACTCCATCCATCTACTAAACTTGTTAATTTCACCCATTATATTTTCCGGAGCCAACATTTTCAATTGGTTTTCTTTTGTAACTGCCTGTTGCTGCTTCATGTTTCTAATATCGTCCTTTATCTCTGAGATTATTATGCTTATTTTAATTTCTAATTGTTTAGCACATTGTTGTCTGGCATACAAATTGTTCACCTATCAGTCATCTTCTGCAGTACTTGCACAGCTCACATTTCTCATTATTTTTCTCCTCCAAGCTCATATTCCCTTGAAGTTCAGCATGTACCCACTGAAAGGGCAGAAGCCTGAGCCTGTGTCCCTCCAAGTGAGGCTACAGAGTATGGGGGAGGGGGAGCCTCTGGTTTCATAATATGGGCCCCCACCTCCACCTCTCCCAGGGCCTCAGGAACCTGCCAGGACCTTTCTCCCCACATTCTACTTTCAGTGAAGAGTTATCTGCCAGAACCCTGCCAGGGATGAGCATGTTATTATACCCATTTTGCAGATGAGCTAATTAAGGTAGACAAAGGTAAAATGGCTTATACAAGGTGACAAGCTATTGTGGCCAAGACTGACCTCATTTAGTTTTGTATTTGGGAGGGCAGGCGTGGGTAAATTGCCGGTGAGGTCACCCTCTCATATCCCAGGATCTTGCATGAAACTCAGACCCAACTTAAACATTTACTAAGCTACTCAGGCTCCCTCAGAGAGGAAGAGGGCAAGCAGGGGCCCCTCATGCTTCTGCCTGCCCCACAACCTGCCTCATCCCAAAGTACTCGGCAGCCGGCCAGGGTGCCACCTCTCAGGAATGAATAAGTTCGACCCCCTCCAGGCAGATGTTCTGGTGTGGAACTTTACCACACATGGCTTCCACTGTCCTAGAAAGTACTTCAGAATGGGAGAAAACCAGCGTCCACACCAGCCGGCTGGCAACTTTACAGGGTTAGGAGGAGGATTAAGATAATGTAAGCAAAGTGCTTGACACACACAGGCGCTTAATAAATAGTAGTTATTGTTGCAATAAAAATGCTGGTTGGATGAGCCACGAATGTGTCCCCCGCCACTTTGGTGAAAGGCCGGGTGACCGAGTGGACACAGAGGCCAACCCCAGGACGGGTCTGGGGCTGGTGAGGGGACCTCTGCCAGCCCTTGGAACTCAACACAATTTGGAGCCCACGCCCTCCTACATCCTGATGAGATAATGGAAGAACCTGGAGCCACCCTTTCCGTGCCACTGGAAATCACAGAAATTAAACAGACCGAGGGTTGCCTACTGCTATCCTGTTCAGTATCTCAACATTTCCCAAATTTGGGGCATTCCGTTCTCATTCACAATTTTGACCAGTTGTACTTAATATTTTTCTCAGAATTGACTTTAGACTATCTCTTTCCACTTAGCTTCCTCCTAAGCAATAATATCTGCGAATTCAAGGGTTTTATGTCCCAGTTATTTATTTTTTTCTGGTAAAAAAAAAAATGTAACTATTAAGATAAGAAATATTCCTCCAGGTACCACTTGAAATCACCTCACAGACCTCCACAGTGCAGCCCCACACCCTGGGCTCACCCTGACTTCTCCCTGGGCCATCCCCACCTCTGCAGGCTCAGGAGCGAGGCCAGCGGTGGTGGGAACCCAGGCATCCAGGTCCCAGTCACCAAGCACAACTCTCAAGGCAGCAGAGATTCCCTCCCCTTAATATGTTGGATGGCAGGTCCCACGATCCACCACCCAACATATGTCATGCTGATGGCTCTGTGTCTCACATCTTCAAAAGTGCTTTGAACAAACACTAATGACCCCTCAGCATTTCTCTGAGAGAGGGGGCTGGGAAAGGAGGGGGCAAGCACCATCCCATGCTGTCCTCAGCTGGGGGAAGAAACCAGGCAACAAAATTCCGTGACTTTACCAAAGCCACAGTCTTAAGCTGGGGCCCCCTCCCTACCCTCCCTCATTTCCCCCAATGGCAACTTTTACTGGCTCACATTCCTCTTGCTGGGAACACTACTATTTAATTAAAAACGACAGACTTTTGTTTTCCTCTCCTTCCTTCCTCCTCCCTCCCATCCTCCAGGACTGGATGCCAAGGAGACCTACCAAAAACATGCGGGTAACATTTGTTATGGCTTTGAAGATAAAAGTCAATTGAAGTAAGCCCTCGCTGTATTTCAAGTTTCCCCTAAAGCATGGAGCAAGCTGCCTGGCAGTTTAGGAAAGAAAAAAAAAAGCGGGGGGTACTGCAAATAAATGTCATTCTGCAGGAATACTTTGTAAAAATAAACAGGCTGAAAAAACCCAAAACTTGATTAATGGAAATCCACTCAGTTGGCCTCTGTCTTCAGCTGCAAATGCATTTGTTCATATGGCTAAATCGGATCATTTTCATTGGGCTTTAAATAAATAAGGAGATCAAAAACTAGAAATGGTGGGGGAAGAAAGGGAAGTTTGTAGTTCTGTTTTTAAAGGGCCCCAACTGCAGTGCCCCCGCCCACCAAGTTTTGGCCTTTCCCAGGGGACAGCAGCTCCAATTCTAACCCAGCCAACAGATGAAGAGAAATGGAGAGGAGAAGGCCCCCAGCTCAGCAGTGGCAGTGGAGGAGGAGATGGGAGCTTCTTCCAGATGCAGGGGTTATTTCATACGTGCACAAGAGTCGACTTTATCCACAGGCTCACCTCCTCCAACGGGCTGCACCCAGTCCAGGTCCCACCACCAAATACACACACACACACACACACACACAATCTGAAAACTCCACTGGCCCCTCCCCAGCCCATAGACAAGACCAAAGAACTAACCAGACCTGAGACTCAGTCTGTTCTCCTCTAAGTTAAAAAAAAAAAAAAAAAAAAATTAAATGTCACATCAAAAAGTTGATTCATCCTTTGATCCTTGGCTTGCTCGAGTTCCACGCAGACCATCTGAAAGCCCTGTGCAGAGTTCTGGAGCCCATAGGACATCTGTGAACACCAGTGCCAGGCCAGGAGCTGAGGCTGGACTCACTCACTCCCCTGTCACATCTACTGCTCCCCTAGGAACAACTCCAACCTCAGGGACCCACTGGGGGAAGGCTAGGGGTAGGCCCAGGCTACAGCAGAATGAGGCCCTCTCTCTCCTTGTGGGCCAAGCCAAGGGGTCTCCCAGATCTCAGTACCCCCCAAGTTCTGCCCGCCACCAGATCACAGCCGGCTCTACTGGGGCTGCAGGGCAGACGGTACTGATGAACGTCACACACTTGGAAAACATTCGGAGGCCGGCACAGTCTTGCCTTCCATCCAGACACCCCCAGATGCCTTCCCTCTTCCCTAGCCCCAACTCCAAATCCACCTTTGAATGCTGGCCACAGAAACAAGGTAGAAGTCAGAGCAGGCCCCCAGATCCCTCCAGCGCAGACAAGCTTCCCCATCAACTGGACCTGCACCACCACATCACCTAGGACATTTCCCCCCCGGGCAGCCCTCGGCCCCCAACTGAACAGGAGACTGCCACCTGTGTCACCAATAAGGTTCCCCAAGGCAGGGGGTGTACAGGGTCATATTGGTGGGGCAGGGGCAGCTGAGAAGGGATTTCTGGACTTAGAAGCTGCACCGAGAGGGTGCTAAAAGTTGGGGGGTGGGGGGTAGGTATGGAGACGCATCTCTGAGGTTGAAAGGGACGTAGGTGGGGATCGTACCCGCGTTCCTCTGCCAACGGTGCCAGCCGCCCGCAGCTGTCGGGATCCGGAGCTGCCACCCGGGCAGCGCTGCCTCCCGATCCACTCCTCAATGCCTTTCCGAGCCCAGGCGGCGCTCGCAGCGAAGCTGTCACCTGAGGCGGGGACGACACGAAGCCCCTGAGTCTGGCCCCTAGGCTGAAAGTTACCCGAGAGAGGAGAGAAAGAGTGGGCGAGGCAGAGGCAGCAGGGACCCGGAGGGTGTTGGGAGCCGCGCGCAACCCGAGAGAGGGACGCAGGTAATCAGGAGAAGGTAGTTCAGCGAAGCCCCAAGAGCAGGGATCCAGAGCGGAGCCAAGGGGGAAGCAGGACCCCAGGAAGACGCGTCTGGGGATCAGAAGAGCGAGCGCCAGAGGCCAGGACTGCGGAGGGGAGGGATGAACACGGGGTGAGGGGAAGAGGGGAACTGAGCGTCAAGAGAGGGGGCGCAGGAGCCAAGATCTCGGGAGAGGGGGTTGAGGGCCAGAAAGAGAGGGCGCAGGCTCTTGGAGAAGGGGCTTAGGAGCCTGAAAAGGGGGTGCAGTGAGTGCGGGGTCGGGGTACCGCAATAGGAGGGGTTGAGAGTCAGAAGAGAGAGCACAGGATAGCGGGGAGGGGGTAGGATGGACAGAGGAGGGGACACAAAGTCTGCTCCAAGGAGAGGGTTTGTGGGACTGGTGACTGGAGTAGCGGGTGGGGGTGGCCCTGGTAATAAGATCCGCGGGCTAGGCCATTCCGCCGCCGTCCGCGGTGCTTCCCAGTCTATCCCCCCCGGTCCGTGCCCCGCGCGCCCCTACCTTCCGGGCTCTCCCTGCGCTTGCACACGGCGGCTGCAGGCACATCGCGCGCGGCGGCGGCGGGAGCCGGAAAGAAAGGAGAGGCAGAGAGTTAGCAATCGCGGGGGCGAGGGCGGCGGGGACCAGGGGGCCGGCACGCGGGCGGGGACACTGACCCGGCTTGGAGTGAAGTTTCCCCATGCTGGGGGCGCTGCGGGAGGGGGCGTCCCTAAGCCATGCGCCCGGCCCGCGGGCCCTGCGGCTCGCCACGCCGCGCCTCGCTCTCCTCCTCCTGGAGCAGCCCTGAAGCCGAGCGTATCCCGAAGGGTCGCCGCGACACGATCCTGCCGCCGTCGCCGCGGCCGGACTGACGCCCGGGCGCGCCGAACCCCCAGCCCGCCGCCGCAGCCTGCGCCTCCCCGCGCGCCCATTGGCCGGGCGCGGCGCATCAAAGGCGAGGCGGGACGCGGAGGGAGAAGGCTGGGGGCGGGGCCGGCGGGCTGGGGGCGGGGCGTGGAGAGGCGCTGCAGGGCTGGACACAGCGCCCCCCTCCAGGCTGCGGTCTCTGACCCGGGCCGGGGGCTGGGGACCCGGGACTGGGGACCGGGGGTGGGGGGGGGTGATGGGAGGCGGAGGAGCTCTGGCCAGGAGGAGTATTGGAACAGACACCCTCTTGGGTCCTGTCCGCTCTACAATAACCGCTCCTCTGGCTCACGGGGCTGTGCGTTCCCTCCGCTCTATTTTTCCTGGCAGCGGGCAGGAGGACTCAGCGGCTCCACTTTACAGGTGATGAAACTGAGGTCGGAGAAGAGACGCTGCTTGGAGCGCCCGCAGCGTTGCCCCTTCCGTTGCACGATCGGACTTTTGCAGAAAGTGTTCGCTTATTACCCGCCCCGTGCCCGCCCACCTTCTCCTCCGACTCTCTACGTTTTGATTTGGTTGTGCAGGAAAAGCCCCCACTGAGCCTCCGGCCAGCTGTGGACCCAGCCAACTCCCGGCGGCTACAAGTGTCCGAAAGCCACGAGTTGCCAGCCAATCGCTGTCCCCGCATCCCGGGGCCCGTGGGTGCCCGCCGGGGGTCGGGGCGCGCTGCCAGCTGTGCAGCCCGGAAGGGGGTAACCGCTGGGTCTTTGATCTTCCTTGGTTTCCGCTCCCCGCTGCAGTTCGCCAGACCAAGGGCTTGTTTGTTTTGTCTGGGGAGGTCTCTGCGGAGGGGAGGGCGACATCAAGGGGTTCCACTCCACCTTTGTGGTTCTCAGAGAGAACGCCTGCTCTTCTAGGGACGCTGTGGGCCTGTTAAGTTCGTCCTGGTACTCGGTAGCCTAGGCGTGGGAAAAGAAAACTCTGTGCTAGGACTGAATTCTCTGTGTGAGCCTCAGTTTTATGGTCTGTAAAATGGAGGCTCAATTCTGCCCTTCTTGCCAACTCCTTAGAGGGGCACTGCCGAAAAGGAAGATAATGTGAGCAACATATGTAATTTCCAAATTTCCTAGTAGCCACGTTTTTTTTAAAAAGTAAAAAAGAAACATTAAACTTATTTTAATATATTTTCTTTAACTTGATATATCAAAAATGCTTTAATTTCAACTTATAATGAGATATTGTACATTCTTTGTTTTGCACTGTTTAAAATCTGGTGTGTATTTTATATTTAGAGCACATCTCAACACAGACAAGCCACATTGCAAGTGACCAATAGCCATAGGTGATTGGTAGCTACTGTATTGGACATCATAACTCTGGAGCATCTACGTGTCTCAAAAGGATATTGGGGGGCTTCCCTGGGGGGCTTCCCTGGGGGGCTTCCCTGGTGGCGCAGTGGTTGAGAGTCTGCCTGCCAAGGCAGGGGACACGGGTTCGAGCCCTGGTCTGGGAAGATCCCACATGCCGCAGAGCAACTGGGCCCGTGAGCCACAACTACTGAGCCTGCGCGTCTGGAGCCTGTGCTGCACAACAAGAGAGGCCGCGGCAGTGAGAGGCCCGCGCACCGCGATGAAGAGTGGCCCCCGCTTGCCGCAACTGGAGAAAGCCCTCGCACAGAAACGAAGACCCAACACAGCCAAAAATAAATAATAAATAAATAAATAAATTTATAATTGCTTGTTAAAAAAAAAAAAAAAAGGATATTGGGAACTGCGTGGCCCTCCAGAGTCATAAATCCCTTCACCCAACAGTGTCTTACTTCCATTCTCCAAACTTGCTTTCTACACACCCATTTGTGTGGAAATGAAGGCTAATCTTATAAGCAGGTACGTTAACGCTCATAGCAGGCTGGTTTCATTTGAGGAGTGCTGGGACCCCCCAAAACATTATTATTGTCCATGTTATATTGCAGTTCTCTATTCAGTACCTACTGTGTGTCAGCCATTGTCCTAAGTCATGTATAACTCTTACAACCACTGTTTGATGCAGGCTCGTACTTATTCTACAAAGGAGGGAACTACTAGGCTCAGAGAGGTGAAGTCACGTGCCCAAGGTCACACAGCTAGTCAATGACCTGGTTAGGAACTGAACCCAAGCCTCTTGATTCCATTGCCCATGTTGTTTTTACTACATCAGGCTGTCCCAACACAGTCCAAACTTAACATTCCACCATTAGAGACAGACTCACCCATCTGGAAACAAATACTGATTCAGTGCCAGCTGTGTGCCAAGCACTGTTTTAGGCACTTAAGATACATCCGTGAACAAAACAAACAATCCCCACTCTCATGGATCTTGCACTCTACTGGGAGGAAGACAGAGAAGAAACAATAAACATAATTGAACGGGCAAACAGTATGGTAAGTTAGAAGGCATCACCAGCTATAGCAGTGGTTCTCAACTGTGGGCAGTTTTGCACTTTGGGGGACATTTGGCAATGTCTGAAGGCATCTAGCAAGTAGAGGCTAGGGTTGCGGCTAAACATCCTACAATGCACAGGACAGCCACCCCAAACAAAGAGTGATCCAGCCCCAAGTGGCAATAGTGCCAAAGTGAGAACCCCTGAGCTGCAGGAAAATGGAAAAGCAGAGCAGGATGATAGGGCTCAGAAGTAGGAGGGAGGTGGGGGGCTCTGTGTGTCTGAGTTCCAGTAGGAGCTTTCCTGCAGACCCCTCTAAAGGAAATGGAATTCGGTTGGGGGGTGCTCTCTGTCTCTCTCACCCCCGCCCCCCCAGCCAGCGCCAGGGTGCATCTAAATCAAAGCAAAACTCTGAGCGGTCTTTCTCACAGTGCTCAGAAAGTTGGTTACTTCCTTAAACCGGTCATGGCTTTCTTCTTGCATGAGAAAAAAGTATCCCCTCTTCCCCTTGGGAATTTCTTTTTACAGTTCAAAAAGAGATAAAAGCAAGAACTAAAACTCTGCAGCTACCAGTTTTAAGTCTTGGGGGAAGTAAATCCCAAATGTCCAGCCCAGACGCAAAGGCCCCCCTCCACCTTCAGCCTGGCCCTTCCCAGCCCAGCAGGCGCCTGGGACTTCGCTGCTATTGGAATCATGACACGCCCACCCCCACCAACCTGGCCCTGGGGGGAGACACAGGAGAGGTGGGCCTGGCAGTAAAACCTCAGCCTGTCCAGGGCTCTGAGGAGGGGCTCCCCAGGGGCCACCAGCCCAGTGTCCACCTGGGGTGGCTATTCGGCCTTTGCCGGTTTCCTGCCGCACAACTCACTGTCTTTTTATGTGTTTTAATAATTTATCTGGCCCACTTCTTGGGCTGTATACTTACAGTGACACATCTTTTTCTTTGAAGATTTCCCATCCTGTAGGGGAGGAGAATGGGGAAGGAAGGCAAGGAAGAGATAAGAGAGAGATTATAACAGAAACCGGTTTCATGGGGCTTGAGATTTAGCAAGGCTGGCTTAGGTGAAATCTGTTAGACGTGGAGTTGGGAGGTTTAAAAAAAAAAAAAAAAAGTCACCCTGGTTGGCTGCCCCACACTTATCCCCAAGATAAGCCATCTGCTCTGGCCCCCTTCAAATGCCACTTCCTAGAGGAAGCCCTCCTTGACCTTCCCATCTGAAGAATTCTGACCACTCTGAAAGAGCCAAGGTCCCCTCCCCTCTCTCTCCACTTGGCACTCCTTATTTTTTTAAGGATGGAGTTAAATTTCCCTCCTAGAGTTTGGGCTCCTTGAGGTGGGGTCTTGTCTGACTCACATCTCTAGATGCAGTACCCAGCATTGCCCATAGGAGGTGCTCTATATGAAACGAGAGGAACCGGCCCAGTCCCATCTCTACCCTGTGACACGTTGTGATCACTAAGAGGGTGGGAGGGCTTCCAATAATATGATCTGGGGTATACTGAAGAAATAATGAATGCCCAAATTGTGCTGGTTCCCCCTAGGTCCCGGGCGTTGCTTCATTCCACAGGTCCCTGGTGAGTTTTGGCATTGCTAAGTGCCAAACCTGGTTTGGGTGAGAAGAGGAGAGTTAAACTATCCTGCATGAAAAAGTCACAGGAACTTTCAAGATGGCAACCAGGAAAGGGAAGGAAAGAGTGGCAAGGGAAAGAGTACGAGAAGAGAGTGACAAATATAAGTGCCTAAGAGGGGGCAATCCAGTGAGATAGGGGCAGCCGATTCATTTTCAGGACAGTGAAGTCTAAAATGTGATTGGCAGTTGTCACTTGCTCTGCTTTGTTCTGTAATCGCCCTTCATCCCTCCAAATCTTGGCAAAATCCTAACCACGTCTTTGGGGTAGTGGCAGAGGACAGAATGAAGGAAGCAGAAAGACAGCCCAACATAGATCATTCGTAGGGCAACAGGTCACAGACAGTCTTCTGATTGCAGATGTTCATCAGGAGGAAAAGATGGGAGCAAGAGGCAGCCGGGAGGAATGCCAGCCCCAGCATCAGTCCTTGAAGATGAGGTGCGGGGAGGCTGGGCTTCCCCCAGGACAAGGGGTAGGGTCCTCAAGCCACTCTGTTCAGGTGTTAGAGGAAAGACTCCCCAAAGACAGCTACTTGAGCCTAAATGAATTGCATTTTTGTGCCGCCGACACATCCCAGGTCAAGGGTGTTTCAGCAAGTTCAGAATGCAGGCTTCCCAGGTGACCTCGGAGGAGGGAGAGAGCCAGCCCGGCCTTATCCTGCCCCTGCTCTCCTCCAGTCCCTGCCTCTCTGCTTCTCTCCAAGCTCCTCTGAGAAGCCCTTCCAGTCACAGCACCACTCTGTCTACTTCCCAACTTCTTTCACAAAAGGGAGAAAGAAACTCCCATCTTTTTAAGACTTTGTTTTTCAGTTACAATCTGGGCCTAATCACCCAGATGCACACAGTCTGCACATCCACAAAATAGAAGGAAGCGTCCAGCACTATTCACTATTTGCTGAAACGGGTTCCACTGAACACCAGAATTGTGAGATGCTCTTATTATGTGAAAGAAAGGGCTCCGTAGGAAACTTTGGGCAGCCCTGGCCTAGCAAAGGGAGACAGGTTCCTTTTCTGCAGGACTTGTCAGAACCTTCAGTGAGTAGCGAAGCGTTGTGATTCTCCAAGAGGAGGGCATCCTAAGGAGTGTTTTTCAAACTCACTGGACCAGGGAATCCTTTATAAGAGGTGCAAGTGAAAACAGATGTTCATGGAACATGCTTTGGAAAATGCTGGACTAGGTGACTTCTAAGTTTCCTTCTAATCTGAAATTCCAAGTACTAAATCCAGGGACCTAGCCTAGGAGGGTGACAGGAAGGAAAGTTCACTGGGGACAAAGCCAGTGTGGGGAGGCTCCCTGAAGGAGTACACCCATGTGTTTATGATGTGCATTTAACATGTCTCAGAACGCATACGTCCACTTCCAGGCCTCTGAGCAATCAGACACCTCCCATGCATTAGGCTCCATGTGGGGCTTCTTAAGGCCAAAGCTCAAGGCAAGAAGGAAAAGCATCACTGTTACAAAGCTCATGGTCAGTTTGCCTGCCTCACCTGCTTTCCCTTCAAGCTTAGCCTCCCCTCCCGCCTCCTCCTCCTCGGTCCCCACCACCACCACCTTCTCCTTCCATCCCACAGAGCACAGCTTCAGGGTGGCCCTGCTGCCATGTTGGTACCACATGACCTCTTCATTCCCTGGCCACAGCTGATTGGATGCCTGACCCATAAGCCTGACCAATCAGGATCTTTTTGCAGAATTTGAAGAGCAAGGCCCAGGGCCTGGGGTCTGTTTGCTGGTGGTCTCTGAAGCTGAAGGGCTCCATAATCCCAGAGGCTGGAGCAGCTGCTTGGGAGTCCATGTGGGCTGATGAACAAGCAGAAAGAAGCAGGAGTAGGAGCAGTCAGAGACAGGCAGAGACAGTAAACCAGGTGGAGAGAGATGCACAGACAGACAGGCACACAGACTGTCTTGGTCCCTGATACTACTTGTTCCCAGCTCCTAGCCTTGTTAGTTCTGCTTGTATGTTCTGTTCTGACCTTGGGTCCCTGAGAGACCCTTGGTCCCTCTGTTTTAGGCTGGGGTCAAAGAACCGAGATGAAGGTTCCCTGGAATTTAATATGCATATGAATCCCCTGGGATCGTGTTAAAATGCAGTCTGGGGTGGGACCTGAGAATCTGCATTTCTAACAACCTCCCAGATTAGACTGATGCTCCTGGTCTGTGGACTGCATTCGAGGCTCTAGAAAGTGAAGGCTTCTCAGCAGCTACTAGGGTTATAGAACTTGCTTCTTCATTGAGTATGTAGCAGTACTGGGCAGGAGAAGGAGAGACAGATGTCAGGGAGGAGGGACCTGAGAAATAAAGGTGTTCTCTGTTATTAATTAAGTCATTCAACAAAGATTTGTTGAGGGCCTAATTTATACTAGGCTGTTATGTTAACAAAACAGACAAAAATAAGTTAGTGAAATATATGGTGTGCCTATGGGAAAAATCACGTAAGAAAGAGGGAGATGAAACACCAGGGGAGGGGTTGCAAATTTAGGTAGAGGGGTCAGAGGGTAGCCTCTGAGCAAAAATGTGAAAATGAGGAAGGGAACCATAAGGACACCAGGGGAAAGCAGGTCCAGGCAGGGGGAGCAGCAAGTGCAAAGGTCCTGAGGTGGGGACATGCCAGGAATATTTTGGGAACAAGGAGGCCAGTGGCTTTGAAGCAGAGAAAGTGGGGGGGGAGGGGAAGATGAGGTTGGGAGGTGACAAGGGTAGATCATAAGAACCCTGTGGGCCTTGGCAAGGGCTTCAGCTTTACTGGAGGGAGATAGGCGCCGTTAGAGGATTGTGACCGGGAGTGAAGGGGCTGCTGGGTTGAGAGCAGAGTGTGGATGCGGGGCTGGTGGCAGGAGACCAGGCAGAGGCAAGGAGACCAGCCAAGAGGAGATGGCAGCAGCCCTGGCAAGACATGATGGTGACTTAGACCAGGGTGATGGCAGTGGAGGAGGTGAGAGGTTGGAGGCTGAATGCATTTGGAAGTTAATGGCGACAAGTAGCTAATACACTGGCATGGGGTGGGAGAGAAAGAGCAGAGTTAAGGAAGTTGCCAAAATCATTGGCCTGAGCCACTGGGAGAAGGAAGTTGCCATTAACTGAGATGATGAAGCCTGCGTGGGGAGCTCTCTGCAGAGCAGGGAAGCTCAGGGCTCAGTTGGAACACGTTATTTTGAGAGGCCTTTTGGGTATCCAAGCAGCCAGATCAAGTAGGCAGCTGAATCCATGAGCCTGGAGTTCAGAAGCTGCAGGCCGGAGAGCTACACCTGGGTGTCCTAAACCTCGAGAGGGAATTTAAAGCCTGACATTGGATGAGATCCAGTGAGGAGAATGAGTGCAGACAGAGAACAGAAGAGGGCCAAGGATAGAGCAAATTTAGGGACGGGCAAGTATCTGCCCGTCTCCTCGGAATCTCAGTGGCTCCGCGACTTCTTGACCCCCATCCAGTTTACATGGGCTGCCCTCCTAGAGAACCCCCTGCTCAGTAAATCCTTCTCACACCTGCTCACCCCACCCCTGAAGCCCTAACCCATCCCCCCCCACCCTACCCCCACCCCCCGCTCCCCAGAGCAGGCAGGATTCCTGGCTCAGCATCTCAAGTCTCAAAGCAGTTCTTTGTTCAAACCAGCCCTAGAGATAAACGAGACAATGTGCGTGAAGCGCTCCGGGCGTCCAGCTCGGGACCCGGTGGATGCCAGCTGTCTCTGATGAGTCGCTTACAGCAGAGCACCCTGCCCTCCCCAAGTTAGCCATGCCTACGCCTGCCTCACACCACCGCGGGCCTGGCCCACAGTAGGGGCTTTAGAAATGTTCGCCGTAGGCAGGAATGACTGAGCAAACGGGCCTGTCTGACCAGGGGTGACACTGTCTCCCACGGCATCTCCCGGAGTTCTCCAAAACCCCCTCCCACGTCACTTTTGTTTCTTCCAACTCGGTGCCCAAGAGAAGGTCGCTGCCTCCCTATTGCTCCAAGCAGCTTTTACCCGCATCACACCAACCCCCAGCCAAGGCAGGAAGGCAGACGGAGGTGCTCAGACACCCCGCCACCATCATCCCATCTCTCTGAAACCACTGGGATGAGTGTTTTCTTCTCCACAGAACGGAGAATTCTCCACTTGCATCTTCCAACAGAGAGCTGGGGTACATCCTCCACCTGGCGCCTCTTTTAACATCATTGTCTGCGGACTTCTCTGGGTGACAAGTATCTTTGTACTGAGCCCCCCTCCTCGGCCCCTCCCTCTCTCCCTGGGTTCTGATTCTTTCTCACAGGCTTCCGTCTGCACAAAGGGACCATTGAGAGGCAGGCCGTGGGACGCCGCCTTTGATCTGGGGTTCTAATAACGTGTGTATGTTTGTGTCCCAAAACAATGCAGCAGCCTCGCTGGATGGATGGAGCCGGGGTGGGGAGGGGGGTGGGGAGCAGAGGAAGAGAAAGTCAGCAGGATGGTTACAGTGGAGGCTTGGCTGTGAGCATCAGCACGTTGGCTGGCACATTAGGAGAGAACCTCTGCTGAGTCTGTCTGGTGAGGTACACTTGTTACGCGGGCAAAAGCCCTGGCACGGCCATGATTTGCCAAACCCAGACCTGAGAGGTCACCAGGACTGCCCAGGAGCTCCACAGAGCTAGCGGCCACGGGTTCGCCCGGGGAAGGTCAGGAAACACAATGGAGAGGTTTGGACAGGTAAAGCTGGTGGCATCTGCCTAGTCTAAAGGGACAGCTGCAGCTCAACGCCAGCCCAAGGGCCCATAGTTGCTGGATCTTTTGATTTTTCAGGAGTAGCTGCAAATCCAGGTTTCTAGGTGAAATCTCCAAATTTTAAAATATTGGCAGCTAACTTAAAATTTTTTAAGTCATAGTGTAGGCCAAATGAAACATGTGTTCCTCCTAGGATCCAGCCCCTGGGCACCAGTTTCACCCTCTGCTTAGGTAAATTCATCCAGAGAAAATGTACATTGGAGACAGGCAAGGTGGGGGGAAGGCAATAATTCAGACCAGGCCCAGGCTCTCTCCAAAAGGGGAAAAGAGGGGAGATGATGGCAGAGTGGTGCCTCCTGCCCCAGTGTCCCCCAAACACCCTCTCTGCCGTCAGCATTATTCCTCCAATCTCCCGTCAAATGGGTACCAAGTCCCTCCAATGTGCCAGGACTGGGCTGGGTGCAGGGGATACAGGAACGAATCAGAAAGGACTCTATAAGTCCAGGCAAGCAGACAGAAGTACGACAAGCTAAGCTGTGCTGAGGGCTCACTATTGCCAGGCTCTGTGTGAAGGGTTGTATGCATTTTGTTACCTCACAGAATCCTTACAACCCCCTGGGGAGGAGGGACCTATGATTACCATCCCCGCTTTATAGATGAGGAAATGAGCTCAAGAAGAATAACAGAACTTCTCAACAAAGTGACAAGAGACTAGGTTCCCCACTGCCTGCCAGCTGAGCCCTTGCCTGTGGCCACTACTATACACTAACCTGCAAGATGGATCACCCAGGTTTATGCAACATAACTCTTGGTGTTGTGCAGTGTGTAACCTGTGCAACTGTACATGCCAACCCTGTGGTAGAACAGACAAATTACAACAAATTAAGTGTTCATCAAAGTATATATAAAGCCCAAGAATGCTGAGGCTGGGGCTTCCCCTGAGAACCTCTTCCCAGCACAAATCTTGCTCCTGGAGAAGAAAAAATGTCCTCCTTTGCCCAGACTTTCCACCTTCCATGGGTACCTGAAAGAAGGCAAGCAAAACATTAGCACTTCCTGGCTCCAATATTTGCCCTCAGTTTTCTCATCTGTAAATGGAGATTATAGCTAGGAAGTAATTCTAACATCCCTGAAACAACTGGAGAGGGATTCTAGGCTAAACAAGGTAGCTCTGCCTTCTTCACCTGCCAGGTGGGTAACCTTGACCTGCTGCTTACCCTTACTTCCTCCATCTATAAAATGGCAGACAGCACCCGGCTCAGGGTGGGCTCTCGGTAAGCATCAGCCATCATTAATGTTGCCTAACTGTTGTCATCATCATCACCTCTGTGACCTTCCACCACCGGGACCATGCTCCGGAGGGGCCATGCCCCCCTCCTGCATAAAAGCATCCCATGGTTCCTGCTCCCATCAAGCATCAGACCAACTCTTTCCAAGAACTCACTGGGCTGCACAGCGCAGCTGACCTTTCACGTTTGCAACATAGGAGTAACGTGACGGAGCTCCCAGACAGGGTGAAGTGGGATTGGGCCCGCCGTGTCAGCTGCCCTCCATCCTGGGGTGCTCTTCCCCTGAGCAGAGGGGCTGAGGCAAGGGTTGAGGCTCCTCCATCCATTGCCTTGGGTTTCTCCAGGGAGGACGCTGGGGAGGAGGGCCAGTCAAAACCCATTATCCAAGGTTGGCAGGTCAGGCCACTGGCCTCAGAAAGAAAAGGAGAGAGGAGGGAAAGGCTGAAAATTGGGCCCAGAAACCCCTCACCCTCTGCTCCCTGCTCCTCCCCTAAACCCTTAACCTCCCTCTTTGTAGGAGGATGCTCTCGGGGGCCCAAATGGTTCAGGGAACATGCAGAGGACTAGTAAACCTTTAAAAAGCTCCTCGGCCTCACCAAAATCCTGCAGAATGGGAGCTAAACAGCAATAAAATATCTTGAAAGAGATTTAAACAGAGGAGAGCTGTAGTTCTTCTCAAACCCAGTGCCCCCTTTATACAAGTCAACATTTTAATGCACATGTAACATTCTGAATATCTCTAACTTCAGATGAAAATCATTCCGATTTCAAAAAATTTTAAATGCCAAGAAAAATGCCAGCTTTTCTGTTCTTAAAAATTAGCTATATGTGCCGGCATGTCGGAAGCAAGTGTTGGGATGCCCGCTCTCCCTCTCATCTGCCCAGGCCTCCTTGAGCTCCAGCCTCTGGCCAGCTCCTCAGACACCCAGGTGGCCTCCTGACTCTGTCCTCTTGCTGCCGCCCCACTCACTGCTCTCCCCGCTCCGGCCTCCTGCTCATCCTTCAGCCCCAGCCTGGATGTCACTTCTTCCTCTATAAACCAGCAGTCCTTCTCCTGTCTTAGTCCCCAGCTGGAGCCCTGGGGAGTTCGTTCCTTCAACCCAAGTGGCTTAATAACACACTTACTCATCCCCAACTCTCGCAGCCCCCAGATGGAATTCTGGGGCCAGCTGTTAACATACTAATCAGAAAGGAAGTGCCGAGGCTGGGGCTCGCAGGATGAGCAAGAATGGGGACCCATCCCACGTTTAAGTGGCTACCCTCTGAAGATCAGTCCCAAACCAACCCCTGGCCAGAGGACCAACTCCATGTAGCCTGTGGAACCCGTGTGGTGACAGACTGTCTGCACTGACCACCCCATCCACCATACACTAGATGCTAAGTTCAAGGTGATCTACTGAGGGGCTGTCATCAGGCTGCCCTACACCCAGTGCAGGACAGGCACCATGCTGGGTGCTCTAGGCAGTGATGAGACAAACCCAACCTTGGGAGATGAGCACACAATAGCATCGATGGAGGTGAATCATGAACTAAGGTATTCCCATACCTTGGCACAGAGCCTTGGCTTAGCACAGAGCCTGGAAAATAGCAGACATGCGGTAAAAGGGATCTCATCATTATTATTATAAGAACACCAAAAAATAATGTTTTCTTTAGGACTTTTTGGTTGTAAGTGACAGGGACAGAAACCCACTAAAACTAATCCAAGCAAAAAGGAACTTTATGGGCTCACATAACCCAGGTTCTGGGAGGACAGATCATGGGCAGCTTCAATTTATAACCTGACAACCTTCGGTTGAGAGTAAAAAAAGGAGAATTATTCTCCCCTCGCTCAGATGAGAAAAATCCTGGGGAAGGACTCTGATTGGTCTAGCTTGGGTCATGTACACATTCCTGGACCAATCACTAGAGGAGTTTGGTGGGTCCAACTTGAGTCCGATGGCCAACCTCTTGGCCAGATGGAGTTGATTGGCAGCCCCATCTCAGTGACAATAGTGGATGAGAAGGAGCAAGTCCCCTAAAGGAAGGCAGAAAAGGGGACATTATCTTACCTGAGGAAGTCAGGATGTCCTCAGAACTCCACCCTTCCAATACATGAACTCAGGGCCTGTCAAAGAGATATTATCCTCACTTTATGGATGGGGAAGGTGAGTCTCAAATCTATGAAATAACTTGCCCAAGGTCACATGATCTGTAAGTGGTGGCCCGGGGACTCAGTCTAGGAACGTCTGCCTCCATAGTTTTCCTCACATCTAATCCCTTTCTTTCTTCAGAAAGAAGAGAAAGATTGACCACGCACAGGCACTCACGTTTCCCCAACTTAGTTGGCTGCCTGCCTGGGCTAGTCCAGCTGCATCCAGAACCAAGCTCGATCTTTGGAAATGCTTTTAAATGGGTGAACTCGACCTCTTGAAATTGACCCCTGGGAAAGCAAGAGGGAAGACAGTAGAGACACAGGAATGAGAGACCGAGCAAATTGAAGAGCAGGTTAGCAGCTGTCCTTGACCTTGAAACAGGTGACTTGGAGACCAGAATCCTCAGGTCTAAAGGAAAGCTGGTTTGGTGAGGGAACCAGAGGGGAAAAAAATGCTTTAGCGAAAAAAGGATAGAAAAATATATATCATACCTGACCCAGGGCTGCCCTCCGAGTCCTGGTCTCGATGTTGAGAAAGAGGATTTTTGTATTCTCTCCTGTTGAGTAGAACCATGAGCCCTCCCTCTCCAGATGATCATGGGCCTCCAGAGATGGAGGAAAATGATGAAGTGGACGTTGCCATCAAGACTGATCACCTGGGTCAACTGACACCACCAGAAGGAAACCAGGTGCCACCCTTGAGGGCAAATAATTCAGTCTCTGATGATATAGGCAAGAAATTTACTCTTCAGAATAATCAGAGGCCAGTCTCTGTCCCTCTTCCTGACCTGTTCACACTACATCTTAGTTGGCTTCTGCAACCCTCTTCTCCCAGGAGCATCCAGTATTTTTCCTTTCCTATGTTATTGCTATCCAAACTTACCTCTCCTGTGGCCTCTTCATTTACTGCTCTACAAGGAGCCCGGCTAATCTATCTGATGCCGCTGGAATGATTGTAGGTGTCCTGGGTAAAAGTGCCAATCACCTTTCCTTCCCAGGGGACACACTTAATACATGACAGAGGGATTGTTCCCTAGGCTGGCCCTAGGGTTTGAAGTGGCCACCCCAATAGATCCTCATTGCCAGGCTTTCTGGGCATCCCAAGTCTTCCTTCCATGACCAATGAGGTGCTAGCTCCTGTGCATTCTTCTGAAATCTCCCTTAGATCTGCATCCCCTCCCTCCACACTGCCACTGTCCGGGTGTGACTGATTAAAGATGGTCACACATGATTTGTCACTCTCCCTATGGAACAGAGGTGTTTATTTTCCCCCTTGAGTCTGGGCTGGCCCTGTGACTGTTGAACCAATGGAGTGTGGGAGAAGTAAGCCTTGCAAGTGCTGGGCCTAGACTTTAAGAGGACAGGCAGCTTTTGTTTTCTCCCACTTGGAATGCTCACTTCTGGAACATTCCCTCTCAGAACCCATTTGCAATGCTGGAAGCCCAAGCCATATGGAGAGGTCATGCATCTCTGCAAGTCAGCAGCGCCAGCTCAGCTTCGAGCGGACGGCCAGCAACAACTGCCAGCCATGGGAGTGTGCCATCTTGGCCCTCTAGCATGAAAGAGTCCCCAGATGACAGCAGTCCCAGTCGACATCACATGAGCAGAAAACTACCCCACTGAGCCCATTCAACCCCCAAAATCACAAGAGATAATAAAATGGTTGTTTTAAGTCACTGAGTTTTCTGGTGGTTTGTTTCACAGCAATAAGTACCTGAACACCAGGATCAAGCTTTCATCTTTCCTGTTGGAATCATTTGCTAACTAACTGGTCTCCCAGCCTCCACACCCATCTATTTCCCAAGGCTCTTTTCCAGACCCAGGACTGAGGGTGTCATTCTTCTGCTCAGAAGCCTTCAACGGCTTCTCACTGGCCACAACAATAGTACTTAGCCCGTGGGAGTGCACGTCAGAATTACCAGGGCATCTTTATCAAAACACAGCTATTTCATTCAAAGGCTTGGAATCAGGGTATCAGATGGTGAAAAAACACCCCTGGTGTGGTAGATTAAATTATTTGCCAATGATTCTTCCTTGCCTACCTGTACCATGAGTCCCAGTGAGCAGAGGGAAAGCTCCCACACCAGTGGACTTGGCCATGTTTTTTATTTTGCCCAATTGAATATGGACAGAAGCAACACCGTGCCAGTTCCAAGACAAGGCGTTGAGAGGCACTGCATATTTCCACTCCTCCCTCTTGCACTCCTGCCATTCCCCATGAAAGAGTATGCCCCAGATAGCTGCGACGCTTTCATCCTGGGTCCCCAAATGAGAGACATATGGAACAGACCTGAATCCAACCCCCAGTGTGGACTCAAGCTCAGCGAATTCTAGTCAAGTTCATCAGAGTCACCCCAGCTGATTTGCAGACCTGTAGTGAGAAAAATAAATCTTTGTTGTTGTATGCCTCAGGGGTCACTTGTTACACAGCATTATTGCAGTAATAGCTAACTAATACATCAGGTGATTCTGAAGTACACCCCTGGTTAAGAACCACTGGCCAGAAGGATAAAGTCACAAATGTTTAGCCTGGTATTCAAGACCTTCCTTGGTCTGACTCCCAATTATCTCTCTGGCCTCATTTCCCAGCTTCCTCTTCTGAACCAGTCAAGACTCTGGGTGCTAAAACAGAATCCAACCCTGATGAACCCTAACAGTAAAAGGACTCAGAGATACCTGTAAAATCAGATTGAGAAAATGGGGAGAAAGCAAGAAAATCAGGCAGCTTGGGCCAAGGCCAGAAGAGGCATAGTCAAAATGGGAGCACCACTGGTTACCTGGACTCTGGGCACTAGATCTTTAAGCCACTGCTTGTAGAGAGGGAATCTTTGGCTCTCCTGCTTCTTTGGAGAGGGAAGCACCCCACTGGTGCAGCCACACCCTAGCTGCTACTAGAGAAAGAACAGGTGGGACTCCTAAAGAGGACAAGGTCAGATTCTAGGCATCCAAATCCCCACAAACATCCCCTGAACCTCCACACTCCCTGCGAATAAGATATGAGTTCACATTTGCAAAGCTCTTGAATTTTTCTAGCATATAGTAAGTGCCATATGAATGTTTCTCAAATAAATATTAAAAGAGATAACTTCTAGGCCATGGGCTAAATCAGGCCTTTTTGATTGCCTTTTCCCAGTTCAGTAAGTTCAGATACTTTCAAGCCTATCTATCTCAGAAGCCACCCTTGCCTGAGGCCTTCCCTAAGCCCCAGGTGGGAAGTGGCATCTCTTTCCTCAGCATCCCAACCCGCTTGATCTGCCCTTCTGTTCTGATGTTGGGCAGGACCTGAAGTCATCTGTGACCTTGTGAGGCCTGAGGTCTTCCTGGGCAGTGAGGCTGGTGCCTGGTGCCTGGTGGGTGCTGAGGAAGTACTGGGAGAATGCCTGAGCAAGGGAGCCTTTTGCCAACTGTGAAAGCCCCACCTGCCTCTAAACCCTCAACATGTGAGCCCAGGGACACCATTTGAGCTTGGGCTAATATACGTATGCAGCCTGGCCCAGTCCAGGGCTTGCTAGTGAAATGCCACAGTGCAATAGACCTCTGGGTCTAAATCCTTAATTCCTCAGGCTGGGATTTCAAACAAGTACTCCTAGCTTTTGAGCTGAGCACAGGGAACCTCCTACTTGGAAGGGCTTTGCAAATCGGCAGCTCCAAGAGGAGAGTCCTGGAGCCACAGGGTGGGCGAGCTCTGACCCAGAGGCAACCAGAGACCTCAGCCAATGTCCGTCAGTCTGGGAGTATCACTACCCCAGCTCACGCAGCTCTTATGACTACAGATCTCCTCTGTGGGAGTGGGCCCAAGTTACCCTCTGGAGGACTTTGTTTGATATCACATCTTTGCTAGATAATACGTTCTGGCTTGGGTATCTGTGCCCTGATACCTTCCCTTCCTGGCCTCACCTGCCTAACCCCCTACACATTTCCTTCTTTTGAAATCTGCTTCTGGAAACCCGACCTAAGAGAGAAGAGAGGGAGGGAAGTTAAAACAATGAAAAGCAGCTACCATGTATGGAATGCTCACTCTACTTCAAGATCTTCTCATGAATTATCTTTTAACTATCTCAACTACCTTGCAAGGAATCTTTGTCCCCATTTTAAAGATGAAGAAATTGAGTCTCAGAGAAGTTAAATAACTTGCCCAAGGTTATATAGTTAATAAGTGTTGAGCAAGGTTTTCTAACTGCTATATGTACTGCCTTCTATTAGAAAGATGCCATCAGTAGAGTCTAGACACATATCTGTAAGTTAAACTTGAGAAAAAAAGCCATAACCAATCCATTAAACAAACATGGATAACAGGGCACATCTATGGGAGATGGAAGGTGTGATGGTGATTGCTTTTGTCTGTCAGGCATAGCTCCCCCTCTTCACCCCATGTTTTTCTGGTATCAGATAGAGGTGGGCATACGATCAGAATTCCTTTCCCCAGACCTGGCCCTTGAACTCAGGGGTGGAAGGTGGCTGCAGCAGAAACATCAGGTGACAGACACTCCTGTTGCTGACATCCTCTGAGATAGACCTTCCAGGTCCAGCTGTTCAGCCCCATCTTCGATCCTCTGAGCTACCCCAAGATTATTCCAATAAAAGTCCCCAAAAGGCTCAGGTTAGTCGGAGCCCATTGCCCCATTTTGTCAGCAAGACACCTCGAGTGACATAGAAGTTGGTACCAGGAGTGGGGTGTTGAAGGTGACCTAATTTAATTTCCATTAAAATATGGAATTGGTAAGTATACAAGCCAATAAATGCCCCTTCGTTATGTAAGCAAGTATGAGTGAAATTTTGCACTTGCAGCCAAACAGATCTTGAGAGATGTGTGAAACAGGATGAGAAAACCCCTTCCGTGGATGACCTTTCTTCAGCTACATCTCTCTGCTTGTTCTTTTTGATTGTGTGCTACAGGTTTGCTTCATTCCTTTCCTATTTAAAGTATGTCAGTGCTTTGCAAGGTAACACAGAACGAGGAATCAGGTGGTCAGCTCAGGTAGGGAGTCACCTGATGTGTCCAGGAGGGAGCAGAGAGAATTGAGTGGCTCAGCAGGAAAGCCATGGGCCAGGAGGAGGACAGCTGGTTCTAGTGACACCCTTGACTTGCTGTGAGTCACTGGGCAAGAGTCTTCCCCCTCTGGGGCTCAGCTCCCCTTTTATAGAATGGGCGGTATCTCTGAGGTCTCTTCTAAATCCAACAGGTTCAGATGTTTGGGGCAAACATGAATGCACCTGGCCTAGATCACGTGAAGAGCCTGACAAGGTAAGGAGAGTTAGTAATGCCAGGGTGCCGAGTCTACATAGGCCTCTCTGGGCTTTCACCTGAGAATCTCTCGGTGTCTGAGAGCCTATACGTGCCACATTCTTGCTCTTCCCACATTCTTCTCTCCTGACCCTACACCATTCCCATTGTAGCAGAAAGAGTTATCTCTACTCCAGTATCCACTCTCCCTTACTTGCTTTAGTAAGAGAATGGCCACACAGCTACAGACACCATTTTCCCACCTCCCTTGCAGCTAAGCATGGCCCTGTGTGAGCAGCACATGAGCAGAGGGGATGTGTGTTTGCCCTTCACCTTGTCCTTCCCTCTTTTTGCAGGTTGGGACATAGACATGGGGTAGAGATCCAGCTTCAGCCATGGGGATGGGCAGAGAACAAGATGGAAGTTGCTTAGGCCCCTGACGCACTTCATGGAGAGCAATTGTCCTCCACTCCCAGACCACCTCCTGACTTGAGTTTTACCTGAGAGAAATAACCTTCTACCTAGTTTAAGTTGCCATATATGGGGGCAACTGTTCTTACAGCCGCTAACCTGTGCCCTAACTGACAACTCCTCCCCCAGTTCATACCAAATCCTCAGACACTTTGCCAGCCATGGCCGAGGAGCTAATCCCCACCAAAAAGAGAGGAAAAGAAGGAGAGAACTGGGGGCAGGGAAGAGGGAAGGCTAGCACTTATTGCATACCCACTCTGGTCCAGGCATCCATTATCTTGAAAGCTTGAATTACATCATTGGCAACAAATACTGTCCATTTTTTTCCTTGAAGTGACAGGCACGCTTCATTCCTTTTTGGGAAAATGTCTCCAATACTCAAGTCTGAATAACCATAATTTCTCTCTTAGTCATTTTTTCCCAAATAAAAATGGTGTTCAGTTAGATCAGCTCACAATTCAAACCATTGCCCAAGTACTTCTTTTCAAGACAACTACTGTACTTCAGCAGGAGAAATGCTTTATGCATTTGGTCACACAGAACATGAAAATGGCTTGTACTCAAGGGTCAAGAAATTAACAAATCAATCAATTTTCCTGCTTCAAGGACATTCTTACATGATGACTGTCTCTTTTTCTGTTTTTTTGTTTGTTTGTTTGTTTGTTTTACCATGAGTGCATCACAGCCTGATTCATGCTCCAGCGCCAGGAGGTTTACCCACCCTCGCTCTTGAACAATCGGTGCAAATGTCCACCCAGTTAAAAGGGCAAATAGCATCTCAGTATTATTATGAAAATAGTTCTGACCTTGTAGACTCCCTGACAGGGACCCAGGCATTCTCAGACCACACTTTGATATGCACTGCCTTTCACTATTGTGCCTTTTTCCATAAGCATACAAATGTGCATGCACACACACACACACACATTCACAGCTTCTATCATTTGATTTTTAAAAGGGCATTTGAATATCAAAAAGAAGAAGGACGTCATCTCAGAAGAAAGGATAGCCCATTAAACTCCATGCATTTAGATTTATGAACAACTCACTGCGCTGTCCTTACTTTTCTGGTTTTGCCAAGGCCAGGGGGCAGATGTTGGCATAGAAGACGGGTGTTTAGAAACCGCCTCCAGCCTGACACACCCCTTCTCGTACAGATGAGAGAAATTACGCCCCAGAGGGCTGAGTGCTAGCAGGGGCACAGCTAAACATGGTTCAATGGGGCTGGACCCTGGGTTGGCCTCCAGACAGGCACCAACTGGCAGGAGGACCCCAGGTAAGCTTTTATACCCACCCCATCCCTCCTGGGAGATCTGGGAGCAGAATAGCCCCCCTGGAAGCCCTCAGTGAGGCATGTGTGGAAGTGGGTTGTGTCTGAAGGGGGTGAAGATCTCACTCCCATCACGAGCCTCCTAGAGAATCGGTTTGAGTTATTAACTAGCTGACACTGCTTGGCCCTTGCCCATCTCCCTTCCCCACCCCCCTCCCCACCCCCCATCCAGCATCCACTGTCACTTTGTAGGAGTTGCATGGACTCACATACCGACTCATGCACACGGCACATGTATATCTGTCACATACCTACGCCTCACACTCACATACTCCCCACTCCTCTACCACCTCCACCCCTCATCACGTTACTTACATCCTCTCTCCCCAACAGGCCCACAGGCCTCTCCTCACTACTCCACCATTTGCCTCCTGGGAACACACAGGAAGACCATGGCTCGGGGATCAGGGCAGCCACCCCAAGCAAGTCCCTTCCCCTCCCCGGGCCTCAGCTTCCCAGCTATAAGGAAGGAGAGGAGGATTGGAGAAGATACACCATCCCTAAAGACTCTGCCAGTTCCAATAACCACACAGGTCTACGAATGGGAGAAGAGCATTTTGAAGGCCACCCAAGCAGTCCGGGGAGGTTTAGGGAGAAGGAGGCCTCTAGGAGGCAAGAGGGGAGGGGGGTGTCAACCGGGAGGTATAGGCAGCTGGGACCACCCAGGATCGAGGCTCTGCGATTGGATGTGAGGGTAAGGGGGAACACTTGCAGGCCTGAGGGGTGGGATGGGGAAAGCACAACAACCAAGGGTGCGGGGGTACGGTTTAGGGGGTGCTAAGGTCTCATGAGTGGATGGTGAAATTGGGTTGACCCTCAAAAGTCCCCACATTGGCACACAGAGTGGCTCAAGTCTTTCCCTGTGCACAAACCTTTCCGTCAGCAATGCCAAGCCGGCGAGCACAGGAACAAATGTCCATCTCCTTTTTAAAGAGTTGGCTTCTGTGGGCAGTGGTGATGGTGAATTGTATGTGTCAACTTGACGGGGCTCCAGGGTGTGCAGACATCTGGTCAAACACTAGCTTGGGTGTGTCTGTGTGGAACTTTCTGGATGAGATTAACATCTGAATCGGGGGGACTGAGTAAGGCAGATTGCCCTCCCTAATGTGGGTGGGAATGTCAGATGGAATTTGCCAACAAAGGAGCCTTATGCACCCAGAATCCTGGAAAGGGCAGAGACCTTCTTCACTGCGCTTTGAGTCTGCTTGGATTTATGCTCAGCAACGTGGCTGGCGTGTGAGTGGGCAGAGGTATGACTTTGTGAACCTAACTCAAAAGTTTGATGGATTTTAAAAGTCTGTGACCAATGTGAAGAAAAACACACATGTGTGTCTTTCGGAAGCTGCCTCCAGAGTGACCTCCTGGATTTGCTTATGCTTGCTCAGAGAGGAACTGGCTTGACCACACAGGCTCAAAAATCTCCTCTGTTTCAAGAGCTAGATCAGAGTCACAACTCCAGAACCGCCTCCCTGGAGCCCTCTCCCTCCTCCACCACCAGGAGGATGGGAGACAGCTGCCTTAAACTCTTCAAGAGTTGCTTTTCATGTCACGGAGGAGACAGGAACAAGGTTAATACCCCCATTACATCTACTCGCTGGTAATGCAGTGGATATCAAGTCATACCAAATTAGTAGAAGTTAATAATTAGAAACTGAAAAAATAAAATAAAAGCTAAAGGAATTCCGTGTCAAGGAAAGGATTGTCTTCTATTTTATATACTGTAGATAAATCCAGACTGTCCTTGGACATTTTCCCCAGAAGTAGGACCTTCTTTCAGGGAGGGAGGGGGAGAGGGACAGAGCAGGGAGAGGCACGCTTCATGGCTTGGGTGCCAAGAAGGAGGAAGACCCCTCACCCCAGGATGTTCCTGCCCAGGGGTCCCTGCCCACATGGACGGGAGAAACCTAGTCTAGGGAAGAAGAAATAGTCTCCCCAAGGCCTTCTCAGGTGAATGGAATCACCAATTTAAAAGGGGGAAAAAACCAAGACCAGAAAATCAGACCAAGTAGCCAGAAGCAAGGTAGTAATGATGACAAGATGGTGGAGTGGGTAACATCAAAGACTTTGAGGGTCCAGCTCCTTGAGTTCAAATACCTGCAACTCTGTTTGCTAAATGTCCAAGTTACTTCAAGTCCACCCCCTGCCTCAGCTTCCTCATTTATATATAAAATGAAGATGATAATCATTGTAATCACTTTGTCAGGATGTGTAAGGATTCAGTGGGTTCATATGCATAGAGCCCTAGAAAAGTGTCTACTAAATAAATACCTATTTCAGGCTGTCATCTTCAGTGTCGTATCCTGATGTGGTAACATAAGGACTTCAAGGGTCTGGAGGACCTACCTTCCCAGCTCAGTCATCTTGCTTGGGGGATACCATTCAACCCCTCTGAGCCTCAGCTCCCTCATTTGAGAATCAAAATGACTGCTTTGCAGCATTATCATGAAGAAAAATGGAATGATGGGAACAGGCAATCCCTAGACTGTAAATGGCATCCCTAGGATTGTGCAGTGCACTATCTGAACAACCGTCTGCAGCAGCCCTGATGATGAACGTAAAACAGTTGGCACGTTGGAGATACCACCCATGTGCCTCCGTCTGTGTAAGCTTACCTACCAAACCATCAGCCTGAACTCAAAGTCTTTCCTGTGCACCTTCCTCCGTAATGAGCACGGTGGATGCCAACGCTGAGGAAGAACGGCCATCTCCAATTTGTGAGGGTTCCTGCTCTCAAGGAACAAACGTTTCTAGCAGGAAATAGCCCGAGTCCTGCTGTAACGCAGAACCAAACTCCACGGGTCAGGCCCCACAGAGCGAAGCAACCCACAGCAGGTGAGGGGGGGGACAAGGCTGGGACAGCATAGGTGTCTTCCCTACAGGAAGGTCACCAGGGAAGGTCTGGACTCCCACGCTTTGACGGAAGGAAGGCGGTCACTTGGGTGGAAGGGGCAGTGTCTGCAAAGGTGAGAAGGGGCATGCTTCAGAAAATAGGCTCCTCTGGGTGCCCTTCCGTATGCACCCAGGAGGGTCCACCCCACCCCGACTAGGGGTGAGGCGGAGTCCTGGGACGGACTCTGGGCATTGGCCCCTTCTCCTGTCCTGTACCAGTCGGTTAATCCACTTCAAATGGGACAGCTCAGGGAGAATCCCGAGTGACACCATTGTTCTATTACCCTTCATTACCGCCACTTAGATCCTTTATTTTATTACAAACATTCTTTAGCCCAGTCACGGGCTGATCTCCTAATTGGAGCTGCTGCCTCCACCCCCGCCCAGATCAAAGCCGCCCTGTTTGTTTGTGGAGGACGGAGGATGAACCGTCTTGCCGGCCTTTGAACATGAAGGCCCCTTTGTCTTCCAGCTGAAGTCATCCCTGGCACCAGGAGGGGAGGGGGTCTGGGGAGGGGTTGCTGTAGCCTGGCCAGAGGCTTGGACCAGAGCTTGAGTAGGGAACGGCCTTCAGAATAAGACCCCAAACCTCCCTGCCTGCCTCCAAGGAGGGCTTTCAAACTGGCAGCCCCCCGGGAAGGTCTTATTTGACCCCCATGGTGATTTTTTATTTAAATATTTAATTCAAATATTTTTTTAAATTTTAATATAGCAGATGCTTAAATATTTCTTAAAGAAATAGAGTAGTTCCCTTCTATTTCCTTTCTTTTAAAGATCAGAATACCTGGCAATACTGGGCCTCTGCAGAGGGAGTGAGCTAACCAGCTTTCTAAAGGTTTTTCCCTCATCCTAGGGGCATCCATGGGGCATTTCAGGTGCCTTTTTTTTTTTAAACTGTTGCTTTAAACTACTGTTTCCCCTGAAGTTCCTGCTTTTGTATCCCTGGGCCCACCAGAACCTAAGCCCTGTCTGTGGAGATGGTAGGGTGTAGTGGGGAAACGGTTGTGCCCATTTTACAGATGGGAAAACTGAGGCCCCGTGACATTCAAATAACTGGCCTGAGGTCACACAGAGGGTAATGATAGACTTGAGAAGTAGAAATTACAAGACAAAGGGAATGAACACTTATTTGTCCTCTCTTATTTTGATATTATGGCCAATATAACTATTTTGGAAGAGAAAAGCACAATGAAAGTGTCTTCCTGTAATGTAGGGAAGCTTGAGGTTAACACGGGGTGTATTATTGTGCAAGGAGCTGAGTAGACATCATCTACTCTTCACGACAATTGTATGAGCTGAGTTATAGTTTCTACATTTCACAACTGAGAAAACTGAGTATTTGGAGGCTCAAGGACTTGCCCAAGTTTACCCAGCGGGTACAAGGGTTAGACCCCGGTCTGCCTGTCTGGGTGGTTCTGTTCTGGGTTCACCATGAGCTGCGTGGTTACTTCTCAGAGCCTCTGGTTCTCCTATAAAACATGGGGGCCGCCTGCTCAGAGGACAGCCCTTCCACCCAGGACTGGACCTCCCTACCCCCAAGGCACCCACAGCCTTGCTTATCTCCCCCCCACTATGCCCTCCCTCGCAACAGCCAATTGGGCCAGAAGTGGACACCTGACCCACGCTGGGCCAATCAGTTCCTTCCTCCTGGGGAGAGGAGATTGGAGTCCAGTTGTGAAAAGCTGTGCTGAGGTGACCAAAACTGGACCACAGGCAAGCAAGATGATGAAATGTCTGAAAGGAAAGAAGGATGAAGCTGATGTGCAGAAAGAAACAGATGCTGAGCCCAGATGGCCCCAGAGAGCCGAGGGAGGAGCCTCAACTCTCTGTGTACAGGTCTTACAGCCTCACCCACCCCTTGCCCTTTGACATCACCCTGTATCCTTCCTGCGGAGCATCATTTTATATTTAAGGTGATTTGAGAGATTATCTGTCCTTACAGCCATATAATCCCCCAGGTAAACAGAGTAAGACAGAGCTGGGTTTTAATCCTGCCTTTGCCCCTGGCCGTGTGCTTTTAGACAGGTTATTAACCTTAGTTTCTCCTATTTATAAGGCGGGAGAAATAAATTCCTACCTCATGGGGCTTTTCAGAGATTCAAAATAAATAATGTAATTGGAGATCCTTGTACATAGGACCTGATGCAGCAGAGCCCCAGCACCTGGCCAGAGCTTTTATCATCATTGTTATTTTACATTAAAAATCTTTAGTGATGAGGAGAACAAGCAGTAATTTCAACCAACTACTGACTATTCCACTTTGCAGAGTATCCACAAATTAATTTTTATTGTCCACTGATGTCTTTCCATCATCAGTTTCTGCATATGCTCAAGAAAGATGGAATTATTTATCAGTAGCAAAACCCTACAATCGTGGAGACAGAGGTGCTTACAACTAAATCATCTAGAGCAGGTGTGAATTTTACTCCATGATCTTAGATGTGTAAAACAAGTTCTTATTTTATTCTTCTAAAATCAAATTAAACATGATTCCAAGCACCCTCCCAGCAGCCTGACTAGAAATTTGTCCCTGGTCACTGTTGATCAGTCCCCATCCCAAGGCAGAGCTGGACAACCCCAAAGACTCCCTTAGAGGCTGCAGCTCGGATGCCTCCAGCCACACCTGGGCATGGGATCTTTGCTGAGGTCTGGAGTCTCTCAGTCCAGCAGCCCAAGCTGTGGCCATTTCCTTCAGAGGGGCTACCATACCCCTGTCCCCAGGTTCCGTCCTGTTACTTTAAGGATCTGAGAATTCCACACAGCCCTTTCCTCCCTCAGGGAATTTAATTTTCCTCTTATCACCTCCTCTCCCCAAATCAACCTCCCCCACTCAGAATCACTCTCCTCCCACTCCTTCACTCTGGAATGATCTAGGACAATTGTTCTCAAAGTGTGGTCCTAGGCCAGCAGCATCTACATCACCTGCGAATTTGATAGAAATGCAAATTCTTGGGCCCCTCCAAGTCCTGCTGAATCAGACTCTCTGGGAGTGGAGATCAGCAATTTGCATTTCAACAAGGCTTCCAAGTGATGCTAATGGATGCTAAAGTTTGAGAACCACTGGTCCAGTATAATCATTACAGTGAATTACTAAGTTTAAAACCAAAACCCAAGAAAGTGAGACTGTCTTGAGACAACTTCAGGCTCTAGTCTCAGCTGCATAGCATCCTCCCACCTGGTGAGCAAACAATAAACACCTGAGTCTTGGGCTAGGTGGGCACAAAGGACTTGGCTATCATGTATGGCAGTGTGGGTCGTGCACTGCACAACTCCAGAGGGCGCCATGCACATAAACTACCACCTGAATGGCAAAACATGGTGACCAAGGCGGGAACATCAAGGAACCAGAGGGCATGAGGAGGGGTCTTGTGGTCATCTGAATAAGTGAGTTTGGGGGATTCCGTCCCAGGCAAGGGGTGATTGGGAAGATGAGAAGAAAAACAGTGCAAAACCTGAACTCAGCCCTAGGGGGCGCTGTCTATGTGGCCAACACATCACAGGTCAAACAAAAGACCATGTTATTCAGAGGGTCTCAAATCTCAAATACCTAGAGGAACCAGGCTGGCAAGTAAAAGAGGCAGGAGACTGAAGGATGCAGCCCATGTAAAGATGCAGGCACTACCCAGCCTCAGCCACTATTGCCTCATGGAATACAGGGCTCAACCTTGCCAGATCTTCCAATTTTTTATTAAACCGGAAATCCAACTTTTACATGAAATCTCTTGAAATCTTTTTAAGTATTATAAAAAAATTTTGATTTTTAAAAACACTTTATATCGTATCCAAATATATAAATTACTCTCAAAATCTAATTAAAAACAAATTAAACAAAGGATCTGAACACTTCACCAAAGAAGATATACAGATGGTAAATAAGCATGTGAAAAGATGTTCTACATCATTAGTCATTTGGGAAATGCAAATTAAAACCACAATAAGATAACTCTATGCACCCACTAGAATGGCTAAATAAAAAAACTGACAATACCAAGTGCTGGCAAATATGTGGAGCAACTAGAAATCTTAACATTGCTGATGGGAATGCAAAGTGGTGCCACTACACTGGAAACAATTTGGCAGTTTTTTATAGAGTTAAACATATTCTTACTATGCAACCCAGACATCCCAGTCCTAGGTATTGCCCAGGAGAAATATTTATGTTGACACAAAACTCTGTAAGTGTATGTTTATAACAGCTTTATTTGTAATCACCCAAACTGGAAACAATCCAAATGTTCCCTCAACTGGGTAATGGATAAACAAACTGTGGTATACTAATCAGCAATAAAAGGAATGACCCACCTACACATGCAACAAAATTGCTGAATCTCATATGCATTCTGCCAAGTGAAAGAGCTCTGACTCAAAAGATTCCTAACGTAGGATTCCATTTCCATGACATTTTGGAAAAGGCAAAACTGTATAGGGACAGACAACATATCAGTGGTTGCCAGGGGTTGGGGATGGGGGCAGGAATAGACTAAAATGGGCATGCGGGGGATTTTGGGGAGTGATGGAGATGATCTATGTGTTGCTTATGGTGGTAGTTTGTCAAAATTCACAGAACTATATACCATATGAATTTTACTATATGTAAATTGTATAATAAAGTTATACCTTATAAAACAATATACCTTAATAAAACATGGCAAATAAAATAAAAATCACTCTGTGGGCCAAACAAAGCAGCACCACGAGTTACATCCAGCCCGTGGCCTGTCCTGGGCATCATGGAGAACAAAAGCGGGGCCATGGAAGACCCAGCCCCTGCCCTCAAGGAGCAGAGTGACAGAGAGGCAAGACTTTAAACCATGCTCCCCAGGGACAGCCCTTTTCTCTGGTTTTTACTTAGGGTTACACGTAAGATGTCAAAAAAGAATTCCTTCCTTATGTAAAAATTTTTGGAAACTATCAGCGTCCTGAAAACAGAGGTGGACCTAAGTGTGAAGACACTGGTGTGAACGCACCTCTGCCTCTTATCCCCTGTGTGACCTTTGGTCCTTCCTGGGTTTTTATGTCCACTTCTCTAAAATGGGAAATGGACCCACACCCCTTGCTGCCTGTCCCCCAGGGACCCCAGGAGACCCAGTGAGACAGGAATATGGAAGGGCTCTGGCTCTGGGAGGGATGAGATGGGCAAGAGTGTGGGGAGAAAATCATGGGGTGGGGGAGACACCAGGATGCCCATCCTCAGAAGTAACCAGAGAAATGCCCATTAAAACAGCAGGGAGGTACTGTTTTTCATCCATCGCATTGGCAAAGGTGAAAATAATACTGAGTGTTGGCTGTCGTAGTAGTGGGGATGTGAACAAGCCCAGGTGTCTTATGTTCTATCCTCAACCCAGCTGCATGTCGGAATCTCCTGGGCAGCTGCTAATCATCCTGAAGCCCAGGTGAGACCCAGCCAATTAAGTAGAATCTCGGGGGTGGCACCAGAATCAGAATTTTTAAAATAATTTTTAAATAGGTGCTTTAAAAATGAATCAAACAAACAAATGTGTGTGTGTGTGTGTGTGTGTGTGTCTGAGATAGATAAATATATATATAAGAGAGACACATTTGATTGCTTGTTACTAGAATTCCCTCTTCTTCCTCAAGGTAGAGGTCTAAGGTAATAGATTTTAGAGGGAGTCTGGATTTCATCTTCAGGACGAATCTTGACCAGTCTAAATCCATCATGCCAATTCTGTTTCTCTCACCAATAACTGGTGTTGAACCGGCCTAGTGTCAGTTCTGGCCAGTAAGAGGGCACTCAGGCCCTGCCCAGTCAAGGTGAGACACAGGACAGAGCGCCAGCACCAGGCCTGGAGGACTCAGGCTAAATAGATTCAAAACATCCAAAGGAAAGTGATTCTGGCAAATCAGACCTCAGTTTCCTCATCTGTAAAATGGGGATACATACCATGAACGTCACAGGGCTTTTGTGAGGCTTAAATGACCCTAATGTGGCAGGCACATGGTTGGTGCACAGAGATGCTGATTTCCTTGTGGAGACTCCCCCCACTCTCAGCAGCCATTAACCCAGGTGACAAGTCACCTCGGTCCCTGGGAAGTCACTCTGCTTCTCACCCTAGCTGATCAGCCCTGCCCAGAACTGGAAGAAAGGCTTCTGTCCCAGCCATATATTTTGAAAGGGCAACCACAAAGACTGGAGGTGAGTATGGAGGTGAGAAAAGCCAGTCCTCCACTGAGAACAGTGGAAGAACCAGTGTCCCCAAGAAAAGCTGAACGGAGGAGACGGGAGGAGGAAAGAGCGTTTGTGAGGGGCCGTGAAGGACAAGCAGGAGCGTGGAGACTAGGTTTAGAAGTCAGTTATAAGGAACACGCAGAGAAGTTCTCTTGCACACCTTAGCCCTGCGTCCTGCATCGGCTCCTTGGGGGACTATAATTATCTCCGTTTTGCAGAAAGAGAAGTTGAGGCCCCATGGTTCGCACACACACCTCATAAGCCACCAACCTGGGATTCAAACCCAGATCTCCAGCATCTCCAGGCTTAACGTCCCAGCTCTGCCACTAACTCATAAGGGAGATGAGGAGAGTCCTTGTTCCTCCCTGGGGCTCAGCTTCCCCACCCTGTTGACCACTGCAAGGCCTCCCAGGTCTCAGAACAACGTGGGGTGCCAGCACCAGCTCCCCCTCCACTCCGGGACTGGCCGCTCCAACAGGACACCCCCAGCCATGCTTTGGCGCTGACCCCCAGCCTGTCCTGCCCGGTGCAAATGGTGGCCGGGACCCCCCGCCCCTGGGAGTTACCCCAGCTCTGAGCATTCAGCTTTCTGGAAGAATGACCCCATTCTTCTGGCTCATCGCTGTCCCCAGCTACCCCAGGCCACTTCCTCCTGCCTGCCCCTGCAGACAATGCCCTGGGCCCAGGCTGGACCCCCTGCTCCCAGCCTTGCCCTTCCCCACACCAAGGAGCACACACTCTCACTCCCCCAGCCCTTCGGCACCAGGCATCTGCTGCCCTTCTGGAATCTGTGTCAGGCCGAGCAGGGGCGGGCAGGCCTCCAGCCCCAGAGGCCCAGGGCCCCTGAATGCCCTCTGGACCCCCCAGGGTCTGCCCAGGTTGCTTGGGAAACCATTTCAGGTCATTTGAGACGATTAGGAGTCTTAGCTCTGTTTTGAGCTAAACAACGTGAAGAAACAAACCCCTGTCTGTCAAAGTCCTTCAGAGTCCTCCTGGGGGCCGGGAGTGGCGGCACACCTCGCGGGGCTAGCTCTTCTCTGCTGCTTCTTTATTCAGCTCCACAAATATCTAGCAGGAGAGCTCCCTGCCGCGCTGGCATCGGTGTCTGGGGAGGTCGGTGGAGGATGGGTGGGCGAGCAGAAGAGAGAGGGGAGCCCCCCAGAGGGAGCAAACTTAATCTCGGCACCAGGGGTCTCCCAGAGCAAAGGTGTTTGCTACCTGCCCTGCACGACCATCCACAGAACAGCCAATTGTGTCCTCCATTTCTAAGTGGTCCTAAGGATGGAAAGGAGAGACCCAAAATCCTGGCCATTTTCTCCTGTGGGAGCAGGGCAGGGGGAGTCGTCCTCATCATCCTTCCCTGGGTGTTTCAGTTCAGTGCCACGAGCAATTATTACTTTTAAAATTGGAGAGCAAAGGTTTACGGGCTTACGTTTCTTCAATATAGAGATGATTTATCGGGGGTGGCTGTAAAAGTTATTCTGCTCCTTGTAAAATTCAGACAATAGTAAAACACAGCAAAGAAAGTGAAACATCATTCATAATCACTGATTGAGCTGGAAAAATCTGGTCCTTCTTTTTCTGACCCACAGTGATGTAAGGCCTTGGGAATCAGAGTGACTGGGGCTCAACTGTGAAGTCCCTCCCACAGTGGGGCTCTGGGTGCACCCGCGGGCCCGGGTCTGGGCCAGTGAGAGCTCTGAGCCTTGGCTTCCCTAAGCCTGTGCTCCTCGGAAACACATTGCAGGGGAGGTAGGGAGCTCCCCGTCAGGAGAGGAATTCAGCAAATGCTGGTCTGTGTTCTCTCAGAGTGCTGGGAGGCATACGTTCGCAGACATTGGCTGTCGGGCAACAGTCAAATCTCCCCCAAACTTGGCTTATCAATTTGATGTTGCCAATTTTTTCATTTAAATCTTATGCCAAGCAAGTCCATTGAAAAGGGAAATCGGCAATTATTCATTATCACCAGGATTTCATAAAAGAACGGACATTGAAACACCAAAAATAGGAAGGACAGACTCAGAATAAAAAGCTTTATGAAGAATTCAGTATACTGCCCTCACTGGCCTTATTTGGCTGTGGGGAATTCAAACCCTAGATGAAGGCCTGCAGTTCAGAGCCAGACTAGGAGACACGGGTTCTGTCCTGTCTCTGGACCTCAGTTTTCCCATTTTTCTAGCATTCTTCTTGCTCAAAGATTCTGAGTCCCCTTAACCCCACCCCATCCCCATCATTTCTCTCTCTTTCTTTTTTCGGTGACAAACAGCTTTGTCCCAATGGTCATCTTCTAACATCCCATACATAGCAGGTTGTTTGAAAGTGCCAACACCAAGGCAGACCAGCAGAGTGACAACCTGGAAGCAGAAGGGCGATGAGGCCTGGCGAGAAGAGGCAGGGAGGCAAAGCCACAGAGGCATCCGAGCTAGACAGGGAGGCGGCAGGGAGTAAGAGAGAAGGTGACAAGCGAGGGAAAGGTGGAACCACTGGGGGTGAGGGTCTCTGCGGTGTTCTAGAAAGGGGCGTGATGTAGACAGGGCCATGAGAACATTTCCAGAGGTAGAGTCGTTTTCTAGATGGTCTTTCTGAGCATAAAAGCCATGTTCTGGCAGTCAGTGGGGTGAGTTCACAGCAGGAGTCCCCCTAGGAACCCCGGATGGAGGGATGGAAGAAGGGAACAGACCCTCCAGCTTGCCCTGCCCTCCCAGCACCACTGTTTCTTCCAGAATTCCTTGGGACATGTGCTCTGAAAGTCCCCAGCTGAGGGGCATGCTCCTCCAGGGCTGGGGTCCCGTTAGGAGAGCATGATGGGAAGAAGGAAGTCTCCAGCACCTGTTTGTCCCTCCAGCACCCTCCTCCTCTCCTTCAGCACCCTAGCACCCTCTCCTCGGCGTCTCCCCATCTGAAAACTCCAGCCACACAAATAAGAGGTAGCAATGGGTGGTGAATTCAGGGCTGAGGTAGGTTTGGATCATCTCATTCAAGCATTCGTCACTGCAGAAGGGAAACTGAGGCCAGAGGCATGAAGCCATCCCATGTCGACCAGTGAGTGGTGAGCTGAAACAATAACCATAATTCTATCAATAATAATCATAACAATAAAAAATGTTTGTTGAATTCCAGTCTCCTATGGCTCCTATTGGAGCCGATGGATTTTCAGACCCTGTGGCCTGAGGTGGTGAAGGAGCTGGGGACCGAGGAGCCTTCCAGGTGCCTCCTGGGTCACCCCACGTGGGACCATCACAGACATACGAAGCCTGCTGGGAGCAGACAGTCTGCATGTCTCCCGATGTGGTCATTTTTAAGCAGATTTCCTCTTCTTCCCAGCCCTTCAACCCCACCCCCATCCCTCCCAGCAAATGGATAACAGGAAACAGCCAAAGCTTCTTAACTTTTCTTTAATCTTCCCCTCTCTGGCAAACTGAAAAATCAAACGATAATTGTCTGGGTGATCTCATTATTGTCAACAAAATCCAAGCCTTGAAGTCCGAATCCACTGAAACGCTGACACATTAAACACAAAAGGAAACTGAGCTTGCATGTTGTTCAATAAATAAATAAGGCTGGCGGGAGCCCAGCGCAGACCTGGCACGCGGAGGGGCTGGGTTGGCGGAAATGTGGGCAGGCAAGGCGACCGGGGGACCTGTGAACCTTGGCCTCTGGGAAAGACTAGGTCCAGGGGGTCGACGTCCCATCCTTCCTCTTTGTATCAGTCTGATCCCTGCAGGAAACAGATGGCATCCTCCAAAGGGAAAGTGAGGGGAGTTTATGACAGGGCTATTTACAGGGGAAGGGGAACCAGAAAGGTCCCGGAGACAGTGAGCACCCGTGGGGAGTGGGTACTACCACTAGGCCTGAAAGAACAACGGGATGATGGAGCAGGTACCAGCACCCAGAGAGGGTGGCATCTGGAGAGGCCACCCGGTAGGCACTGTGGCCAGGCAGGGAGAGAAGCAGGGAATGAACAGCATGACTGCTCTCTCCTGCCGCCTTCTCATCCCCTGATGGTGCCTCCCGTTGGCCAAACCCAAGCAAAAGCCAGAGGGAGGCGCCGATGGAGAGATGAAGCTGCCCGAGCACAGAGCGGGATCTGGAGGGGCATATGGGCATGCCATCCACCGCGGGACACCCCTGCAGAGTGCCACACTGGGCCCCGCTCAGCTTGTGCACGCCCAGGGGTGGGAAGCTCCCCCCACCTCCGCCTGCAAGCAGCCTATACACGTGTGAACATTCCAAATCTCAGCTCCCGGCAAAACCAAGTTCTGGGATTGGGGAGCAGGTCACATACAGAAGAGGGAACATAAGCCTGGCGAGGGCCAAAGCAGAGCTAGTGGGGGGACCTGCTTCGTTGGTGCATTGGTTGGTAAACACAGAAACAAAGGGATCCCCCATTTGATCTCCTTCTCTTTATGCCTCTTGGCCTTGAGTTTTCTTCCATCTTATCAGAATCCTAACAAATGCCATGACAACCCCATCACTCTTATGGAAAATGGGGTACTTTGGGGGAAAGAAGTGAGTGGAGGTGCCTTTTCCCCTGCTCCCTCCTATCTGTAATGTTGTGGGCTTGCAGGGACAGACCAGGCTGGAGGAGGAGTCTGGGCGAGCACTGCCTGCATACAGGGCTTGCTGGGAGCTGCTGTGGACTTGGGGCCCTCACACCTCCCTTTCCCTCTGGCCCTGAGGCAGCTATGGAGCGGCCGTGGCAGGGAAAGAGCATCGGGAGACCTGCCTTCTCACCTGCCTCTGCTGCTTCTTGGTTCTGTGGCCCTGAACAAACCCTTCCCCTCTCTGGCGCTCAGTTTCCCCAAATAAGGAAGGGAGACTTTGATTCTGATCTCGGCCCACCCAAGACCCCAACATGGAGACTAGCCCCCTCCCTCACTCTACACAATCCTTCTCTCCTTCCCCAACTCCCTTCTATCCAAAAGGGGCAACTGGTTGCTTCTACACTACAGAAAAGTTAACTCTTATTTTTTATTTGTAAGAAATCCCCGTGAGCACTCTGGATTTTTGCTAAGAGCCTCTCAGGTGTTGTCACATTTGGTGTTATGCCAAAAACTTCCTTTTTTTTGCTCTTCAGCCGTGGCGTGAGTAGACGGGATGAGGGAGGACCCTGGCGTCCCTGTCCCACTCCTCAAGCCAGAGACTGTCCCAGGCCTCTGTCATCCCTCCCTCCTCCTTGTGCCGTTTTTGCCTGGCTCTCTGAGCCTCGGTTTCCTCATCTGTAAAATTGCAGCACTAATTATAGCTACATGAGTGAGAGCACATATAGCATTTGGCTTTATGCCTGGCACTTGGGATGTCCTTTTCTTTTAGCCTCATGTTCTGCCCTCCTTGAGGCTTGGTGCAAGTGGATTTCCTCTGCAAAGCCAGCTGGTTCTGACACCTGCCTGTCCAGTCACTGAGCAGGCCCCCAGCCCTTTATTTCCCGGCTTCCTTCTCCTTATACACCGGAGGAAAAACCCTCCCCAGGAGACTACGGAAATGAGGCTGAAAAAGCCTCCTACAAAATGCAAAGGCCTGCATCCTTCTAAGGAATTAAGAAAATACGTTTATCTTTTCATCTATCTCTGCCTCGTCACCTTGAACAAGTTCTAAATTCTCTGCAGGTAGAAAATAAAGGCAGGACAATACTGTTTATTGAACACAGTGGGAGATATTACAAATGCTCCCCAACATCGGGTTTTGCTTTTCTTTCCTGGGCGTATAGGAAACTATATTATCTCAGCACCCTTGTTGTTAGATGGAGCCATGTGACTAGTTCTGGTCAATTAAAATGGAAATCAAAAGTGTTCTGCCTTGTTCTTTAGTTAATCTCTTCCTCTGCTCTAGTGAACCTGAGGGCTTCTTGTTGAAATGGTGGAAACAGAACTTGATCTTCTGGATCATGTGTCACATGTGGGGGAATGCTGCCCTGGGGAGTGGCCTGGACCAACAACAAACTTTATAAGAGTGAAAAATAAACTTCTGCTGTGTTAAGCCACTGACTTTTGGGGGATATTTGTTATTGCAGCATAGCAATAACTGACTGGTACAAGCACTGTCATGTACAAGTATTTTCATATGCATATGATCTCACTTGATCCTCACCACAACTCTTGAAATAGGTATTATTATTATCGCCATTTTCCAGATGAAGAAGCAGACTGAGACATGTTAGGTAATTGGTCCAAAGTCAACAAGAGGTAGACCCAGAGGTACAGCCAGGTTCATATGCCTCCCAAGCTCTGGGTCTTAACAAGTAGGTAGGTTCCACTCTCTAGAAAGGCAAAATTTGGGAAGCAGGCATGTAAATGGCCAACTCAATGGAGAAATGCTCCCGGTCAGTTTGGGGTAAATCATAATCCTTCAAGTGTGGCCTTCCAGAGTCTGGGAAAAAATGTTCCCAGCTAAAAGTAGCTACACCAGAGGGTCCCAGCCAAAGTCCAACTCTAGGCTGGCAGACTTCTCAAATGGCTTGGAATTCCTCCTGGCCAGGGTTCCACCGGCATGGAAGTGTTTATATTCGCCTCAAATTAGTTCTCCCACGCCTTCCAGAACCCAGCCCATATTTGGGATGGAAAAGGGAAAATGATTCCCAGTGGGGATTCAGAAGCATCAGAAAAATTCCACAGGGGCCACAGCCTCTCTCCACACGGACCAGGTCTCCGAGCAGTCACATCTCCTGGTCCCTCACACCTGGACCCTGTGCCCAGCAGGGCAGCCAGGCCAGAAGGACATGAACCCCCTCACACACTAATTCAGGAGGAAGGCAATTCTGGAAGGACCCTTATGAGGGCCAGTACACCTCCGCAGCCAAATGAGGGGCAAGAAAAGACTTAACTTTTGTTTCTTTCTGTTGAAAGTGGGCTTTTCTTTCTCCCTTCAAGAAGGCACCATGTGATTGGATTGCCTTCAGCTGTGTGGAGCAGAAGCCCCCAAATAAACGTGTCTTTGCAGAAAAACTCCCAGAAGACCACGTGGTGTGTATCCTTTTTATAATGCTCAAAAGCAGGCAAAACAAAGCAATATGTTGTTTGGATGTACCTTTATATGTGACGAAACTACACATACACACACACATACACGGGAATAATAAATGTAGAATTCAGGAGTGGGAGAGCAGGTAAGGGGTGGGATGGTCAGGGGGCCAGTGGAGGAGCAATAACGACTGGTAGTATTCTAGTTCTTGAGTTTTGAGTTGAGCAATGGGTCCACAGATGATTGTTTGTTATTTTAATAAATATACCAGTGGCATGTCATGAACCAAGGCTTATGATTAATCCAATTCTGTCTACCCTTTAATTTAGATCTATCTTTAAAGGGGGTCTAAATAACAGTCAATACTTATATGCCATTTCCTGAGTGCCAGGCACTGTTGTAAGTCCTTCAGGTATACAAACACATTTACACCTCACAGCAGCCTTATGGGGTGGGTCTTATTTTATGTCCGTTTTACAGATGAGGAAACTGAGACAAGAGAGGTTAAGCATCCTGCCCAGGGTCACACAGCTGGTAAATTGTAGGTAGTCAGGCTTCAGAGACCTTGGTCTTGGCTGCTGCACCAGTAAGGATGCAATTACCTCATAGAACTACAAGCCCAGAACCAGAGCTCTTGTTGGGGGCTTAGTTCTGCGGTTCAGCGACATCATCAAAGATGCCGTCTTTATCACGTCCACCATGTCTCCCCAACCCCGCAGACGGGCACATTGTACTTGCAGCATTTTCAGAAAATCACACGCAGTTCCGCAACTCCTTCTCCAAATCTAACTTTTGAGACTTTGCCTCGGGGCCACTGACCAAGCTGAGTCCCATACCCAGAACCAAACCAAGCATCGGCCGCCATGAGTTTAGAACATTCACAAGTCACCCCCTGAGACTGCAAGGGTAGGTGGGAACGGCTGATGAGGAGGAAGGGGGCAACCAAGAGCATTTGCCTCCGCCACTGTTTAGGGTTCCCCCGTGAGCGCTCTGAGAAGAAAAGATGGGTGACTTCACTTGGATTGTGAACATCCTGGACAGAAACCGTGCCTAAGTCCTCCTGTTCTCCCTGCTCCCCTGCCTGGTCAAGTCCATCATATAGCAGGCACCCAGCTGTACTGGATGGGTCAGTGCTGGCGCCTGCCATGCTCACAGACCCCTACTGAGGGAAGAGGGGACAGACTGTCCCTGGAGCCCGGGTGGCCAATGTCTGTCCCATCCTGCCTCTGACCAGAGATGATTGGTCAAATCGATCACCTGACCTAAGGGAAGTTATGTCATAGGTTAGCCGACAGCCTATGATACATCTGGATGCAAAAATCTCCCCAATAGCAATGGTGGTGGTTTAGTGGATGTCTTACCCCAGATTCCCCAGAAAGCAGAACCTGGGTCAAACTTATCTCCTAATGCTTCTTTGGTAGATATAATCCCAGTGGAGCAAGAAGGAGGGGCAACGGAAAGGGAAGTGAGGCAGGGAAGAAGGGCACAGCGGCTCCCCCTTCAGAAGTGAAGAACTTCTTCCCCCAGCTCCTGGGAGTGCTGTTGGAAGACGGCCCCCAGCTGCCACTCCTCTTTGGAGTTGTTTTCACTGAAGTCACCTGGCCGCAGGTCATGCCCCCTTCCTGGAGCAGCCCATCAAATGGCTGAGAAGCACAGGGGCATTAAAAGCTGGACCTCTCTCCCCAACTTTGGACACCTCTGAAGGTCATGCAAGCTTCCAGACTCCCATCAAGGAAACTAAATCACAACTCACATCTCCCTCTGCCCAGCACTGCTTCCATCTGGCCAGTCCACCGGCAGTGACCCCAGGAGCACCCCCAATAAACCCCCTGAGTGCTGAGCTCCATCTCGGGCACTGCTTCCCAGGGAACCCAGAGGGACAGGGGGAAAGCACAATTCAAACGTAAGCATGAATTATTTAAATAAAAAAATAAACAAAAATCAAAAAATTTTTAAATTTAAAAATAATAATAACGAAATAAATAAATGTAAATAAATAAAAAATAAAAATGTAAGCCTGACCTAGCTGACTCCAGCAGCCCAGAAAATCCAGTGGGTTGACCAGCTCTGCGTGATGGGACCACCTCCACAGAGGACACGGGGAAGCGCTGCATCTCAGAAGGGTCTGTCAGAGGGAAGACAGGTGAGAAACTTCATCTCCTGACTCTCGCTCATCCAGGTTTGCCTCACCGGGTGGTCGCTCTTCTTCCATGCATCACTCAGCCCCTCCAGGCAGCCGCTGGTGAAGCCAGTGCCTCCCTGGGCCCCGTCGGATCAATCCCAAAGGCCTCTCCCACCTGGGCAGGTACGGTGGAGGCCATACAGAAGCCGGAGCTTTGCCCCGAGGGAGGCTGAAGTGGCCAGCAGTGCTGAGAGATGAGGTGACAGAGATGGCAGACAGGGCTTTCCGACGACAGGAAGAGCACTAACCATTGCGGGGCCACTCTGGCTGGGGACAGAGCGAGGGGCTGAGGGCCGAGAGCAGATGGGGCCGTATGCATCTGGTTAGGGTCGAATACACTGAGCCAGTCTGATTCTCCTCTCTGGACTGGGAAATACGAGAGGACCGAATGCTGAGAGGCTGTGACAGAGACGGAGCCACAGGGGCCACGAGAGGGTGGAGGCCTTGAGTCGGCAGAAGTTAGGAGAAAGCCGACACGAGGTGGAGAGGCAACAGGAAAGTCACCTTCTGGATGTTTCCTCTGAGCGGAGGACTCTGCCCTCCATGCCGACAGCCCTCTGGGGACAGCCGCCGGGCACTCTGAACGCCTTTCAGTCCCCTACTGCTCGGCGTAGCAGTGACCATCCCTACTCTTAGAGTCTCGGACAATTTTATCGAGATAACCTGAGGGACTCAATTCCCTGTGGCATGAACAGCCTCTTGCAAGGAGCAGGGATGCTCTTGAGGCTCCACCCCTGCTTCTAGATGAGTCCCGTGAGAGCCAGGCCTCAGACTGAGCTTGGACAGTTGGGGAAGGAGACTTGCTCTATAGTGAGTGTGTGTGAGCTGTTCATCTAGCCGCTGCTCCCTCTATTTTGGTGATACGAGAGGAGGCCCTGGGATGGTGTGCGAAACGGATGTAACACAGAGAGTCAGGAAGGTAGCGGGGAGCTAGATCATGAGGGCTCTGTAGGCTACTGGGCAGACTTTGGCTTATATTTCTAAATAATAAACTTTTAAAATCAAAAAAAAAAAGAGGAGGCCCTGGAGCAACCAGGGCTGGGGAGGGACAGACACCACTGGAAACCCAAGGACGAAGCCAACACCACGGAGAGAGGAATGAAGAGACCACTCAGACAGAGAGAAATCAGGTCTAGAATATTTTTTCAGCCTTGAGCCTTTTCATCTGTATTTCTTCTTCCATCAAAAATTACCCTTCCTAAAAAAATAAATAAATAAATAAATAAAAATAAAAAATAAAAAAAAAATTACCCTTCCTAACACTTTGCCCTGTTGGTGGGGATGTAAATAGGTGTAGCCACTATGGAAAACAGTATGAAATTAAAAATAGAACTATTTATGATCCAGCAATTCCACTTCTGGGTATATATCCAAAGGGAATTAAATCATTTTTGAAGAGATAGCAGCATTATCGCAATAGCCAAGCCATGGAAACAACCTAAGTGTCCATCAGTGGATGAATGGATAAAGAAAATGTGGTACATATATACAATGTAATACTATTCAGCCTTAAAAATGAAGGAAATCCTGCCTTTTGTGACAACATGGATGAATCAAGAGGACATTTTGCTAAGTGAAATAAGCTAGACAGAGAAAGACAAATACTGTATGATCTCACTTATATCTGGAATCTTTAAAAAAAAAAAGTCAAACTCATAGAAACAAAGTACAATGGAGGTTGCAGGGGGTTAGGGGTGGGGGAAGTGGGGCGAGGTTGGTGAAAGTGTACAAATTTTCAGTCATAAGATGAATCAGTTCTGAAAACCTAACATACAGCATGATGATTATAGTTGACAATACTGTATTATATACTTGAATTTGTTAAGAAAGTAAATCTTAAACATTCTCACACACACACACACAAGGTAACCATGTGAGGTGATAGATGTGTTAAGTAACTTGATTGTGGGACTCTTTTCACAATGTATACATAGATCAAATCATCACATTGTACATTTTAGATACATTACAATTTTATTTGTTAGTTATACCTCAGTAAACCTGGAAAACAAAATTACCATTCCTTAGTACCAATCTTTCAGGGCCCTGCTAGAAGATTAAAACCAAGCTAGAAACAAACAATCTGATTTTAAAATGGGCAAAGGACTTGAATAGACATTTTTCCAAAGAAGGTATACATATGGCCAATAAACACATGAAAAATGCTCAACATCACTAATCATGAGGGAAATGTAATTCAAAACCACAATGGCATACTACTTAACATCCATCAGGATGGCTATTATTGAAAAGCAAAAAAGAAAAGTGTGATGAGGATGTGGCAAAATTGGAACCCTTGTACATTGCCGTTGGCAATGTAAAATGGTGCAGATGCAGTGGAAGATGGTATGGCGAGTCCTCAAAAATTAAACACAGAACTACCATATGATCCAGCAGTTCAACTTCTGGGTGTATAGATTCACAAAAGAAGTGAATGCAGGGACTCAAGCAGATATTTGTACACCCATGTTCACAGCAGCCTTATTTACAGTAGCCAAAATGTGAAAGTGACCCAAGTATCCTTCAAGAGATGAAAGGATAAACAAAATATGGTAGATAGATATAGCAGAATATTATTCAGCATTTAAAAATTAAACATTAAATTTTTAAAAAATAAATATTATTCAGGCTTTTTTTCTTTAAAAAGAAGGATTCTGACAGATGCTACAACACAGATGGACCTCAAAAATATTATGCTAAGTGAAATAAACCAGTCACAAAAAGGTAAATACTATACGATTCCACTTATACGAGGTGCCTAAAATAGGCAAATTCAGAGAGACAGAAAGTAGAATGGTGGTTTCCAGGGGCCAGGGGCACGTGAAAATCTAGAGTTATTATTTGATGTGTACAGAGTTAAAGCTGGGTAAGATGAAAAAGTTCTGGAGGTGCATGATTGCACAATAATGTGAATATATTGAATATCACAGAACTATATACTTCAAGTGGTTGAAATGGTAAATTTTATGAGTATTTTATCATAATAAAAAAAAAGCTAGATTATTTGGTCAAGTGTGAGAGCTTCTAGGAACCCATAAGACCACTGGGACCTTCATTCACTGTGCAGATGAAGTTCAATGGAGAAAGAGGCTTGTTCCAGGTACAGAGTGGTGATAGCAGAGGCAGGAGAAGAACTTAGGTATCGAGACACTCGGGCCTTCAGCTCGGGCCTTTCAGCTCTGTACTCTGTGACCAGTATCCCAGATCAATGTCTCCACACAAGACCCAGTTCTTCCAAAGGTCTTGGAATCTACCACCAAGACCACTGACCCATAGCCCCTCAAGGAAAGGGACTAGGGGACTCACAGCTCTGGGGGCCAGGCAACGCTCCAGAGACATAGCCCAAGCTTCATCATAAGATTCCTTAGAGTGAAAAACCTTGGGAATTCCCATTTTTCAATCCTGACCATCCATCCCTCATGGTAACTAGAAGGTAGTTCATTGAGAGGCTTTGCGAATTTCATGTCTCTCTTAGTAAAACTGTTTTGACTTTCCTCTTCTTGATCCAGCCAAAACCCTCCAAGATGGCCTACTTTCAGGGTCCATCTCAGAGCACCCCTCTGACATCTAGGCAGGGATGGCAGAAACTATGCACATTCACCACCACATTCCCACCAGTGCCCATGACAGACATCATTAATCGATCAAGTGCCTGTTCCCCACTGCACATGAAGGCCTCAGAATCATATCATCATAGCCTCCAGCTGTCCAATCATTCAGCACTGGTACGCAAGGTGAGATCTATTTGCCAGCTGTCACCTACACTAATCGAACAAACTCTGGGATCTTGAGAAAATCACTTCTCTTTTGGCCTCAATTTCTTTACCTATTATATGAAATGATTTTTGTGTCCCTGCCAGCTCTGTGGTCAGTGAATTCTATAATAGCAGCCTGGAAAATTCTACATTGTGGATAGTAGAGGGAAATTCAGTTGGTTTCAAATGAAATTCTATGGACTTTTTCACATATTTTTTTGGCAGTAGATCTGCCCTCCTTGTTTTATTTGTATCAGGGAGGGTCATGAAGCCAGACATCAGGAGCTGACCGTGCTCCTGGCCAGCCCTCTGGGAGCCATTTCCCACTTCCTGGAGGGCCCCAGAGCCAAGAGAGTCCTAACACTTGCCTTCAATGTGGGACACTTCTGCCCAGTCACCACCTACCAGCAGGAGACAGCCAGGATTGACATTTCTGCCCCTCACATTGCCTCCCACTTGTCCTGTCCCTTGTTCTGGGAGGGCAGCTATGTCACTCCAATGGGGCCTAGACTGCCTTCTCATTTCCCTGCCAGCCAGCCAGGCCACCGTCTCCACCCAGCTCTCGGCCAGCCAGACGGGGATGCATCAGGGGGAGAGGAGAGGACAGGGCCGCCCTCTTGCCACCAAGCACTATAAAAGAGAGCATTAAATCTTGGCCTCCACCAGGGAACTGCCTTAATTAGGGTGGCGCCGAGCAGGACGCCATAATTAACTGTGTGTCTATGTTTCCATCCCAAACACCCATTTCCAGAGCTTTGTGATCCAGTCTTCTAAGAGAAGCTCAGCCAGAAACTTGGCACCAGCAGCCCCAGAGGGGAGGGATAACTGGTTTTCCCCTGTTCTTTCCTTTCATTGCCCCACTCAGGGTGAGCCTCTGGAGGTGGGAGCCATGGTCCTTCCGAAAAAGGGTGTTAATTGTGGGCTCAGAGCTACTGGCTCTGCCTGGTCCCCAACACCAGGGAAGCCCAAAGGTCTGATGTCAGTGTGGGTGGATGCATGTTAGTTTTGCTTGGATAATATTCATTATTCCAGTACTTTGATTTTCCTTAAGGAACCAGCTTCAACCACCTGTAGCTTTAGGGATGAGCCCATGTTTTGGGCTGGCCAATCAGAGCATTATCCCCTGGCCAGTGATTGGATCAGAGTTGGTCCTGTGACCCATGCTGGACAAATAAGCGTCTGTTCCAGGACTCTGGATGGAATCACTGGGAAATGGGTATTTGCTTTCCATTGGGGTTGCTAAACTGGTAAGATGTCAGCCTGGAGCCATGAGGGACCATGTTTGCCAACTCACAAGAGTCTGCCTGAGAATGAGGCCAAATTGAAGAAAGCATGGAAAAAAGATGGAGGATGCCAAGAGACAGAGAGAGAGACCTGATGGCATCTGTTAAGCAGTTGAATCAGCCATACCTGAAGCAAAAATACTCCCAAAGACTTTTAATTACATGAGAGGCAATAAATTCCCCATGTTTGTTTATGTCAGTTTGAACTGAGTGTTTGTCACTTGCAACTTAAAGAGATTTGGCTAAAACAGAGGTCACTACATGGACTCCATGAAATGCAATCCACACAAACCCGTAACGCGCCAGGCAGCACGGCGAATGCAAGGGTGGTCAAGAACGGCACCCAGCCTTCTTGAGCTTCTGGCTTCATGGGGAAGAGGAGACATAAGGGTAAACTGGACTTCCTGTTCTAGCGCCCCACCACATTGAAAGGCTGTCTTCCTTCTGGGCAGCCTGAATCATTGCCTCCAGAGGAGATTGTCATCCCTTTATTGGACAACTGCTGTTGTGCCTGCCCAGAGAGCATGTTGCTCTTCATCTGATCATAGCTCCTTGTTCCTGAGTGACTTGTGTGAAGCACTTGTGTGAACCAGCCCTTGGTTCCAGGAGTGACCTCATGACCAGACCTGATTCCTCAAGACAATATGCCCCCAGCCATAGTGACTGGTGTAGGAATGAGCACATAAACCAAAGCGGACCAGTGAGCATCAATCCTGGAGTTTTGCTGAAATTACTGGGGGAAAGTTACGATGTCTCCTGGGGTTGCTAAGTAGGATTTGGGCCTGATGCTGCCAGGGAGGTGCACTCTGGGAATAAAATCAAAAGAGAGGAAACTGGACCCAAGATCAAGAGAATCAGATCCTGATAACATCCATTATTCCAGTCCTTTATTATTAATTAAATAATAATATTAATTATAATTAATATTAATTAAGTAATTAAGTAATTAATTATACTTATTAATCCAGTACATTATTCCAGATTGTCCACAGGGACAATCCCCTGATAACAAATATAGTTTGAGCACCTGGAACTAGCTGCTGCCTGAAACCCACTCTTCTGGATGGTTCCATTTGAATAAGTGTTCTGCAACTATAAACCTAGAGAAACTTGATTAACGCCCCTAGGATTGAAGGCTCATTACAATCAAACCCCAGCCCACATTTTCATTCTTGTCTCTAATAATGAGCCTCTTACTCCAGCCAGTTGAGATGCTCATCATGCCATCCTGCAACCAGCACTTTGTAGAGTTTTGTGCTCCACCAAGAAACCCTTTTCTCCCCCAATTGCCCATGAAAATCCTGCCCATCATTCGAGACCCAACTCAATGGCCTCCTCCTCCAAAAGGCCCCTGGAGGGGTCTCCCTCTTCTGCATTGTACAGCAGGTCTGATTACTTGGACCAATGGATACACACCCCCTGGTTCTCACCTTCCCTGTTGGCCAGTAACTCCAAGAAGGCTGAGAAATGGGATCCCCATGACCTCATATGAGCCTGCATCCAGGCCTGAAACCGAATCCATGGCCAAATTTTTCAGTCACAGGTGCCAATTAATTGCATTTTTTCTTTAAATAAGATTGAGTTGGGTTTCTGACTATTACAGCCGAAGAGTTGTAATGGTGGCTATGTTTTTCCCTAATTACAAAAGTGATACATACTTGTTGAAGATCAGCAGAAAATATCGATAAACACACAAAGGAAAATAAAAATGACTCCTACTCCCAACACCCAGAAACCATTTTAAATATAATGGAGTAAACGTCCCTTTAGACTTGTTTCTATACATATATATGTACCTATTTATTTAGATGAGATCAGATTCTAATACAGACAGGGTTTTTTTACTCTTTGTTGAAGTAGAACATATATACAGAAAAGGGCACAAATCACAAGGATGCAGGCTGATAAATTTCACAAAGTGAACATAGCTGTTACCAGCATCCAGCTCAAGAAACAGTGTCAGTCGAAGACCTTCAGATCTTTTTCTGGTTCATCCTGCAATCACAGAGAGCATTATCCTCGTGGAATCAGCCTCCTTAATTCTTGGTGAACAATCAATTTGTTTCCAATTTTTTTGCTGTTGAAAACAAAGCCACAGGGACAATCCCCTGTATACACATAATTTTGCTTGGCGGGGGCTTATGTTCTAGGATAAATTCCTAGTAATAGCTAACATTTCTGGCCCTTTCTGCCAGGCACTGCATTAAATACTTTTTATGGATTAGCTCACTTGAGCCTCTCAATGATTAACTGAAATAGGGACTTTTATTGTCCCCATTTTACAGAAGTGGGACTGCAGAGTCAAAGGGCAGGTCCATTTTCCATCTTGATTCCCATTTTCTAGCTGCCCTCCATCCCACTAGACCAATTAATTCTCCCTCCAACAGCACAAAAGTTCAATTTTCCTTCCATACTTCCCAAAGCTGGATGCTATCAATTATTTGAATTGCCAGTCTTGGCCACACTGATATGTGAAAAATCACAGCTTATTATAGATATGTTTTCATTTCTTTCATTTTTTAGTAAGATTGAACAGCTTGTTTCATATTAATTAGCCATCTATACTTCTTTTCTAAGTTACCTGTTCATGCCTTTTGCCTATTTTTCTTTCTGCTGAGGATACTGGATTTATTTTCGCATATTAGAGGTATTCACCTTTTGCCTTTCAGATATATTGCAGATATTTTCCAACTTTACTTTTTTTCCCTTCTAAAGGTGATTTTTGTGCCATAAAAGAGTTTGTGGGGTTTGGGGATTTGGGGTATTTGTATGACCAACAATCATTTTCTTTATGATTCCCCCTTTGTAAAATGGGGAGGGATGGACCAAATCTGTGATGTCTAAAATGTGATCCACACGGCTCGGGAGTCCTGAGACTCCCCACAGACCCCTTGGGGAGGTAGGACATGGGAAGAGGTCTGAGCTGTCTTTTTCCTGGGTTCCTGGTTCCACTCATGGTTCAGCTAAATAACTTGGGTATTGGTTGAGGTACCAACCATCCAGGCTGATCTCTCCACCAGCTCTTGGGGCCTTAGGAATGGGAACCCCCTCCCCTCTCACAATCTCTGGGGAATCTCTTAGGTTTTCTCCATCACCCCTGCCCTCAATGTCCTAACCTGAGCTGGTCAGTGATGGGTCAGTCACCATCCTGCCCACCACATCCTGTCCAGCCCCTGCCCCAGACAGGAGCCCCAGCCATTTCTCTTGAATACCCTCTCTCTCTTCTAGCATCACTCATGCAAAGCTCTTTGTGGACATCAGCCTTGATCGGTTTTATGATGATGGAGGGGGTTATATCACAGTACCACCCAGCAAACAACCCCAAACTAGGCATTCCTGTACTTAGAAGCCCTTCACCTGCCATTGTCACCCCCCCCAACCCCCAGTCTTCCACCTGGCCTGGGTCCTCTCTCACACACTGGACACTTATCTACTTTTTCTGGAATCCTTCCCCTAGGACTCTCCCTAGAAACTTTATTTTCACTGGTTTATTAGGCAAAGCGTATGTGGCCCTCCTTCCATTGTTTGCTTGGGCACTACTTACGCATGTGTGTGTGGACACCATTGAACTAGATCCCTGGTTTTCAAAGTGTGATCCAGGGACCCCAGGAATCCCCAAGATCCTTTCAGGGGGTCCACTGGTTAAAAGTATTTTTATAATAATACTGTAGTAGGTTGAATAGTGGTCCCCCAATAGATATTCCCATGTCCTAATCCCTAGAAACTGCGACCGTGATCTTATCTGACAAAAAGTTCTTTTCAGATGTTACTAAGGATCTTGAGATGAGGAGGTCGACCTGAATTATCCGCGGGGGCCCTAAATCCAATGATAAGTGACCTTCTAAGATAGACACACAGAGGAGAAGCTGGTGTCAAGATGGAGGCAGAGATGGAAGTGACACAGCTGCGAGCCTGGGAATGCAGACGGCCACCAGAAGCTGGAAGAGGCGAGGAATGGATTCTCCCCTAGAGTCTGTGGAAGAAGCATGGTCCCGCTGACACCTGGATTTCGGACTTCTGGCATCTGGATCTGTGAGAGAATAAATTTCTGTTGTTTCAAGTCACCAAGTTTAAGGCAATTTGTCACAGCAGCCACCGAAAACTAATACGAATGCTGAGACGTCATTTGCCTTTTTCACTCTCATTCCTCCCTGAGCGTACAGTGGAGTTTTCCAGAGACTACAAGACATGTGATGTTGGAACAAATTGGATGCAGAAGCTGATAGGAGAATCCAGCTGTCTTCTATTAGCCAGACATTTGGAGAGTTGCAAAGGTGAAAAACAATGCCGTTCTTCCTACCAAATCGTTTTTTTGGGGGGAAATCTAGTTCTTTTTCATTAAAAAACATTATGTTAACATGAGAGGACTTTTAAAAAATTAATAAATAAGCATTTTTTAATTTTCTCAGTTTTAATTTCTAATACAGTGCATATTGATAGCTGTAATCCACATAAACAAAATTCTCTGGGGTCCTCAGTACATTTAGGAGTGTAAAGTAGTCCTAAGATTAAAGCACTTGATAATTATCTTAACTAGATAATGTCTCCCTCACCTTCTCACTCTGACTCTGTTCCCACCTCAGCAAAATGTACAAGGACAGGTTGCACGTGACTGTAATTAACAGAGCACACAATTCAAAGTGGCTTAACCGAGAGAAATGTATCATCTCACAAAACATTTGGTCAATTCATTCCATCATCACTCCCAGCCATCATGTTTCTGTTTGTTCTGCTCTGCTGCCTTTAGAGAGCTGATCTTTCTCCTCATGGTCACAGGATGGCTGCAGCTGTGCCAAGCATCACATCCTCACACAATAATGTCTAAAGGTGGAAAAAGGAAACATCCTTACCTTGAGCCTCATTTTAGAAGCTAAGGAGGGCCCCTCCCCTGACTTCTCCTCATACCTCATTGGCCAGAATTCCATCACAGGCCCGTCTCTGCCCAGGAGAATGGCATTTTTGTGATTAGCCCAGTATGGTCAAGATCAACCTCCTTGACTGAGAGGACGGCCAGTCTTCCCTGAAGACATGGTCATCTAATTAGGGTTTTATCAGCAAGAAAGGGGAGTCAGACTGTGAGACGTGATCACAGTGTCTGCCATTCCAACGCAGGGATTTAGGATCTGTGGAGTGGGCAGCTGCACCTCATACCGACGTGGCTCTCCACTGCTCAGGTATTTAGGGCACAGCCTGTGTAAGCCCAGCTGAGCCCCGGCCCCCACTCCGACCCCTCAGAGCCACCTCAGCCCCATGAGCCCCAGACCTGTGGAACCTCGGTGCCTCCCACAGCAATGCCCCACTCCCACGGCACAACGGTCAGCCCCTTGTAGGTCAGAGGCCTCGTGCACCCCTCCTGGTCCCAGTCTTGCTTGGACGTCACCCTTTTCCACTTTGGCAGGTTTTAATAACTTCGAAGGTCAGGAAGATGGTCCTCCCAGGAAACACCCAGAGTGTTTTACAGCATTTCCCATGCTTTTCACGTTAACATTCAAGCTCTATATAATCTCTCTAAAATACTGCAAAGTTCTCCTTAGCAGCCTGTCTCCCTCTCTCTCTCTCTCTCTCTCTCTCTCTCTCTCTCTCTCTCTCTCTCTCTCTCTCTCACACACACACACGCACACACACATGTTAGGAATAACTCAAATTCTGGAATCTTTGTTTTGCAATTTATCTGCCGTGCAACCTTGGGCTTGTAACTTACCCACTCTGGGCCTATGTTTCTTTACTTCTAAGAAGAGGGTAACAGTAGCTTATGACCTGGGATTGCTGAGGATTAAATGAGATGATGCATGTAAAGTCACTCCTTGTCAAGACTCAAATTGTCAGGTGTCACATTATTGTTGCATCTCAACCGCTGAACAGCGTTTCAAAGCCTACAGAGTGCCTGAACTTCATTTTATCATCTGAGATTCACAGCAGGGAAAGTGTTATGCCCCATGTTACAGGTGAGACAATTGAGGGCCAATCAGGCCAAGTGATCCGGCCAAGGTCACGCAGGCAACTCAAAACCAGTTCTGTTATCCAGGCTCTCAGATTCCAAGCCCAGGGCCCCTCCAGGTTCACACTGCCTCCCTGACCTCCATCTGCGTGACCCAGACTGCTCAGCTACCAAAAACCTGGAAAGAGCTATAGGAATCAAGTCTGGGCCTTTGGTCCTCACATGGCCAGGAGTAGCAAGGGCGGCTGCAAATACCCAGGAGAGGGGAGGAGGGATGCCTCTTCCAGTTCACAGCCCATGAAGGGAAAGCAGCTTCTTAAAGGACCTGAGTAAGGAGAGACCTTCCAAGAATGCAAATCTAGAATATAGAAATTAAAAGGACAGACGCATTTGACTATATAACAATGTTCATCTTTTGTAAGGCAAAAGATGACATAAGCAAAGTTAACAGACAAACAATAAATTCGAAAAAAATATTTGTGATGCAGAGGACAAGGGGTTACCATCTATAATATACAAAGGGCTCTTACAAAGTGAAGAGAAAAGGGCAAACAACCCAAAAGAAATTATGGCAAAGGACATGAATAGGCAATTCACAAAAGAATGAAGCCAAATGGCCACAAACAAATGAAAAGATGCTCACACTCATTAGTGGTCAGGGACATGCAAATTAAACTGACAATGAGATATCGCAGAGGAAAATTTAAAAGAACAAGAATGCAATTGCTGGCAGGGATTTAGGGAAAAGCTACGTTCATATGTTGTTGCTGAAGATGTAAATTATTACTGTCTTTTTAAGAAGAAACCTGGCAACACCAATTAAAACTTCAGGAGTTACATGAACATTTTGCATTTAAAAATGTATATCGAGGGCTTCCCTGGTGGCTTAGTGGTTGAGAATCTGCCTGCCAATGCAGGGGACACGGGTTCGAGCCCTGGTCTGGGAAGATCCCACATGCCGCGGAGCAACTAGGCCTGTGAGCCACAACTACTGAGCCTGCGCGTCTGGAGCCTGTGCTCCGCAGCAAGAGGCCGTGATAGTGAGAGGCCTGTGCACCGCGATGAAGAGTGGCCCCCACTTGCCGTAACTAGAGAAAGCCCTTGCACAGAAACGAAGACCCAACACAGCCAAAAATAAATAAATAAACAAATACGTTAAAAAAAAAAAAATATATATATATATATGTATATACATATATATATCGAGGGATTTCCCTGGTGGCACAGTGGTTAAGAATCCGCCTGCCAATGCAGGGGACACAGGTTCGAGGCCTGGTCCGGGAAGATTCCACATGCCACGGAGCAACTAAGCCCGTGTGCCACAACTACTGAGCCTGTGCTCTAGAGCCCGCAAGCCACAACTACTGAAGCCTGTGAGCCTAGAGCCCGTGCTCCGCAACAAGAGAAGCCACTGCAATGAAAAGCCCGCGCACCGCAACGAAGAGTAGCCCCTGCTGGCCGCAACTAGAGAAAGCCTGCGCACAGCAGCGAAGACCCAACGCGGCCAAAAATAAATAAATAAATAAATAATATATATACATATATATATATATATATATATCTTGATTTCCTTTGGCCCAATCCTCACCCTGGAAATCTATCTAATAGAAATTAAAGTACCATATCCTAAGGAAAAATGAAAAAAGATGTTTATTGAATTATTATTCATAATGACAAAAAAAAACCTCAAAAGAAAGCGTGGCAGACTGACACACAGGGAAGACCTGGTTTCCCAGACTCCCTCGCACCTCGGTTGGGTCCATGTGACTGGGTTCTAGCTAGTAGATCAGAGGAAGAAGTGATGTGTGGCCATAAAGCCCACTGCACGATCTCCCCTCTCTCTTCCCCTCTGCAGTGACCGCCCAATTCCTGAGTCCCTGTTTGGAGACCACCATCCCAAAGGTGCCCAACCACACTGCACTGGGACAGGAACAAGAAATAAACTCTTGCTGTGTTCAGGCGCTGTGATTTCACGGCTTCCTCGTGGCCACAGCACAGGCTCACTTTAATGAATACGCAGCCTGAGTGTCCATCAGTGGAAAATGACTGACTGAATGATGGCACAGCATAGCCTAGACTACTCCTCAGCCTGCAAGGAATGAATTAGAGCTAGACTAAGGGATTTCCACACCACTGAAGGAGAAAAGCGAAATGCAGAGAGGCACATGTAATATCTTGCTTTGGTCATGTAAACAATGATGGAGAAGACCCTCTAATGGTACATGTGTACGTGTCTATGTGTGTGTGTGATATGTGCATATGTGGCTATATGAGAATGGACAGAGACCTGGAGGGATACTTCTAGCTTGCAGGCATGAATTGGGAGGGAGAGGGAGAAAAGAAAGTGAGGAAGGCCAAGCAATAAAGTAGAAAAATGCATCAACAAACATAGTTTCCATGAGTATATTTTTGCACTTATGAATGTGCAGAAGTAAACATAAAAATGTTTTCATATTAGAGAATAAAACCTATTGTCTTTAGTGCAAGAGAAAAAAAGCAATCACGTAGCTGGAAGATGCAGGGGAGAAGGGGCTGAGGCACCAGGAGTGGATGCAGAAAATTTGGTCCTTGCCTCAAATCTGATTAAACCTTTCTGTCTGGCTGAGTCTGTTCAGGACGTATCCCCCACTGAGATGTGGCTAAAAACAAGGAGGAAGGAAGGTAACCATCCTGGTGTGGGAGCTGCAGCCAGAGGGTGGGGGCTGCCTCCCAGTCTTATGAGAAAATGGGGGCGCTTTCAGTCCACAGCTCAACAGCTCTGCCAGCATGTTAGGGAGAATCTGCTGAACAGGAAAGACCCTTAGAAGTCACCAGGGAAAAAGGTCACACTGTGTGCCCAGAGTTCAAATCCAATACTAATCAGAGTTTGTTTGGCTTACACAGTGATGTCTAAAAAATTCAAACTGGTTGCCAACATACTCAGATTGGCAGATTTCATACACACACACACACACACACACACACACACACACACACTCACACACTTCAGATTTATTATCTCCAGCTTATAGTTTAAAAAAAAATCAGGTTATCTGGCCATACTGTGCCCACATTTCTGAATGGCTACAACTGGGTGGAGCTGGAGAATGGCCACCCCCTTTAGACAGGGCATGCGTTCTTCAGTTTGCTACAGTCTCCACCGCTCCCTACTGCTGCACCAGGACACTCCACCCACTGACAAGCCCCAAAGTCACATTTGTGGGTGTGACCTCACCTCTCCATCGGCCCCTTTCCCACACACTCTGACAAAGTGAAAATCGTACCCTGTGGGTTTTGGTAGAAGACAGACACACCTGGATTCTGGCTTTACCCCTTAGTATCTGCAATCCCTTCACAATGCATCAACTCAGCTAAGCTGGAACCACGTTGTCCCAGAACTTCCTTGTGGTTCTGAGGTAGTGTTGGCCAAAACAGACCTTATGTGTGAGATCTGGAAGGTGGAAATGAAGCAGCAACCATAGTTTTTATGCTCTGAAGGTCATGCAGGGTCCCAGGCCCTGCGGTGGCTTGCCCATGCTGCCAGCAATCTGCTGGCCATCCTCACTGGCAGGGGCAGCCCCTGGCTTCTCCAGCTCCTTCCAGATCTCCCTCGGTATCTTCCAGTCCTGGGCCAGATGTGTGTACAGCTCCATGGTGAAGCACACCAGCTTCTCCTACAGGTCACCCTCAGCACCCAGGTTAGAAAAGGTGAGAGACAGATGTTGCTTCTAATTTGTCCTTGCTCTCATCCACATCCACCTTTCCTTCCCAGGCTTCAGTCAGACTGACTTTAGGCTCAACTCCAGACACAGAGGTAACAGCCTGAACAATCACATAAAGTATAACGCCCGTAATAAATCCATTTTCTGTATTACTTACAGAGGTTCTGTTTCCCTGATCAAACCCTGACACATCTGTGTGATCTTAGACAAGTTACTTAACCTCTCTGAGCCTCACGTCCCTCATCTTAAAATGCTAATGATAACAGTATGATGAACGCCCATGATAACACTATAATCTCATATGATTATGGTGAAGGACAAGATGGGAAATGTATGTAAAGTGCTTAGCAAATGCTCCATAAGTGCCATGTATTATAAAACTGCAGTGTTTTTAAGTGGGAGCTGTGCATTTATCTATATAACATCAGGAAAGAAATAAACTAACTGAAGACACCTAGTTTGATCCTTTGTCATCTAAATTAACAATGCTTCCTCCTCACTCTGCAATATTTTAAACTCTCCCCAAATGTATGTGTGTGTGTGTGTGTGTGTGTGTGTGTGCATGAGTGTATGTGCATGTAGAATGGGAAATTTGAAAATTCTAAAATAGTTCTTTCATTTAAATTTAGTACAGACAACCTCTCTTAGACTGCATCCCAGGAATCAGGAGAAGAAATGAAGGTTTATGCATGGGAGATCACCAGGAGTCCTCCTGGGGTCCCTACCCCAAGGGTGAGGGAATCTGGGTTGGGCAGAGGGAGAAGTGGGCTGCAAGCCAACTAACACAGACGCCTCTGGCAACCCCGCAGAAGGCTTTGGAATCCTCAGGGCCCTTTAGAGTTGCCCCAAACTAAGGCAGGGTCTAGCCTTTGTCCTGCACCCAGGCCACTCATCAAATGTGGACCACATTCACTTAGAGAGGTGGCATAAGCATAGCAAGGGTGCTCCTCCCGCCAAGGGGAAGGGCTCACCTGAGCCATCAGCCACCAGCATTCCACAGCTGAGGGAACGAGCCAATGTCCTACGGGGGCAGCCTGGGTTGCATACCACAGCAACCACTACGCCACCCGAAGTTTTTTTAATCTGCCTACGATCGAGCAAGATTAAGGGCTAGCTGTTTATGAAGTCAGATTCACTCAATATAACATGTCTCTCTTGTTTACGCTGTCTCCTACTGCCTGTCAAAGAGACACCTTGAAAACTCTGTGTCCTGAATGGGAGGTTCTGGGCTGTGGAGGGAACCTCAGAGAGGCAGGTCCACTGTGAAACATTGTGAATTTGGCATTGACTGCTGGGGTCCAGAATCGCCCAGATGAGGTCCCGCCCTTGAGGACCGCAAACAGTGTGGGACACAGACACCGCCTGACCGTCTAAGCTGGGCAGACGGCAACACATGCCAGGGCGGATGTTTGAGCAGGTGACCCTTTCCTCTTGAGTGGAGGGCCATGAGGGCACTGGCTTTGCTTAATTTGCTGCTATATCCCCTGTGCTTGAGTAGGTGCTCAAAATGTAACTGTTGAATGAATGAAAGAATCACTGGATTCAGACTTGAGCTGCTTTTAAAGGCCTGCTCCTCTATTCAAGAAGTGTACAGATGAAAGACAAAACTGGTACAACCAGCATTTTCTCCGCTGGAAATGGGAATGCCTCTGCTCATTCTGATGGCACCCTTCTGCCCACGTTTCCCCCAAGTCCAGGAACATGCTCCTTCTCTCCCTCCCACACGGCTGAGTTCCACTTCCTGCAGGAAGTCTTCCCTGACTCCATGACCCCACCCACACACGTGCACACCCCTGCACACTCTCTCCCCCAAAGAGCAATTGTGGGCCTTGGAGGTCAGGACAGAGCGATTGGAAGGAAAGGCTCAGAGTCGCAGCTCCTTCCTTCCCACCTCCATCTCAACAGGTGTCCACCCTCCTCCAGGTCGCCACAAGCCCAGGAATGGTGCTCTCCCTACATGGGTTAGATCAGTCTAACCAGCCGTGGTGAGCCCATCCCCCATCCTTCTCAGGATCCACATGGGATGCAATTCTGGCCAATGAGGCCTGAGGGAAAATGGGCTGGGGCTTTTATGAAAAGTTTCCTCACTGATGAAATATGTACAGGAAGAGAGTCTCCTTTATGGACCACATATTGTCACATTTGGAAGGGACCCAGGAGCTGTGGCTGCCCCTCGTGCATGTGACAGCAGCCAGCCTGAGCTTGCAGACAGAGTAGGCTCTGAGTTAATCGATGCTCTTGTAATGGACAGCACTGGTCTCTGCCAGACCCCCTCGGGGGCCTTCCACCTTTCTGTGCAGCGGTTCCCAACTTCTGGCTTCTGCGTGCTTTGCTTTTGATGGCCCGTACCCACAATCCTTCAGAGGCCTGACTTTGGACTACTGGAGTCATTTGCTTGCAGAGGAAGAAAGCCATAGGCCATGGTTAGGGAGGAGCCTTCTCTGTCCTGCTGGACATGGCCAAAGAAGCCTGCGGCTGCTCTTGTCACAAGCAGTCACTTTACAATCATCTGGCTTTGCGAGTGGCAATGGTAGAGAGGCTGAATGATATCATCGAGCTGCTGATTATCATGCCCAAAGCCCACCTTACCTCTAGACCCCCGGGGGGGTGAAATAATAAAGCTCTTGGCTCCTTAAGCCACTTGGATGTGGGGTTTCTGTGCTGTGCAGTCAGAAGCACTCTAAGTCATCTAAAGGCCATGCTCTTGTTAGTGTGACCACTACACACACACACACACACACACACACACACACATACCCCCTATGTATGTATATACTCAGGAATGTGCACACAACTGCAAGATCAATTTTCAAAAACCCAACAGCTTCAAAATTAATTTGAAGGAAAATGGTGCAGCCACTGTGGAAGACAGTAGGGCAGTTTCTCAAAAAATTAAACACAGAATTACCATATGATCCAGCAATTCCACCTCTGGACATATACCCAAAAGAATTGAAAGCAGGGATTCAAACATATTTGTACACCAATGTTTGTAGCAGCATAATTCACAATAGCTAAATGGTAGAAACAACCCAAATGTCCATAGATGAATGAATGGATAAACAAAACATGGTATGTACATCCAGTAGAATTAGCCTTAGAAAGGAAGGAGATTTTGACACACCCTATAACATGGATGAACCTTGAAGCCTTTATACTAAGTGAAATAAGCCAGTCAATTTCAGGATGAATATTGTCTGATTCCACTTATGTGAGGTACATATAATAGTTACATTCATAGAGACAGTAAATAGAATGGTGGTATCCAGGGGCTGGGAGGGAGGGGAAAGGGGATAGTGTTTATTGAGTATGGAGTTTCAGTTTGGGAAGATGAAAATGTTCTGGAGATGGATGATGGTGATTGTTGCACGGCAATGTGAATGTAGTTAATACTGAACTATATACTTTAAAAAGGTTAAGATGGTAAATTTTATGTTATGTATATTTTACCACAATTTTTAAAAAAAGATTTGAAAACATAAAATTAAAAAATCCCCTTCACAATAACAACAACACACAAGGCACCTCGGAACAAACCCAATCAGAACTTCACAGGACTCTGGAGAAAACCATAAAACTTTACTACTGAGGAGATGTAAAGGTTGATTTTTTTTTTTTAGAATAAGAGATTTTTTTAAAATTTTTATTGGGATATAGTTGTTCTACAATGTTGTGTTAGTTTCTACTGTACAGTGAAGTGAATCAGCCATATGTATACATATGTCCCCTCTTTTTTGGATTTCCTTACATTTAGGTCACCACAGAGCACTAAGTAGAGTTCACTGTGCTATACAGCAGGTTCTCATTAGTTATCTATTTTATACATATTAGTGTATATATGTCAATCCCAATCTCCCAATTCATCACACCACCATGCCCCCCGTAAATGTTGATCTTAAGTGGAGATATACCATGTTCATGGAGGAAAAGAACCAATGTTGTAAAGAGGTCAAATCTTCCCAAATTAATCTATAACATAATGCAATTCCAAACAAGACCCCAACAACATTTTTCATGGAACTCAATAAGCTGATTCTAAAAATCCTATGGAGGAAGGACTATAATACAAGAATAGCATACACTCAGAAAAGTGCACAAATTAGAAGTGTACAGCTCAATGAAGTTTTACAAAGTGAAACACACCATTTCACCAAGACTTAGATCAAGAAACAGAATATTGCCCCAGAAGACCTCCTTGTACTCCCCTGCAGTCACTACCACCTTTAAGGCCTCTATCTTAATCAACTAGCTTTGCCTGGTTTTGAACTCCCTTCACCTGGGATCATACCTTATGTACTCTTTTATATCTGGCCTCTTTCACTCAACATCATGATTATGCAATTCATCCATGTTGTTGCCTGAGTTGTCAATCATTTATTCTCATTTCTGTGTAATATCCCAATGTACAACTAACTCACCATCTATTTAGCTATTCTACTGTTCACAAGCATTTGGGTAGTTTCCAGCTTGCAGATACTGCAAATAGCATTCTGCTACTTGTCTTTTGATCCACATTTATGCACAAACTTGTTGAGCATATTCCTAAGAGTGGAACTACTGGGTCATCAAGAAAGTTTTAAAAGAACAGAGGATGTTTGTGGGTGCGGTGGGAACGAGGCAGTCTTGCCCTACTGGAAATCAAAATGAATTATAAAGCTATAATAATTAAAAGGCACACATGTTAACACATCCCCAGATCTACACACACACACAAGCAAACACAGGCACGCACATGGAACTCATGCACACATATACATCCACACACAGGCATACTCTCCCGCCCCGCATACTCCACCAGTCAGCACAGACAGCTCATGGCCGGACTTCCCAGACCAGATAACTGAGTGTCGCGGTCCCTTTCAAGTGGTATCAGAGCACAGGCCTGCAAGTATCCAGGAGACGGCTGATGGAGAAGGGGAAGAAGAGAGAGAGCCCCCCCCCACCCGCCCACTGGCTTTAAAGAGAGAACAAAGTGAGCGGGATCAGAGGGTGCAAGGTGATGGCAGCGACGCTGAAGCCATTTATCACTGCCAGATGTGTGAAGGGTCAGGCTGCAGGGCACGCTGGAAGTGCCAGCAGGGGTGCCTGGACCCCAGACACAGCGAGAAATAACCTGTCCAGTGGGCAAGAGACCAAGGAAGGGCTGCCAGGACCCGCATGATAATGCGCTCTTTTTTGCCCAGGCCAGAAGGGGCTGGGGGCCAGGACAGAGGCAGCAACAGCTTAATAAAGGGCTGTCAGTCAAATCTCTAAAAATACCCTCCTGCTGCCAGCAGGCTCACTCCTGCGCCTGCCTGGGCTTCCTGCTGCCTGAATGGTCCCTTGGTGACACAAAAGGACAAATGTTTGCCCAGAGAGGCCTGGTGTCAGGAACACACATGGTCTCTCCGTGGCTGGAATCTGTCCTCTCCCCTACCGCACCCCTCCAGGACCCTCAGACAGGCACACCCTGGGCCAGGAAGGGGGTCATGAGGATCATGGGACCAAGGCATACTTCCACCCCGGGCTTCTCCATCCTCTGGAAAGGCATGAACATCAGACACCTCTCCTTGCAGGTGGCTCCCAAACCAGCAAAGAGCCAAGTTTCACAAGGGATCCCAGAGACTCCCAGTCAGATGGGGGAGGCACCACAAGCTTCAGGGAAGCTCCTGGTCCGGCTTCTGCTAAGTTACCAGTTTGGTGGGGGGGGCCCTACACCTGTGCTTGGAGAGACCCCAGTCTGTTGAGGGAAGCACGGCCACTGCCCCGGAATCACTTCTGGTGTAATGGAGAAGGCTCAGCTCTTGCCTTGAGGAACTCCCAGTGTGATGAGGGAGGAACAACTTCCCAAAGACAGGTTCCCACACAGTGACAATAACAGACTTCTAGCCAAAACGCCCTTTAGTCCAGTGCCCCTCAAACTTTAATGCATGTCCAATTCACTGGGAAGCTTTTTTTTTTTTTTGTAATTTCATTTATTTTTGGCTGCGTTGGGTTTTCATTGCTGCAGGTGGGCTTTCTCTAGTTGTGGCGAGCGGGGGCTTCTTCGTTGCAGTGTGCGGGCTTCTCATTGCGGTGGCTTCTCTTGTTGCGGAGCACCGGCTCTCGGGTGTGCAGGCTTCAGTAGTTGTGGCACGCGGGCTCAGTAGTTGTGGCTCACGGGCTCTAGAGCACAGGCTCAGTAGTTGTGGCGCACGTGCTTAGTTGCTCCGCAGCATGTGGGATCTTCTGAACCAGGGCTCGAACCCCTGTCCCCTGCATTGGCAGGCAGATTCTTGACCACTGCGCCGACAGGGAAGTCCCCACTGGGAATCTTTTAAAATACAAATTTCATTCTGTATATGCTGGGGTGGGCCTGAGATTCTGCATTTCTAACAAGATCCCCAGTGATGCCAGTGCTCCTGGTGCCTGAGTAGCAAGATGAGCTGTATGGTGGGTGTAGATAACTAAATTCTATTGGCTGTTCTGCTGACTGAAACAGCCCTGAGCTGGGTCTACCTGGGAGGGCTCCTTGGAGGAAGTACAGTAGAATCTGATGGGCAGAGGGAGAACTCTGGAGAACTGGCCCTAAGTCCAAATCTGGGCTCCGGCATTTATTAGCTGTGTGGCTTTGGGCAAGTTTCTTGACTTCTCTGAAATTAGGACAACAGTGGCCATGCCCACCTCACAGGGTGGTGTGAGCCGATGGAGCAGTAGCCCAGGCCTGGCACACACCTGGCACATGGCAGGGGCTCAAGACATGCCAGCCACTGCTTTTATAATAAACTAACCATTGTGCCTACACCCGGGAGGGCCAAGCCTCAAGACAGAACTGGAAGGGGGCTGCTCCTAAAGGCAGCGATGCAGAGAGGCCCTGGTGGATGTCAGGTGGCCGTAGAGGTGCCGGGCAAGTCCTTGACCTTCCTGAGCATCAGTTTTCTCACCTGTAAAATGGAGATCATAGCATGGCCTGTCTCTGCAGATGTAGTGAACGGTCAGGATATCCTACACGCACAGCCGGGGAGCACAGCGCCTGGCACACAGTAGGCGCTCGATAAAGCGCTCTCCAGGGGTGGCGGTGGGGGACAGCGGTGCCGGGACCCCAGCTGGCCTGGAGCCCGGCTGAGCGCAGGAAGCCCGCGGCCCGCTCTGGCCCCCCACCCCACCCCCACCCGCCCCACCCCCACCCGGAGGCCGCCTTTGAGCCCTGCGCTGCGCTTTGAAGTCCCAGATGGGCCTGGAGGAAAGAGGATCCCCGCGCCCAGCCCCCAGCCCGCACCTGGATAAACACGCGCCGCCAGCCCCGCCGCCAGCCCCGGACCGACGGCCTGGCGGCAGGGACGGCCAGGCGGCCGGAGCGGCCCGTCCGCGGCTCACTTCAAAGCGCCAGCGGCCGCCAGCGGGAGGGGGCCCTAATCAGGCCCGGCTGCCGCCGCCTGGGCGCAGAGCCCTGCCCCGCCGGCCCGCGCCGCCCCCGCCATCTGCTCCGCGTTAGAGCGCGCACCGATGGGGGCAGGGGCGGCGGGGATTGAATGGCACAGTCACTGGCTGTCCGAATTGGGAGGCCACGGCAGTCATCTCCCCCGGCTAATTCCATTACATCACCACTTCATTAATTCATTCGTTAACTCAGCAAATACGTACTGAGTGCCAGGTAGGTGCCAGGCACTGACCGTGCTGGATGAGGGAAATACAGTTGTTTCCTTCATTCATTCATTTCACAAATATTTGTTGAACTCCCATATACTAACAGACCTTGGGGATACAATCCTTTCATTCATCCAATACATTTTTGAGTGTCTATTATGTGCTACATGTTGTCCCCAACTTCATCTCCGCCCAGCCACCTTCAAACTACTCAAAACTCCTCCTTGCTGTCTCTCCCACCTCCATGCTTCAGCACTTGTTCTCTCTGCCTAGAATGCCCTCCTCTGCCCTAAACAAACTCCTACTCATCCTGCAAGAGCCCAGTTTAAAAGTTTCCTCCTGGACTTCCCTGGTGGCACAGTGGTTAAGAATCCGCCTGCCAATGCAGGGGACACAGGTTCGAGCCCTGGTCTGGGAAGATCCCACATACCACAGAGCAACCAAGCCCGTGCGCCACAACTACTGAGCCTGTGCTCTAGAGCCCGGGAGCCACAACTACTGAAGCCCATGCATCCTAGAGCCCGTGCTCCGCAACAAGAGAAGCCACCGCAATGAGAAGCCCACGCACCGCAACAAAGAGTAGCCCCTGCTCACCACAACTAGAGAAAGCCTGCGCACAGCAACGAAGACCCAACACAGCCATAAATAAATAAAGTTTCCTCCTTTGTGAAGCCTTCTCCCCTCTGATAGTCCCCATCCTAAGTCCACACAGTCCCCCCCCATCCTGCTACAGAACATTTGGCCTTGAATGACAGTGATTTATTCCTTTGCAGGGTCTGTGTGCCCCCCACGGACTAACAGCTCCCACCTGGGCCCGACCAGGCTGTGTGGCTCTATAACCTCTCTGTGCCTCAGTTTTCTCATTTAGAATCAAGAAAGGACAGGATTCCCCCTTGCAGGATTGTGGGAAATAGGTGGGTCAAATACAAGGCCAGGCTGGGTGGGGCAAGAGCCTGGTAAAAGGCAGCAATGGTTTCCTGGTCCTCTCTACAGTCCTCTGGCTCTAGGAATCAAAGCTTGGTTCACACACCTCCTCCAGGAAGCCCTCCTGACCTCCTGAGAACAGGCTTCCTCTCCCTGTGTTGAGTCCCTGTCAGTCTAACTCAGCCTACTGACCACTGGGGCCTGCCAGGCCTGTATCCTGGGCCCTGTGCTTCAGAGTGCAGGGAGCTAGCCCTGTGTCTCTCTTTCCTCCCCCCTGCAGTGCCTGGCACATTACTTAGCACACCCTGGATCAGGCAGACTAGGGTCCCTCTCAGGCTGGTGGGGAGCTTGGGCTGAGTAGGCCACTCGAGTACTGGGCTATAGTCCCCAGGGGTGCAAGCAGGAGCTTCACCCCACAGGAGGGGTGGGGAGACACAGGCTGCCTTCCCATGCCAACCTGTGGGCTGCTGGGAGCCCAGGAGCTGAGGATAAACAGGTCTTTGGCTTTGAGAACCACTGAGGACTCCTTGGAACCCAGGAGAGCCATAAAGAGGCAGCCCCTGGGATAGAGGCTGAGATGCCTGTCCAGGAGGCCAGCAGGCCAGAGCCACCAGGGTTGCCTGGTGAAAGGGGCTGGTTACCCAGAGACACTGGCTGCCAGACAGACAGACAGACAGGAAAAGCACTAGACCCCGGGGGTCATGGCCTTCCCAGGCTCTCGGGTCCCCTCTCCCTTCCTCTGTATCCTCTGCTTCCTGCAGAGCTCACAGTCTCTGTACCTGATGTGGCCTCTGTGTCTCTCTCCGTCCATTGATCACCTGTGGGGCCTTGAGAAGGAACTTGGAAGATGAGGTACTTGGAAAAGTCCCAAGCACAGGGCCTGCAGACAATAAATATGTGTGGCTGTTTGGGGGGAAGGGGAATGATGTTTGTTTTTAAGCCATGGACTTGTGACAAAAGACCTGGGTTTAAGTCCTGACTCAGCCACTCACTCACTGGAGGAGATGGAGGGGCCCCCCTGAGAACATCAGCGAGGACATCCGGGAAGGCAGTTGAGGGAGCTAGTCCCCCTGGTGGGCCCCTGAAGCAGAGCACACGGCTTCCCACCACTTTCTCCAAGTGCACGCTGCATTCTCACTCCCCAGGGTGAGTCGGTGCCCATGCAAGATGGAGCAGAGCTTCATGTCGGGCCTTCTCCTGCCGCGTGGGTTTTCTGTGGGTGCAGGCGCCTTAGGTCCGCAGCCCCAGGAGCAGACCCCGAGGTAAGGACTCAGGCACACGTGATGTGTTCAGGAAGTGCTCCCAGGGGGACTGGCGAGGGGATGGCGGGGAGCAGGGTGGGGAAGAGCGGGACTAAGCATGTTGTGATCTCAGGCAAAGCCCCGCAGAGGACAGCTTCAACCTGATCTCGCAGGGGGCTCTGGAGGGTGAATTCCACCTTGGAATTGCCCCAGCCGGGGCAAGGGAGCTTTCATACACCGGTACTGGTGGGGCGTGTTAATTCCCAGGCTCTTTAGTCTCCACGGTGCGGACAAAATGAGCTGCAAGCCCCTAGGAGTCCTCCAAAGAAGAGCCCCAGGTGCTGGCCCTTGACGGCACACATAAGTGGGGTGAGGTGCTCAGAAATGAGAATAAGGGACCCGGGGGTTGTCCACCAATCCAAGACCTTCTTTGGCCCTGCCCCTTTGAATACTTCCTGCGAAAAAGCCTCTGGGGGCAACCTCAGGGCATGGCAGGCATGAAGAGTTCCCCAGATGCTCAGGGAAGATCCAAAAGTTCTGAAGGACCTGTGGCTCATGGTCCGGGTACCTAGTGCTGTTGAGCTGGGGGCCTTGGCACATGTGGCCTGAAGGCCACATAAAGTCACGATTTGACCAAGCTACTGCCCAATTGAAAAAGGCTCCCTCTCAAAGTCAGGGTAGGCCAGGGTTCGAGAGCCCGAGAGTGTCACAAAATCTGGCACCCCATTTACCAGCAGTGTGTGCTTGGGCAAGTTGTTTTACCTCTCTGAGCCTCAGCTTCCTCAGCAATAGAATGGGGATAATTAGACCAAATGCAGGGCACTTACAATGAGCCAGACACAGTGCCAAGCTGGTATTAGACTGCTGGGCTTCCCAGGTCCTTACATCTCATTTTTCACAGGCAGTGAGGCCTGTGCAACCTTACCAAGCAGCCCCCTATCTTGAAGTCCATTTATGTCACCAGCATTTAAAAAGAAAACTACTCCCAGCAATCCTCAGGCTAATTAACACATTCTTGATGTTGATTTTGATAACGGTATTAGAAGGTGTGGATTCCTGATGAGGACCCTTCATATATTACTTAACCACCCCTGGCAGGGGCACCATGTGCAAGTGCACAGGTTGTACACTGCACAACTCCAGGAAGTAACACGACAAAACCACAGTATGAACGGCACCCCCTGGAAATTTCTGAGCGCTAGACCTGCTCAACCTGCTCCCTGCAGCCTTGAACCCAACAGTGTGGATTCCTGATTTAGGTAGTTCTGGTGTTAACCTCCACCTCTACGATGTAGAGTCAGTTTGTGTGCACATTCACCACGTGATTAATAGTGAAGCATTTTTAAGGTAATCACACAGGCAGTAAAGCAAGCACTTACCCCATGCCTGGCACACTCTAACTCAGTAAACCGTATTATTATTTTGGTTCTGCCTCCAGCATTTTTCTGCCCAAGCACCAGCACTAGAGTGAACTTTGGCTTTCAGAGTCCCAGCTCCGGCTTTGGAGACCCTTCTAGGAGATCCCAGCAGGCTAGGAACTCCTACCCTGGCCCCCGGCTCCCACCCACCAAGTCTCTGCTCCCATTGAGAGGGCCCCCCAGAAGCCAGTCACTTCCCCTAGGGAGATAAAATGTTGGACCGAGATGTCCCTTCTCTTCTCAGGGTTCAAAGCTACCGCCAGCCCCCACGTGGCCAGCTTGATTTGTTTCTTATCTTTAATTTTTTTTTAATCGAGCAGATCCCCTCCGGTTACTTTTTCCACAGCATCTTACAGCATCTTTGGAGCCAGCAACAAAAGCATTCTTTTTGGAGCCGGCGGGGGGCCAGGGCAGAGCCACTTCAAAGGGAATGCAAAGCGGCAGCGATGTCCCTGTCATTGTCTTCCCCTGCGTGTCTGCCCCCCATTGTCCTGAGGCCGCCCTGAATAGGCAGGCACAAAGGCCACCGTTCAAAGTGGGCACCACATGCTCCATCAGAAGGCCAGCCTTTGCCTCTGCTCTGTTCCCTTCATCCTCACACACACAGGTTTCCAGCTCAGGAGGGGAACTGGCCTTGAAGAAGGCTCCCTCCCCGCCCCCCCCACCCCCCCCCACCCCACCCCCCCCACCCCCCGTCTCTCTGTCTGCCTCTCTCTCTCTTCCTCTCTCTCCTCCTGAGCCAAAACTTATGATTATATTTTGAGGTAGCCCCTGATTGGCAACCTTTCCCTCTTACTTTTTCTACAGAACAGGGGCGATTCACCCCATGCTGCAGATCTGCCTTAGGACTGCTGGGGCTTTCTTGTGGGGTGGGAACCTGGGTGGGACTGTTTTCCCCTCTGCAAGGGAGGGAGAGGGACAAATGCCACTCTAGGCACCAGGAGGTCTGAGGCCTGCTGAGCTGAATGGGAATTTAGAAATAGATTATCCAACCTCAATATTATAGAAGAGGAAACTGAGGCCCTGAGACGGGAAGCAACTTGTCTATTACTATCCTCATTTGAGGGAGAAGGAAACAGAGGCTCAGAGAGGTTAAGCAACTTGCCCAGAGTCACACAGCTGGTTCGTGGCAGAGTTGGGGTTTGAACCCAGCTCTGCCAGACTCAGTGGGGCATTGAACATTTGTCCTGTGGTCCTGTGGTTCTCTTCGTAGGCACACTGTGTGCAGTGTCTTGGGGCGGTGGCTGGGATCAGGTCCTTGGGGAGACGAGGGGGAGGGTGAAATAATCACAGTGAGTCTGGATTCAGGGACTTACTGATGTCCTCAGCCCTGAGCTGGGAAGGCCGAGGGGAGGGGAGCAAGCAGGGCAGACTCCAGCCTCAGAAGTTTCCAGGGCCCACAGGAAAGGTAAGAGATGCTTGTGTGGAGGCAGCCTGGCCACATGACAACGATGGGGTCCCTAGAGTCAGCCAGAACCTGGGTTCAAATCCCGGCTCTGTTGCTAAGCTGTGTGACCTTGAGCTTTTACCTGCATGATGGGGTCAGTGCTGTCCACCTTGCAGGGAAAGGGTCTCAGGCAACACCCAGCACACAGTAGGTGCTCGAAGAGGGCTGTAGTTGTCATTGTTTTGTAAAAATCAAGAAAACTGGACAAGGGCGTGCGAGATCTATTTGAGGCCTGAGTATAAGCTCTGTGGAGCAAGGGGAACAGTTAGAGGGGCTGCTGGATGGAGGGCAGGACCCAGAGACGGGGACGCAGGATCGGGGGTAAAAGGAGGCAGGGAGGGGGCGATGCGGGGCTAAGCACACCTGGCCTTGGGGTTGCCTTTAGGGACTATTCCAGAAAGAACTCAGCCCTACAGGAGAGATGGGGCAGGGATGAGAGGAGGCCTGCAGGCTGCCAAGGGGGCTGGGCTGGCCTCACTCGGCCTGGACACTAGGCCTAGCTCAGCCCACTGACGTGCTGCATGACCAAGGGGCAAGGGAAGCCCCCTCTGATGCTCAGCTCCCCCAAACTGTGAAATGAGGGGGATGATCTAGTTTTGGTGGGAGACTTGCTCCTGTGCTCCAAAAAGGTGGGGCAAGGGCAGTAGAGGGCCTGCCCAGGGGACAGGGCTCCAGGCCCCCAGCCCTGGCTGCACCCAGCACAGCCCCTCTGAGCCGGCACAGATTGGGCCTTGGAACACAGGTGAGGTGGCTTTTAAAAACCAAGCTCAAAAAACTGCCACAGACTTGATTGAACATGAAGGTACTGAGCACCAACCGAGGGCCAGATTTTAGTGAAGGTGAATAAGAACCAGTCCCTGCCCTCAAGGAGCTTACAGTCTGGTGTGGCGACAAACACAGAAAAGAACTTGCAGGGAACTGGAGTGACAGAGGTTTCTCCGGAGCTGGAAAGATCCGGGGCTACAAACCCAAGCTTCGGGAGCTTTAGGTGTATTGAGCTGATACCTCTCTCCCTCTTTCCCTCTGCACGCACGCGTGCGCGCGCGCACACACACACACACACACACACACACACGGCCTGAAGCAATCCCTAAGATGCCCATCAGCCCCAGAACCCACTCACATCCACCTGCCTGTGGTTGGAACCCATAGACACAGAGATGAGAAAGTCCGTACTTGGCACCAACCAGGGTTATTTCTCTGGCACTCTTCCAAGTTCTGCAGGCCAAAAAAAATCAGTAAAGATATTAAAACCATCTAATGTTTATTGAGCATTTCCGGTGTGCCTGGCACTATACTAGACACCATCTATTTACCATTTCACCCTCCTATCAACCCTAGCAGATGTGGACAGGTATTGTGGCCACGTCCCAAATGAGAAAACGGGCATTAAAATGACTCCGCCTGGGTCAGGTGTCACCCAGGCAGCCTTGCTCACTGGCTGAGCTCTAACCACTGCACAGGATGCCATTTGAGCCAGGCCAGCTTCCTGAAGGAGACAGGACACAGCTAATTAATTTAATAGGTGCACAGAAAGAAACTGAAACTTAGAATGAGCTTCCCTTACTTTTGCTCCATGGCCTCCTGACTATGGAGTCAGTTCTTGATGGGAATTCCATCTCAGTGTTAAGACACACAACTCTGCTTAATCTCATTCCCCAAGACACATCAGCCTAATGAAATCTTCTCTTTCTATAAATTAACATGTCAAGGAAACAGCTGAGTGTAAATAGAGTTGCAGTGTCTTCTGTTTAGACGCCATTGACTTTCAAATCAGCTTGCTTCTCCAGCCCGCATGGCAGAAATAGAGTCAAAATGCAAATGTAGCATAAACGACTCTATAATAAATGCTCATTCAACATTTATTCTTTCTCAAATCATCTCTTAAAACCCTTTCATGCTAATGTCTAGGAGATGTGACATTAGAAAAATTGCTTTGACATGCTAAGGGGCTCCAAGATTAACAAAAAAAAAGAAAGGACAAGATAAAGCTTTCGGAAGACCTATTTCAGAGGAATTATTCCTGCCTTTGAAAGTGTTCCAAGGTTGCTGCACATTTCAGCTTGTTGGCATACATGTAAATGAAGTGCTACAAAAGTCCTCGGCTAAATTCCACTTGAATGAAAGCTCCCCGCCGCCGGCACAGCGACAGGGAGGGTGGCCAGACTTCAGGATGAGCCCTGAAGGGGGCTGGGGGGGGCTTTCTTGTCCTGAAGGCAGAAGGAAGGCAGGCTCTAGCCCAAGCCGTGGATAAAAAATGTCAGGGTCCAGCACGGTTGGTATGGCCAGTTCCTGACTGCCTTGTTGAGGAAGCAACATCTGCATCTTTTATCAAACAAACGATCCAACCCACCAGCCTTGCCTCTCCCTTGTGTTTCTTGAGTGACTTCTGTAACCAATCCGGGCTGCTCTTAAATGGAGATAAAAAGAGAGCCCACTTAGAAAGGAGGCAGTGGCATAACTCACCAAGAGTGCTCTGTGGAGTGTCTGACACTTAGTGAGAGGTCAAGGAATTGTTTGTGGTTGATGTCATCACGCTGACTTGCTCTCGTAAAGCCCCGCTGAAGGACACGTTGGAGGCAGAAGAAAGAGAAAGAGCAGGGAAGGAGAAGTAGAAGTGTCACCGACAAAGTCACCAAGACCCAGAGAGGCTCCGTGACTGTGCCAGGGTCCCCCAGAGCGATGGGGTCACAGCCAAGTCTGCCATGTGGTCCGTCTTGCTGCCCCTCCCCCAAGCCCAGCTTGGGCCCATCCTTCCGGCACAGCCCTCACACTTGCTGAATTTCATCTCCTAGAGTCACAGCATCTTCTAAGCAGTTCCACTGAGGATTAGACTTTGAATTAAGGGCCTATGTGACAATCCTGGACACCACATTTCAGAGCAAGTTGGATGTGCTGTGAACATCATTCTTAATTACTGGGCTATCTTAGAGTTTCCTGGAGTGGAAGGGAAGGAGTTTTCACTGAGCATCTGCTTTAGGCTGAATAGTGTCCCCCAAATTCATATGCTGAAGCCTTAACCCCCAGGACCTCAGAATGTGACTGTATTTGGAGACAGGGCCTTCAAAGAGGTGACTAAGTAAAAATGAGGTCATTAGGGTGGGCCCTAATCCATATGACGGTGTTCATATAAGAGAGGGATATTTGGACACAAACATACGCAGAGGGAAGCCATGTGAAGACGCAGGGAGAAAGCAGCCGTCTGTAAGCCAAGGAGAGAGGCCTCAGAAGAAACCAACCCTGCTGATCTCAGACTTCCAGCCTCCAGAACTGTGAGAGAATAAAGTTCTGTTGTTTAAGCACCCAGTCTGTGGTCCTTTGTTATGGCAGCCCTAGTAGACTTGTATAGCATCTTCGAAACAGGTTGTATCGTTAATGTAGGCAACAGCCCATTGATATTGATATTTACTCTCATTTTAAATACTTCTACATTATTCCGGGTGGACAAACTGCTCTAACCATCCTAAAATGTCAGTGGCTTACCACGGAAAAAGTGTATTTCCTACTCACAGGGTAGCCCATGGGGCCATCTGTGGGTGGGGTCCCCCTGTGCAGCTCTCCTTCCGTGGTGACGGGGGCCAGCCAGGTTCCTCCCGTCTTTAGTGGCAGATGGAGAAAGACGAGGAAGGATCATGCCTGGGAGGGCTTAGGGAGAAGCTTGCAGTGGGGGCATCGCCTCTGCCCACAGGCCCTTGCTGGAACTCAGTCCCACGGGTGGCCCTAACCACCCAGGAGGCAGGGGAAGTGTGGGCGAGCTGAGTTCCCAGGAGGTAAAAAGGAACCATTTAGAACAACTAGCAAGTCTCTGTTTCAAGGAAAACAGATTGAGAGATTAAGTGACCTGTCAGAAGAAACAGAGCAAGTTGGCTACAGAGCGAGCCCCAGGACCTGCTCATGGGAGACCTCATCACTTTCACCACCACCATCCTCAGATCCTCAGCAATAACAACAGGCTTTTACTGAGCACGTACTAGGTGTTGGATGCTGTTTGGGCACTGAGACTCAGGGCTGTGTAAGACTCAAGCACACTGTCACTTGGGGGAAACAAGATATACTTTGCTGGGAAAGAAAACACCAACGAGACCCAACTCTGGTTAGGACAAAGTGAGCACTACAGATGGCCGAGCTCCCAGAAGCCTTTGGGACGCTAGAGACAGGGGTGCTCACTGAAGGATGAGGAGCTGATCCGTGCAGGAAGGGGACTCAGGAGGATGGAGAGAATAAGGCTGGGCATTCCAGAGAGGGAAAGTGATATGTGAAGGCACAAATCCCAGGGCCCCCTCTGAGGAGGGTTTGCGGAGTGAGAGTTAGGCTGGCAAAGTGGGAGATACCAGGTGGCCAGGGCCTCGAAGTTCAGGGCTAAGGTGCGCGGAGCAGTGGAGAGGTTTGGGGCAGGAGTGTAGAAGATGTTGTTGCCACCCAGCCCATCACTCTGGGTCTTTCCAACTGCCAGCACCCACATCTCTTTCTCTGATGGACAGAGTCCCACACGTCCACTCCACCCACAGGACAGCAGTGCTAGAAAATTACCACCACCCAGGAACAAGCTCTTGAGCTCTGTCAGAAGGGAGTTGGTGTATCAATACCCCAGCTCCCTCATGCGCAGGGAGGTGGGGTAATTCGGAGGTGGGGTAACTCATAGGTGCATGTTCTACACTGGCTCCCAGGGCTCCCCGGCAGGGTATGCCCCAGTTGTCCTCAATGGTAACAAGCTCGAGAACGTGCCCTCTGTGGCTGCCTTCCCTTTCTCATCTCACTATCCTGCCCCTTTGCTGATGTCTCCTGGGATCATCTTCCAGATGAACTTTTGGCAACCAGGCTGACACAGGTATCATGTGATTCTGTCATAACTACAGTAGAAATTGCTGGCACGTATCCAGCAGGTGACAACCTACCAACCTCATCCCTCATCACAGGAGCCCAATGTGGCCGCAGATGTATGATCTGAGGAGGGGATCCTGAGACTTTTTTTAATACTAATAAGCCAAGAGCTTTATTGATGCAGCAGACACTTTACAATGAACCCAAGAGAGCCCGCCTTCTCTGGGATGACGAGGTGTCTGTACAAACTCTCAGGGGGGTTCCACTTCAAAAAAGAACAAGCTCTCCCTTTTACCACAGCTCTTGGATTGGCACCTGCCCACATCATCCCTGCCCCATTTTAAATAGGCAGTGCACCCAGGTACACCTGACCAGCACTGGCCAGGCACTCCGGTAGACAGTCACAATGTCAGAGGGGACCCTGGAGCCTTCCCAGCCCCCTGCCTGCCCATCTGCTCAGAGCTACCCATTTCCAACTCTCCCAGAAAAAGTCACCATGACTTAGTACCTCTGGGGGGCACCCTCCTGGTCTCTCCAGCCTGGAACCTGTCATCTATCCAGCAGCTTCTAGAGGCCCAGGGGTCAACCATGTCCATAGCCTTCTCCTCTCCTCCCACTCTGGACCCCTGGAGCATCTTGACTCTCATCCCACCGCTCTCCCACAAGATTCTCCAAACACTCAAGTGTGAGCCAGCACACACTTTACATGCAAAGTCTTAGATCTGCCAAGAGTCTCACCTGGGAAAGACTTCTCAGGGCAACCCTGCAAGGTGTCTCTGGAGCTTTCATCACCCCTGACTCTCAGTCACGTTGAACTGGCCCAGCCTGAGACGGTCACTCTCCCTGGATGGGACCAGCCCTCCTCTGGGCTTGGGGTGGGTGGCAACATAGGAGCTGCTCAGGGGTTCCCTCTTTAGAAAGCTTGATATGGGCTGGGGCAGGGGGACCATGAGCAAGTAAAGCTTCAGGGGAATGCTTCCCCTTCCTGATATAGGTACTGTGAAGTCAAAAACAGATCAAAAACTGTCAAAGGCACATGGAATCAGCTAGTAAACTGTGAAACCCAAGCCACCATTTTGTTTTACAGTGGAAAAACTGCAAGTGGTTTATCAAGAGGGGATATCACATTTTTTATTAAAAAAAAAAAAAAAAACTATATGCCCAGCAGTGGTTGGCTGGATTCCCCAGTGTCCCAGGATTAAGCAATACGACAGAGCTCGCTTGCCTTGGGACCATGAGTGAATGGCTCATGTGGATTAAATCCCCCATCCTGTGATTTTTTTTTTTTCATTCTGTTACATCTATTGTCTTCGTCAGGGCTTCCCAGAAGCAGACCCTGAGACCAGGATTTGAAACATGGAGTTCATCTGGGAGGTGATCCCAGGAAGCACCAGTGAGGGTCGGGGGATGGGAGGCAGAGAGGGGGAGGAATCCAATCGGGGGCATAATGATCACCCCTGTGCCTGCCGGGGCTCACTCCCCACTGGGGACTGCAGAAAGATCACCCCAGGCGTCCCACCAGAGGGGCGAGAAACTGTCAGTCATTGGATGAAATCTGATTCCAAGGATGTTGATTCCACCCCACTTTCGTTTTTTCCTTTTTTATTTATTTATTTATTATTTATTTATTTGGTTGCTCCAGGTTTTAGTTGCGGCAGGCAGGCTCCTTAGTTATGGCTCGTGGGCTCCTTAGTTGTGGCATGTGAACTCTTAGTTGCGGCATGCATGTGGGATCTGGCTCCCTGACCAGGGATCGAAGCCAGGTCCGCTGCATTGGGAGCTTGGAGTCTTAACCACTGTGCCACCAGGGAAGTCCCTCCCCCACACTTTCGTGAGGTAAATCCCAGCAGCCAGAGGAAGCATCTGGTAAGAGCCACAGGTGATGCCACAGGGTCATGCTGAACATGTGCAGCATGGGGGGGATTCGGAGCTGAGCACCAGCCATATCTGTCACACCTGTGGGGATAAGGACAGGCTTTTGTTCTCCCTACAGGCTCATCCAGCTCTGTAACTACTGCCAGCATCCCCAGTACATGGGACGTGTGTACAAACTTTTTACTATTAACACGTGAAATCTGAGGCCGCCCTCTGGAATAAAAGCTAAATTCTGCAGAGTTGGGCTTGGGGAAGGGCTTGGATTAGGGGTGGGTAGGGATGGGACAAAGAATCCTGCACTGCGTAAGGTAGAAGTAACCTAAGGAACGAGGATCAGACCAAGACATGCGGGCCCCTCAGGCAGGCCAAGAGAATGTGAACATCTATCCGCTCTTGCTTAGCAGAGAAGCTGCACTCTGTGTCAGCCAACCTCAGCCTCTCTCTCCTCGGCCATTCCTTCAAGCAATTCAGCTCTGGCCCCAAACTTGCACCTTTGTTCAGCCAAAAAAACCCTAAAGTTAACAGAACTGTCCACCTTAGAAAGCAATTTGGGGACCATCACTTGTTACTCAAGCGTGCTCCTTAGGACCTACTGAGACCCCCAACTGGCTTAACAGAGAATTTCTTCCATCTGTATTCAGTATACTCCCAGATGATGGGGCCTCCCAAATACAACTTTTCCCAGCTTGCTTCATTTCCAGTGACTCCCCTCCCCACCCCCTGCCACTTACCCAAGCCCTGTTAGGAATCATCTTGTCTTCATTTTATAATAGAGGAAACAAAGACCCAGAGAGGTTAAGGAATTTGTCTAAGGCCACACAGCAGGTTAGAGGCAGGCCAGGCCTCCCAACTCTCCACTCAGTACTCCTACCAAAGAACCCATTCAATGCCCTACACCTGGCTGCATATGGCCAGCACACCCCTCATTGGCGCTTTCGACCTCCAGGGCCCCAGAGCCAGCTGTTGGGAGTTCTGGTGAAAGAGATCAAAAGTGGGTACCAGATTCTGAGGCTGAGGCCCTCACGGCCAACACTGAGCATTTCCGCCCATCGTACCACCAACCCCGCTAATACATATTTTATGGGGCTGTTCTCCCTTCCTTGCAAACGATGTCATTAATCTGCTCCCTGGCTGTGTGGAATAACATCCCTCAAGAACAGACCGCTTTCTGAATATTTTATCATTTCTCATTCCTTCTCCCCAAACTAATATATTTTACAGTCTACCTCCTGCAGGAGAACTATATTGTTTTCTCTCAGTGCCCAAGAACTTAGACACAGAATCGTGCATAAGTAAAAAAAAATACGTATATATGCCTTGCTCTTGATGATGAAAGTGAGAACCAATCAGTTATCAAGCTGTGAAGGAAGCCGAGGGAAAGATTTGCATATGGTACAAAAAAAAAAAAAGGAATAAAACAGACTCCACCCCGCAGAGGGACCAAATGAAAAGGAGGCAGGCATCTCTGCTCTAACAGGGAACCTCAGAGTTTCCATGCCATCCTTCCTGCATCTGGCATATCTCAGCAGTGGGAGAGCAAAGAGTTATTTTGTCAGCAAGGTCAAAAACTTCCTACTTGGAGATCCGAACTGAAGAGACTGAAGGTCTTGCAAAGTTTTACAGCGCCAGCGCCATTTTTATCAGCCTGGAATATTTATTGCAAGGAGAATTTGAACATTCGTGTGGCCCTTCTGTTTCCTTGTTTATTATTCTGTTTTGATTTTTTTTTAAATGGTTTGTGAGATGGAAAGGTAGAGATGGTGACCCCCATTTACAAATGAGGGCAGACAGACTTAGAAAGGGGAACACGCTGGCATACAAGTAAAAGAGTTAAGAAAAAAAAAAGTTATTTAACAGTTTGTCCCAAGGCCATTTTAAAGAGAAAATTTTGTTTAGAAAAATATCTTGCTGGGGTAGTTTGTGTGCAAAGGTGGGACCTTGGCACGCATGCACGGAAGATGGTGATAAATTCAATCACTCTGCATAAGGATTTAGAAGGGATTAAGGGTGAGCTGGAGAAAAAGTGGGGCTGATGTGGCAGAAGCCCAGATAGAGTGAAAAACTTCTACAGGGGCCATGGCTAAGGGGCTTTTCCAGATAAGGATGACTAATATTGATTTTAACTTGTCAGTTTCTGTAATGTACCCTTCCTCCTCCTGAAAATGCCAGCCAGCAAAGTCGGCCGTGCAAAGGAATGACTTGTGTGAGTGGCATTTGGGGGGATATGGGGAAAGAGTTAGGGTCCACTTCAGAGCTAGTACAGGGACAAGAAAAGAAACAGTCCCAGGGGAGAGAGGCGAGTGAGAGCAGAGGTTGGGGAGCAAGGAGTCAGGACCAGAAGTAAAAGCACGGACACCTAGGAATTTGCAGGAATCTCAGGAGGGCGTGTTTGCCCACCCACCCCAACTCCAGAATGTGAATGCAGGATTGGAGCCTATGTTATATCCCTCTTGTAAATGGGGTGCCCTCTGCTGACGTGTGGGTTTCACAGAGGTGAATAAAGCAGAGTCTCAGCTCAAAGGAGCTTACAGTTTAAAAACAGAGGCAGGTGCAAGGCCAAGAGATATCATCCATGCATGTGAGGGGACTTGGCCAAGGACTCCACGCTGGTAGGAAGCAGAGTGAGGGTAGAAAATGTCCCCAGACTCCCAAAGCAGTACCCCTGCCCTCACCCGTCTCTCTCTCCCCAGTGAAGGAGGCCTAGGTCCAGTCTTGGCCCTTAAAAGCCTTTTGTATCTAAAGGCTTTTATGAATTATTATGATCTTAATATTTATTTTATTGTCAATGAATTCCACATGAAATAGGTCAGGACACCTGTTTTCCAGGCCCAGCTCTCCAATCAGTCGGCCTTGCGGTGAACAATGAGACTTCTGCCTGCCCCCATCCACCTCAAAGTGGTCCTGGTCAAAGTGGTCTGACCTGCTGCCCTCTCTTCTGTGGCCCTTGTGAGTCTGTGGCTTCAGTGACAGTCACAGCTCTTGCAAGAGCCCCTGGCCAGTGTCCCAGAGCTTCGACCACGTGGATCGCAATCCCTCCTCCCGGGTTCACCTTCCCAGCACTGGCCTAAGCCACATGGCAGCGTCCTCCCAGTTTGTTTCTGGGGTCTGGAGGGGCAGACAGCAGCCACGGACCCATCTCCGAACGGACATGTGGGAAACGTTGAGCAGATGCAAGTTGTCCTCATTATTATGGAAGATCACAAAAATCATCACAACAGGTGCCCTTTGTTAAGCATTTATTCTGCACCAGGCTGTAGGTGTCCTCATTTGACCCTCACGGTGAGAATTAAATTAATGACGGTAGGTACCATCATTATCCCCATTTTATGAATAAAGAAATGGAGGCTCAGAGAGGTTAACCAGTTGTCCAAGGTCCCATAACCGGCCAGAGCTGGGATTTACACCCCAGCTGTCGGACTACAGATCTCTCACGCTCTTCAACACATTGAATTATAAACACTCCCTGGGGTCCTTCACCTGAAAGAACACGATAAACATGGGTTGGGCTCACTTGTCCTGAAGTCTTGTCCCTCTACTAAGGACAGGGTCTCTGTCGCCTCCCCAAGGTGAATGCATCAGAGCTCCAGATGCAAGGACAGATGGGATGAAAGGAGTAGGTCCCAGCGGTTCGGCCAGGTCACCGGCTGGATTGGCTTCCTGGTTTCCCAAGGCTGAGGTCAGCGTGAAGAGGCTGGTGCGTGAGGGAGAAGGGAAAGGAAGAGGAGCCGGGAGAAGCAGGCAGATCTGGTGAGGAGCGCCGCAGCCCCCCACCCCCAGATGGCCTGTGTGGACCCCTATGCGGAGGCCCCGCTCTCACATCGTCTGAGTTACCCAGGCGAGGAGGCCGCAGGAGCCCAGGAGGTCTATGATGTCTGGGGGTTTCATGACCGCTTAGGTGGACCGAAAGAGAAAAGAATTTCGTTCCGCCCGCTTATCTCCTAACCTTATAAACTCAGGATTAGCAGATCAAAGGGGGATTTGGCACAGCTGAGGGACAGCAGTGGCTTCAGAGAATAGTTTGGGCCCCATCCTTCATGATCAAATGAGCTTAAGTCATTGATAAATAAACGACGTTTTGAATTCCTCTAATTGGGCGTGCGGGTCATGCCTGAGCCACACCAGCCCGGCCATCCGGGCAGAGTTAATGAGCTAGAGAGGGCTGTGGAAGGAGCCAGACGGTGGCCACGAGAAGGGGTTCCAGGGAGCACCCAAGTCACGGGCAGGGATCCCAGGACCACCCTCCTCAAGAAGCCCGAGAGTAAAGGGCATGCATTCTGGAGCCAGGAGAGATGGGTTCAAACTCTCAGCACTGCCACCAGCAAGCTAGGTGACCTGGGGGCGTGGGGGAGGGGAGGGTCCCGTGACCTGTCTGCACCTCCATTTCCTCAGCTGTAAGATGGGGAAATGACCCATTTAACAACCACCCTGTGTTGAGGAAAGCGGCACTCAACCCAGAGCCCAAGCCCCAAAGCACGGCTGGGGACCAGCCCTGGAGGGTATATGCAGCAAGGAGGGGGGCGTGGAGTCGGAGCATGAGGCCCAGGGCTAAAGCCGGTTCCCCCACTGCCTGGCTGAGACATTTCATTACTCGGTGCCTCTGTTTCCTTTTCTGTAAAAGGGTTGTCGTGTGGTAAAGAGGAGTTACTGCATGTAAGCGCCTGAACACTCAACCAATGGTTGCTGATACAGTCTCAATGCTGTCTGCTCAGCGATATTGATGACCTTGTACCTGTTGATCCCAGATCCTAGCCTTGCTCCATATCACAGGAACTACATTTCCCAGACTCCTTGGCCATCTGGCTTCTGTGTTGGTCTGGCCAATGGGAGGCATTGCAGAGAGTGAGAGGAAGGAAAAGCCAAGTTATTTCTCCCCTCCTCCCCCACCTCTGTGTTTCCTGTGGTTTCTCCAACAGAGACTGTGCTGGGCCTCTGGTCCCACCCCCATCAGACAGTCCCCACCCAGATTCTAGTTCCCACCCCAGCTCCCAGGCTCGGCCCCCATCCCTCCTCTCTCTGCCCCCATCCCTGGGGTAGCAGCAGCTTCCTGCTGCTGCTAGGCTCCTGGCTTTCTTATTTTTCTCTGCTTGGCTTCTCAGCTCTTACATCTCTTGTGTAATCAACTCCCTCTATTGAATTCTCTCTCGTTGAAAGACCTTGAGAGACTTTTGACCTGTATGGACCTTGGTCATCCATGCAGGGCTAATTCAGCAACCGCTCTTGGTCAGGCCCTAAACATGAGACATTTCAAACCAAAGCCCTGCCTCCCACTCAGCCTGTAACCAATCTGCCAAATGGGGCAGAGGACTCACCAGACCAGCAGTGAGCCCATCTGGTCACTAAGCACCTTCACATCCATGAGAGCTTGTGAGTGGAGCTTGAATGACTGTTCCTGTTGACAGATAGGCAGATGGAGGTCTGGGGAGATAAAGTGGTGGAATACTGTGAGCTGGAACAGAAGGAGCCCTGGAATAGAGTCAGCACACTGGGGACTGCCCCTGGGGCACCAAGTGGCCTTGAGTAATGCCCTGCTCTCCCTGGGCTTCGGTTTCTCCATCTGAGAAATGAACAGCATAAAAGGGGTGATCTCCACTGTTCCTTCCATTTCCACATTTAGTAGCTTCTGATTATTCATCAAAAGGAAAGAACATAGGAAAAACACCTCTGAGCTGTGGGGTTTGACTCTTAACCTAAAGAAGCTACCAGGTCAGACCTCAAAATGTACAGAGAGCACTGCTTTGGGTCCGGCAGTCTTGGGTCTGAGTCCGGCTCTGCTGTAATTCACTAGGTGGCCTAGAGCAAGTCAGTCTCCTCTCTGAGCCTCAATTTCCCCATTACAAACATGAAGCCCACAGCAGTACCTACCCCAAGTGTTGTGTGGATTTAAAAAATGATGTGCACAAAAGCACTCAGCACAGAGTAGGCACTCAATAAATGCCAGCCACGCTGCAGCTGAAAGTTAGTTGAAAGCAAGGCTGGGTGGGGGACGTGGAAACTTGACAGGAAAAGATATTAATCACCTAGGATTCACCGACAATCTACCCTGAAATGGACACTCTACCTGCTGGGGACATTGCCCAGGAGGAAGCTGGGAGTGATGAAAGCTGGGCACCCCTAGTAGCCAGATTATGTTTTTCAGCAGCAGAGGAATTTCAAAAGGCTGACAAAGGTTACGTCCTCTCACACAGAGTCTCAGAAACATGCTTGCCCCTCTCCCCCGGGTTTAGCCTTACCCAGCGCCAGCACCTGGAAAGGGAGGGCATGAGCTCCCTGTGGGAGGTGGCCACGCAGGTGTAGAGATGGCCGGCTGCTTTAGTTGCCGCACAACAGATAGCGTGGAGCGACGAGACCCCAGTGGAGGCCTGGCTTAGGCCAGTGCCCTGTGCTGGGCACGGTTTGGGTTAACATTGCCTAGGACCACCAGGCAAAGGAGAGGGTCCTGGGGCGGACAGGTGGGTGGCTAGCCTGCTTCTTTCAAGCTCCCAGCTCACTCACGTGCTCTGGCTAAAAATAATACCTCCCCAGGTGACCTGCTGTTGCTGGCATGGCTGGACCATGCATAAAACATTGGCCGGTTGGGTTTCCTCCTCTGAATGGCTTCATTCAGAGAATGCAGGGGTGAAAGGCTTATGGGAGGGATCACTTGGCTTCCTGGAGGGACAGAGCACCCCAACCTCTGCCTGGGCCCCCAGCCTCCCTGCTCTGTGCCCGGCACCTTGGCCCCCAGTGGCAGCCGGCACAGAGGGCTACCAGGTGGGGCCTGGCCGGAAGCAGCTCCCTTCTCCTAATATCCCCCAAGGCCTTTTTCTAGACCCCCTTAATGGAGAAAGAGGAACTGCCCTGGGCTTGAATCCTGTTTCTTCCACGTTCCAGCCATGTCAAGTATTTGCGTGTGCCTCACCTGGCAGGTAAGGAAATGTGCTCAGAGAGGTTGAGTGAGTTGCACAAAGACACACAGCCAGCTGTTTGACTCAGAGTCATTTACTGCTGTGTCCTTCAGTCATGGTCCAAGGGCAGAGTGGTTCAACGGAATGGGTCATGGAGGAAAGAAACGTCCAGAGGAAGCTTGTCTGAGCTCTGTGATTCCTGAAAGGGAGAGAGTTAGGGCTTTCTCATAAAAATGGTTCACTGGCTCCTTTCTCCCTCCCTCTCTCTCTCCTTTTCTTTAATTTATTTTTTCCTTTCTTTATTCCCTCTCTTTATTCACTCAACAAACATTTCCTTATAAATCTTTTCTTAACAATAAAAAACATACGCTCATAATAAAAAAGCTTGACGTTTCTAAAAAAGTAGAGTTAAAAGAATAAAAATGTCCCATAATCCCTCTGTTCCAGTTATCTGATCACTATATAACAAACCACCCCAAATTACTGGCGGAGAACAACCATTTAATTATGATCACAGATTCCGTGAGTCAGGAATTTGGACAGGGTACAGGGGGGATGACTTGTCTCTTCTCCATAATGTCTGAAGCCTCAGCTAGGAAGACCCAAACAGCTGGGGACTAGAATCATCTAGAAGCTTCTTCATTCGCATGTCAGGCTCCTGGACTGGGATGAATCAAGTGCCTAGTCGTGGCCTCTCCACGTGGCTCAGGCTTCCTCACAATATGGAAGCCCCAGGATTGTTGTACTTCTTACCTAGATGCTCAGGGCTCCAAGAGAGAAGGTTCTAGCAAGTGAAGGGAAACTGTATGGCCTTTTAAGACCCAGTCTTGGAAGTTACACAATGTCACTTCTGCCATTTTCTAATTGGCGAAAGCAGTCACAAGTCCACCCAGGTTCATGGGGGAGAAGTCTCAGGTTCCTCTTCTCAGAGGGAGGATGTCAAAGAACTTGAGGTCATGTTTTAAAATCACCCTCATTGAGATACCAGACACTGATGTCACAGCGTATTTATTTCCTTCTGGGTACTTTGTTGTGTGTAGGTGAATTAACACTGGACAATTTTGTAAGCTAATTTCTTTTTTCAACTTAACATTGGATTATGAGCATGTTCCCTTGTCATTAGAAACTCATTATAAACATTTTAATGTTTCAGGCTCTTAAACAAATGCATCTTCATGGTTGAAATTTTTTTAATTGTGAAAAGTCTAAAAAAAGAAAAAACCTAAAAATCACCACTATCTCACCTACTACATGTACGGTGTTATCATGGTCTGTTCAGGCTGCTATAACAAAATACCACTGACTAGAGAGCTTATAAACAACAGAATTTTATTGCGCACAGTTCTGTAGGCTGGGAAGTCCAAGATCAAGGAGCCAGCACAGTCACCCTCTGGTGAAGTCCTGCTTCCTTCTTCATAGTCTGCATCTTCTCGCTGTGCCCTCACCTGATCTAAGGAGCAAGGGATCTCTCTAGTGTCCCTTTTATAAGGCACCAATCCCATTCATGAGGCCTCCATTCTCATGTCTTAAGCATCTCCCAAAAGCCTACTTCCTTCTACCATCAACTTTTGGGGGTTAGGATTTCAATATACGAATTTTGAAGGGATACATTCAGACCATAGGGAGTTTTAATCCTGGTTTTTTTCCACTTAACATTGTAGGGTAATCAAGTTCCCACATCTTTCTTCTGCAGCATCATTTTAATGGCTCCTTCTCACTCCACTGTAATCTAGAATTGACTTAAAAGATTCCCACTGGATCGGAGGCTGTTCCCAATTTTGCACTACTGTAAAGATCAACACTGACGTTTTGAGCACTAAGCAGGCACTCACTGTGATGGGTACATTACAAATATAGTCTTCTCAACTGCCCCGGGATCATTATCCCCATTTTACAGCTATTAGGAACAATAAGACCTAATATTTACTGAGCACCTGCTATGGGCCCAGCATTTTTCTGGGCGCTTTATGTGGATGACTCACTTGAAATCCTCACTACAGCTTACGAGTTAGGTGCCCCGCCTTCACACCACAGACAAGAAAACTGAAGTACAGAAAGGTTAGTAACTTGCCCCACGATGCCACAACTTGTAGTTACTGGCAGAACCTTGACCCAAACCAGATCTGAAAGCGCTGCACGAACCACTGAAGACGTCAGGACTGGCTTCCGCCTGGGAGGGGCCCGCCCTCGCCCTCGCCCTCGCCCTCGCCCTCGCCCTCGCCCTCGCCCTCGCCCTGAGCCAGGAGGAGAGAGGGTTGGAGCCCCGGCTACCCCAGTGTGTGGGGAGGGGACAGAGACTTGACCCTCCCTGGGCATCAGGAAAGAGGCTGGGAAGTGTGAGCGTGTGGAGGGCCGTGTCCAGCTCAGCGTTTTCGCGCCTTTGGTGGCTTTAAGGGTCAAGAGCCAGGCGCAGGACCACCTGCCCGGAGCTGAGTGTGACTTGGATGGGCCCAGCCGGTTCTCTCCACTCCCCGGGAACTTGGGGCTGTGACGTTCACTCCCAAGGTCCTTCCAACAGCCCACCCTGCATCCACCGTAGCAGCAAGGCCTTTCGAATCGCCCAGTCCTTTGCACCCCCATTGCCACCGTCCTGGTCCAAGCCACTGTCTTCTCTCACCTGGACCACTGGAAAGGCCTCCCAGCTGGCCTTCCGGCTTCCCTCCTGGCCCCCTGTGCCCCAGGTTCCACAGAGCGGCCCGGTGATCTTTATTAAAGTACTGATCTAATCAAGCCACCACCTGGCTAAAACATTTTACTGCTTCCTGTTGATCTTAGGTGAAATGCAAAATTCCTCAACTTGGCCTTCAGGGCACCCCGAGACCTGGCCCCTCCCCACCTCTCCAGTACCACCTCCCACATGTCACTCTGCCTCCAGCCTCACTGGCCTTACCTCAGGTCCTGGGTCATTAGGCTTCCTCCCGTCACAAGGCCTTTGCACGTGCTCTTCCCTCTACCGAGGAAGCTTGTCCCTCCCTCCTGTACCCTCGGAACTTCAGGGTTCAGTCCTTCAGGAACTTCAGTCCTCCAGAGTGACTTGCCCTGTCTTCCTATCTGGTGGAGACCTCCAATCATAGGCCCAGTTCTGAGGTCACATTTGCTTCGTCTCCCATCACCCCTCTACACCGTAAGCTCCACAAGGGCAGGGACCACAACTGCTCTACTCCTCCGTGTACACCTGCAGGGCCTCGTAGGTGCTCCCAGAGATGTGTGACATCCATGTTGCACTTTCAGAAACAGCTAATAGCCACGGAGCCACAAGGGTGGGCCACACTCAGTTCTATTGGCTTATATTAATCCATTTAATCCTCACACATGAAGCAGATAGTATTATTCCCATCCCCAGCGGGGCGCAGCAAAGTTGTCACTTGCCCGAAGTTCGCAAGTTGCCGAGGCTAGGGACAGCAGCGGAACTGGCAAGATATGGCTTTAGAGCCACGCGTGGAGCCTCTGGACTCAGAGGTCATCTCCACTGAGCCCACCCCCGGGAGGCAGACAGCTCAGGGCTTGGCAGCACGTGGAAACCCAGCGCCACCCGCCTTCAGCCAGCCAGCCACCGGAGCCAAGGGACCGATGGCTTTGACAACGTGACTATGGGCCCAGGGCGGCCGACCCACCAGGAAAGACATCAGCCCACACATAGGACGAGCCCTTCTTGTTTGCTTTGTATCTGGTTCCTGCTCGGCAGCGCCTGCCAGGAGCTGCCAGGGCTGTGCTTTTTTTATCTAATGGTTAAAATTCTTAGAAGTATTATGCTCTGCTTTGCTTGGCAGTGCCTCAGAACATACCTCTGATGCGGCAGGTAACTGGATAGGATCTTGGTCACAGCGATTTGCTGAACACGGGGTTTTGTGCAAGAAAACACATTACGGCACTCAGGGGTGTCACTCAGGAACACTGCCAGCCATGATCGGAATTCTGTGTATCAGAGAGGAGGGTGCAGGGTGGGAGCCCCAGAAGAGGGAGGCTTGTGTGAGGGATGCAGGATCCCTAAAGTGTTCAGTAAAGAGGACCCCAGGACTCACCCCAACATTACTCAGCCTGGGCCCAAGGGTGAGAACACAAGCTTGATGTCAGATGGGCCAGTGGTTAGGTCTAGCCTTACTGCCCTGGCTGTGTGACCTTGTAACTGTGTGACCTTGTAAAAAGCCAATTAACCTCTCTGAGCCTCATTTTCCTCAAATGTAAAATGAACAAAATTGAAGGATTTACCTCCTAGGGGTCCTGCAAAATGCACACACGGTATCAATTCTGTTTGGTCACTGCTGTATTCGCCAGACCTGGAGCAATGCCTGACATGTAGTAGGAACTCAATAGATATTTCTTGTGTAGACTTGAATGGCTCACAGCTGTATCCCCAGTACCTAGAACCGTGTGTGGCATGTAGTAGGTGCTAAAATTGTTTGTTGAATTGGCTTAATTGTTCATAGCTGTACCCAAATACCAAGCCCAGCACATGGCATGTAGTACTTACTCAAAAAGTGTTTTTTTGAATGAATGAACATAAAGCATTTGGCATAGGATACAGTGCTTAATTTATGGTAACTCTCTCTGTTCACTCACCAAATTTTTGTTCACTCAACACATATTCGTCAGGGGCTTGTACGTGGTTTTTTCTGACACCACTTCTCTGATTCTCCCACACCAACTAAGTGTCCAACAATTCAATTTAATTCTGATACTAACTACCCGAGCCAGCGTCAAGATCCACCAGTTAAGGGATCAGTCCCACAAGACTTCTCTCCCTTCAGATGTCAGCCACAAATGGGGTCCCCAGGTGACCCACTTCTGCCCAGGCAACTGCAAATTCAGGGATTCTCACAACTCCCTCCTCAGGTTCTATCATTCAGTAGAATGACTCAGGACTCCGGAGAGGGCTTTACTTAGGATTACTGGTTTATTAGAAAGGATACAACTCAGGAACAGCCAAATAGAAGACATGAATAGGGTGAAGTATGGGGATGGGAGAGGTGCGCCACCCTCCCAGCACCTCAATGTTTTCGCCAACCAAGAGTGTTTATAGGGCTTCCTGGTGGCGCAGTGGTTAAGAATCCGCCTGCCAATGCAGGGGACACAGGTTCGAGCCCTGGTCTGGGAAGATCCCACATGCCGCAGAGCAACTAAGCCCGTGCGCCACAGCTACTGAGCCTGCGCTCTAGAGCCCGCGAGCCACAACCACTGAAGCCACGCCACTACAGCCCGCGCACTGCAACGAAGAGTAGCTCCTGCTCGCCGCAACTAGAGAAAGCCTGCGCGCAGCAACGAAGACCCAACACAGCCAAAAATAAATAAAGAGTGTTTATAACCCAATCTCCAGCCCTTCCCCAGAGGTCAGGAGTAGGGCTGAAAGTTCCCACATCTAATCACTATTTGGTCTTTCTGGTGACCAGTCCCCATCCTGAAGCTTTTTAGGGGCCCACTCTGAGTCACCTCATTAGCATAAACTTCGGTGTGGTCACAAAGGGCTCATTAGGAGTAAGAAAAGACACTCCTATCACTCAGGAAAAAACAAGGTTTTTTTTAAGAGCTCCATGCCAGGAACCAGAGAAAAAGACGGAATATATTCCTTAAACCACAGCCTGTTACACACATGTCACCATCCTGGTCACTGGGTGAACTAGCCAGACAGGGCCCTGGCTTCCCACAGCTCACAGGCCTTCAGATTTTACCCCCAACTCCCACCTCACCGTAAGCTTCACGTCAATGGCAAGTCTTTGCCAAGGTCCAGCCCAGTGCTGGCACTGAGGGAGGGGCAAGAGAAAGAGGCCTGGTCCCTGCCTTTCATGAGCTCGCACTCCTTTGCTGGAGAGAAAAGACTGACACAAGGGGAATCGTTAGGAGAGGGGAGCAGAAAACAGAAGAAGGCAGATCATGGATGGTGTCAGTACAGAATCTCTCAGAATCAGAAGATAAATATGGCTCTTGGGATGGGCTGCAGGCCCAACAGTGCTGGGCAGTCTCCAGGAAACCCGTGGAAAGATGTATCTTGTTATGGGGCAGTTGCCATGGTGTGGTGTCAAGCTGACATTTTTATGCTTTTATGGAAAAGAAAGAATTACAAACACTATGGGCCTAACCAGCGTGTTCCCAGCAACTGTGGGCAAAAAGAAGTGTGTGTGTGTGTGTTAGGGTGGGTGGGTGACAAAGAAAGAAACAGAGAGAAAGAGAAAAAGAGAGACACAGAGACTAAAAGACAAAGACATCAGCTTCCCATCAACACCCATTGCAAATGGGGTTCTTTGGGAAGCAAAGCTGAGATGAAGTTAGAAACAAAATCTTTATTAGGGCTGATAAGCCCACGAAAAGATGCTCAATAACATTAGCCTTCAGGGAAATGCAAATCAAAACCACAGTGAAATACCCCTTCACCCACTAAAGTGGCCACAATTAAAAAGACAAACGATAACAAGTGCTGACAAAGGTGTGGGGAAATGGGAGCCCTTGTGTACCACTGGTGAGAATGTGAAATGGTCCAGCCCCTTTGGAAAACAGTCTGCAGGTTCCTCAAAAGATTAAGCATAGAATAACCATAAGAACCCCTAATTCTACTCCTATGTACAGCTGACCCTTGAACAAAGTGAACCCTCTACACCATCGAAACATCTGCTTTATAACTTTACAGTTGGCCCTCCGTATCCATGGTTCCGCATCCATGAACTCAACCAACCTCGAATCGTGTAGTACTGTAGTATATATTTATTGAAAAAAATCCACGTAGAAGTGGACCACACAGTTCAAACTGGTGTTGTTCAAGAGTCAACGTATATATGCAAGATAAGTAAAAATTTATGTCCTAACGAAAACCTATGCACAAATATTATGGCAGCATTCTTCAGAAATGACAAAAAGTGGAAATGATGCAAATGTCCACGAACTGATGAATGGATGGGTGAAGCATGGCAGAAGCCCTGTTCTCTCCCCATCTTACAGATGAACAAACTGGGAGGTGGGGCTAGAATTCAGGAATCCGACTCCTAATCCAGGGTCTGTGCCTCCACCTGTCAGGCAGCAGCAGTGCTCGTCCCACTGCTTGCCTGACTGGCAGTAGAGATGACCCCAAGAAGTGAATCCCGGATGATTGTGCCGGCCTTGGGGGAGGGGTGCCGCTGAGGTGGGAGAGTCTCTGCAGAGGGAACTGTGCAGCCAGAGCCCTCGGTAGAGACTACTTGCCCCCAGATACAGCCTGGGTTTCCCCCTCTTCCCCCAGCTACTTTATGAGTTAAGATCTGGTCCATGGGCTCCAGGGAGAGCAGCAGCCACTGAGGGGCAACTGGATGGCCTGGGAGGCACCTTCTGTCTTTTCCCACCACGGAGGCAGGGACCACCAGCCCAGCGCAAGTCCCACGTCCTCTCTTCCTGTGGTCCTGGAGTGCCCATCCAACAAGATCAGGGCAGCATCCAGGGAGCCAGGAAGGGCTCCACTGAAGAGAGTCCAGCCCTTGGGACACACCCCACCCCGAGACCTCTGAAGTGCCCCCCCGGATGCTGGGGCCCCACCCCAGTCCAGGGTCTCTGGATGCTGGCCCTGCTGAAGAGGCACCCAAGAGTGTCACACACTCCTGAGATGGTGTCAGGAGACCCGGGTTCAAGTCTCCAGCTTGCCTCCCGACCCCCTCTCCCACCTGAACAGTGACAGAGTTTGAGGCTCTCTGTTGCCTTTAGAGCAAAGATGCTCTAGGATTCCAAGTGGGATCAACAGGGAGGTCCTGGCAGTGGCCAGCCTCAGAGAAGTCAGCGTAGGCCAGCTTCAGTGAGCTCTCCAGGCTGGTGGTTCACCTCTCAGCTTAGCAGGACCCGGCCCCAATTTTATCAATTACCCCTGAGACTCCAGGCTCTGGGAACTTCCACGTGGCTCAGACTCACAGAAGACAGGACACATTGATGTCCAGGAATACCCACCGACATTAACCTTGGGCTAACGGAGGGCTCCTCTGATGTTGCTACCCCGAAGGGCAGAGAGGGATGCTACTGAAGGGAAAGGGAACAGATTCTATAAGAGGAAGAGGAGATGGAGAAGAAGAGCCTCAGCCTGCTCACAGTGGGAGGCAATGAGAACCAGAGACCCCAAAATACCTGCCTCCAATGCCAACCTCTCCTGCTCCTGTCCTCCTAGCAGACATTGCTAGTCAACCATCACCCTCACCCTCTCTTCTGCAATCTTCCAGACCTTCATAATCAATTGATCACATGCAACTCTTGAGATGAGACCTCTACTGGCTTTGGGGGCGGGGAGGCTGTGTCTTCAACAGGAGATAGATTCTGAAGTCCTCCCACAAAAGGTAAACCGCATAGCATCAAAGATCATCCTTGAAAATCGCCTAAATCTCAAACAAAGTATAGGAGCACTCAGGCTCTTAATGAATCCAACCCAGGAAGCTTTTCCACCATCCTGGCCACAGGTCACTGCGTCGATGGCTGAATACCAAATGAGGGGCTTGAATGTTGTCGAGAGGCCGGGATGTGTGAAAATGCCTGTCTTTAAAAGCCAGACTCACTCAGGGCAGTGGGAGAGGCACCCGGGACTGAGCTCAAGGGAGGGGATGGCAAAAACAGAGCCCCACTTCCTCCTGTTCTCTCCCACATAAATGTGTACCCACTGATCAGAAAAAACCTCCTGTCCCAGAGGAGCTGTCAGTTTTCTCTGCTACAACCTGCAAACACAGAATTGGGAGAGAGTGGGGGAATTTGCATTAGTTAAATGCTTATATGATGCAAATCCACTTAATTTGCCATCCCTGCAGTGGGGACATTTGTCCCCATCAAGCCAGGAAGGAGGAGGAAGTGACTAATATCTTCCGAGCACCTGCTGGGCACTTTTACACGTTCCATGTCCTTTAAACCTTAACACTGGGGTAGATGTTTATTGTTCTTGAAGGAGGGATTCCCCAATCTGACGCCCCTCTGAGTAACCCATCACCTTACAAGACATGGTGAGAAACTGAGCCCACCTCCAACTACAGAAGCTGAAAGTTCAGGTGCTTGCTTTCAGAGGCTCCCTTGCAGCAAAGGTGCAAGTATGGGACTTGAACTTTCTCTCAGGCAACCTAACAGCGTACCTCTCCAGACATAAAGATGCAAAGAATCAGAGTCCCTATTGGGTGGGGAGGTAACAGCATCAGCAGCAGGGGCATCGAATTTGCAGAGGCAGCCAGGGAGTGAAGCGATGAGTTCCACAAATCAAGGAAAAGACAAACAGCCCACCAGGAAAAAGGGCAATGGAAATGAATGGACAGTCACAGAAGAGGGAAGCAAAAGGCCAATAAATTTGTGTGAAGATACGCAATAAGGAAATTAAAGCAATGAGATGTTACTTCCCATCAGATTAACAGCAATGTTAAAGTCTGAAAATGTGAATTGGCATCCCCTTAGGGTTTTGTAAAACAAATGCCAATATGTAGGAAAGCTGACAATGTACATACCCTACACCCCGCAACCCCTCATCTAGGTATATCCATATCCTGAGTAGAGAGTTCCAACCCTTGTGTACTATTGGAGATACTGATCCTCTCAGGCCTGGGGGCAGCAATGGCAGGCAGAGGACCCTCTTGAGCCCCCTGCGAGCTGCAACACAACCAGCCCACTCCAGGGCTCAAAACTCTGTCCTATTTACTCAAGTGTGATGTATACACACTATCATATTCCGATTATGCTGCATGAGGTGAAAAAGCTGGGGAATTATTGCTTATCCATGTGCACAAGGAAAGAGATGTGCAAAGGTGGTCATGACAACGTTGTTATAACAGTGGGGGAAGAGGGGGGATAGAAAAAGTTTACCTCTCTGTAGTGGATTCTGTTGTGAGCTGCCCAGATACCCCTTCAGTACTGAGGCACTCATGCCCCCATCTCCTGGGAGTGTTGGCTGCTAATGGCTCATAACTGAGTTCTCCTCTAAGAATGGCCTTTAATAGAAGGGAGCTGCCTTGCCCAAGGTTACACACCCTCCCCAGGGAAGCCCTCTTCCAAGGACAGGTCAGCCCAGAGTATAGAGGCCCAGCTCCTTTGCCTCATTTCAGCACATTTGAGAAGGGCTGTCCCAGCTCCAGCACTCCCTATGGGATCGATTGAGGCTTCTGTTGCAACTGCATTGCAGCCCAAGTTCTCCTGCACCCAAGCCTGCTTCCCGCAGTCCCTCACAGATATTGGTCTTGAGAGCACACCCTAATAAACTACCTGTGTACAAATCTCTGTCTCACATCTGTTTCCCTGGAAACCCACCTGTAACAGAGGTGGTCCAAGGATGGACAAACACCGTAAATTGTGACTTTAGAGCTGGATCACTCTACTGTCCAGCTAGCAGTGAAGACCCTATCACTCAGGACAGGTGGAACACAGAAAGCACCCGGCAAGTGGAAGTAGTCCAGTTGTTAAATTTTCATGGGGAGTGAATTGGGATGGGATTAAGGTAGAAGAGAATGTGCTGGTTGATACAACATCTCAGGCGTTTGAGAGAGACTGTGGATGGCTATTGTTGAGTGCTATAAATGCACTGGAGCAAGACAATGAAAGGCTGAGGGTAATTAATTACCTTCTTAAGGTGGAATATAAGACTCTCATCTCCTGCAGCAAGAGGGCATAAAAAGTTCAGGATAAAGCCAAGGACTTGCCTATAAAAATAGCAGTGCTCCACTTTGCTTTACACCAGAAACTAACACAACATTGTAAATCAACTAGCCTTCGATTTAAACAAAAAACAAAAAAAATAGCAGCACTCCACAGAAAGTGAAATTCTCAACCCCGACAAATCTACTTATGCCAAAACTAGCACCCTGGTTGGGAAAGAGCAGGACCTTGGCATTTGGGATGGAGTCAATGTGCTCAAGAATCTTGAAATGTTAGATCCTCCTGAACCCTCTAGCCCTACAAAAGTGGCCCCTCCTTTCTTAAAAGCCACTGCTTCGGGGGCTTCCCCTGGTGGCGCAGTGGTTAAGAATCCTCCTGCTAATGCAGGGGACGTGGGTTCAAGCCCTGGTCCTGGAAGATCCCACATGCTGCGGAGCAACTGGGCCCGTGCGTCACAACTACTGAGCCTGCGCTCTAGAGCCCGCGTGCCACAACTACTGAAGCCCACGAGCCACAACGACTGAGCCCGCGTGTTGCAACTACTGAAGGCCGCCCGCCTGGAGCCCGTGCTCCGCAACAAGAGAAGCCACCGCAATGAGTAGCCCCTGCTCGCCGCAGCTAGGGAAAGCCCGCGTGCAGCAGCGAAGACCCAACACAGCCAAAAGTAAATTAAATAAATAAATTTTTTTAAAAAGCCACTGCTTCCCTTTGCTTAAAGATAGTGCAGAGGCTTCTACCTTGTAAGACAGGACTTATTCTTACCTCTCCTCCTGGCCACCACCAATAACTAGGGTCAAGTCACAACCTGGCCATGGTTCTGGGCCTGCTAAGGAAGGGAAAGGACTACACCCCAAAGGAGCTGTGGGATCTCAACCTCCGGCCAGTTCTGGCAGGAGCCAGGAGAATGTAATGGAATTAGACCCTGAGGGTTCTGAACTAAGAGGGACAGACTATAAAGTTGGATAAAGGAGAGTGTATTGATTTGGGAGCCCTCTCCCATGATCAGACTTAACACCCCAGCAAGGACCTTGGGAGATGGTATTCACATGCTACTAGAGTCGATCTTGTAAACTTGGAGAAAGTGATAGACCACACAAAGTGAAGAAAAAATTCCAGAGCAGTCATGGCAGATGGTAAAGGAAGGAATCAGAATGCTCACAGACTTTGGCACCCTAGAGTGGATATGCTACGTAAGGCTGAAATACCTACCAGTGGCTATGTTCCATGGAAAGCCTAGAGGACACTCCATTTATCAATGCGATAAGGGATAACGTGGTGAGGTGGCACCAGCATCACTAAGAAGCTTACTCTCTAGGCAGACCTATATAGAAGCTAAATAGAAGGCTGTTATAGAACTGACTCCCTCATAACAATGGGGATGATAAGATCCTGAATTAACCATCAAAAACAGAATGAGTGCAATTATTGTTAATGAAAAGCAAAACTGAAGTGGCAATCCGAGGGCATGATCCAAAGAAAGATTATGGAAATCATTAATGGAATAAGACATCCCCAGAGGCAAGATAGACAGCAATTAACAGGGTAATGCTCAACCTATACAACCAAAAGAAATCGAGGATGGATTATCAGAAGGCCAAGGGTAGCAATACTAATAAAAGTCATAATTCCTTGGCCAATTTCTGGACCTGAGCCAGTTCTCAGACCCAGAAACCACTGACTAAAGGAGAAGCCAGGTTGCCGTGAGGAAGAGCCCTCAATGCCATGGCAAGTGTATATGGAAATAATTCCCCCAGTTTTTCTCCAAAAGTATCTACAGTCATTTACGTGGATAACCGTACACTAGAGAAAGAGGAATACTCTTACATTTCAGCAACTTCCAGATACAGGCTCTGAATTAACACTGATGCTCAAGAAACTGAAGTGGTACCATGCCCCCACCGTTAGAGAAAGATATATAGGGGCCAGGAATAAATGACATCCTGGCCCATATTTGATTCACAGTGGGTTCACCGAATCCCTAGACCCATCCAATGGTCATTTCCCCAGCCCCAAATGTGGAATGGAAATAGACATTCATGGTGGTTGTTACAACCCCCCACATTGGCCTATGGGATAAGAGCTATCACAGTGGTGAAGGCCAAGTGAGAAGCCTCTGACACCACCCTCCCATTCTAGCCAAGGATAGTAAATCAAAAACATATCGCAGCACAGGGAGAACAACAGAGGTCAGTGCCACCCTTAAAACCTAAAGGATATGGGGGTGTGGTCTCTAGCCTATTCCCATTTAATTCACTAGTCTGGCTCCTAAATAACAGATGGATCCTGGAAGATGATAGTGAACAATTGTAAACTCAAGCAAGTAGTAGCCTCAATTGCAGCTGCCGACTGGTGTGCAATCCTTGCTAAACACAGCCCCCAGGACTGTACATGGTATGCAGCCACAGATCTGGCAAATGCATTCTTTTCCCTTCCTTTCAGGAAAAGGATCAGAAATGTTTCCCATTCATGGAAGAAGAGCAACAGTATACATTGACCGTCTTCCCAGGGCTAAGTGAATTCTCTCGCTCTCTGTCATAATATAGTCCAAAGAGATCCAGACTGGCTGGACATCAGACAGAACATCACAGTGGTCTACTATACCAGTGACATCATGCTAATGGGATGAGCAAGCAGTAGTGGGTATTTTGGAGGACTTCATAAGATAAATGTGTTTCAGAGAAAGAGATACAACCCTATGTAAATTCAGGGTGTCACCACATTAGTGAAGTTTTTAAGAATCCAGTGATCTGGGACATTTCCTCCAAAGTTAACAAAGTAAATGATTGCAACTTGCACCTCCCACCACAAAGGATAATGTCTGGCAGGCTGCTTCAGGTTCTGGAGGCAGCATGTTCCATACCTATTGGAGGCAGCTCCAACCCATATACCACATGATATGTAAGGCTGCTAGCTTTGAGTTGGACCCAGAGAAGGAAAATGCTTTGCAGCAGGTCCAGGCTTTAGTGTAAACAGGCCTGCTACTTGGGTCATATGATCCAGTAGACATGATGGTATTAGAGGTATTTATGGTATTAGAGGCATATTTGGGAAAAGATACCATGTAGAGTTCATGGCAAGCCACTTAGAAGAGCAAGAATGTACCATTTACAACAGAAAGTTGTTTATAAAACAGCTCCTGGAGTGCTACCAAGCCCTGGTTAGAGATGGACCATCTGACCTTGGGACATCAAGTGACCATGCAGCCCAGTCATGAGCTGAGTTCCATCAGACCCACTAAGTCAAAAGGTTGGCCAGGCCAGAGAGCAATTTATTATATGATAGAAGTGGAACACCTAGGATCAGGAACAAGCAAGGCCTGAAAGCACAGGAAGCTGCATGACTGGGTAGCCCACGCTTTCATGTGATCCACCACTGTTGCACTGGTTCTTCTCCTTCAGCTGCCACCAACGCCTTCATGGTTGGAGAAGACTCTTGACCAGATGATGGAAGAGCGAAAAGCCCAAGCTTGTTCACAGATGGGTCATTTCAGGATGTGGTATAAGCCAAAAAAAGGACTGTTGCTCCTCTACAGCCTTGAAAGACAGAGATGAGGGAAAATCTTCCCAATGGCAGAGCTTTGGGTGGTGTGCCTGATCATTCCATTGGTGCAGGAAGAGAAGTAGCCTGAGGTTAGCCTTTATATGGATGCATGGGCAGTCGTGAGTGGCTTGGCTATTTGGTCAGAGGCCTGGAAGGAGAAAGAACAGAAGATCAATGTCAAGGAGGTCTACGGAAGAGGGATGTGATAGATGTATGAGAGTGAATATGAAGTGTAAAACTGTTTGTAGCTCATGTTAACTCCATTAGAGAGCATCTACCATAGAAGAGGACTAAACAACCAAGGAGACAGAACAACTTGATCAGTCAATGTCAGCCAGTCACTGTTTTCGGCCACCCGATGCTGGTAAAACGGGGTCATAAATGGAGTAGCCATAGTGGCAGGGATGGAGGCTATTTGGGGGCCAAAAAACATGAGCTTCCACTCTCCAAAGTGGATCTAGCTACTGCCACTGCAGAATGTCTAGTCTGCCAGCAACAGAGACCAATGTTGGGACCTCAATATGACACTATTGCTTGAAAAGATGAACCAGTCGTTTGGTGAAGAGTTGCCTTCACTGGACCTCTCTACCTTGAAGGAGTCAGCAAATCTTCTTGGCTGAAATCAATACACATTCTGAATATGGATTTGCCTTTACTGCCTGCTGGGTGGCAGTCAGCAACACTAGTCCAGGATTTGCGGATTGGTTTGATCTACCAACATGGGATCTTATATAACATTGCCTCAGATCAAAAAACTCACTTTACAGCAAAGGAGGTGCAGCAATGGGCAAATGACCACAGGATCCCTATCACATTCTGCACTACTCAGAAGCTGCTGGCCTGAGACGTGTAGCTGAGTTGTCAGCTTGGAGATGACATCCTGGAAGGATGGCGTACCATCCTTCAAGATGAGTATAAACTCTAAAGCAATGATCACTATGCATGGAATTCCCAATAGATTAAGTTGATGAGTCCAGGAACCACAGATGAAGGTAGGAATGGCCTCATTACCATCATTTCCCATAAACCCACTGGGGAATTTGGCATTCCCATTACCTCAATTGTGGATCTGGAAGTTCTGATTCCCAGCGAGGGTATGCTCCCACCAGGGGACACAGTGAGAATCCCATTAAACTTAAAGTTACGGCTGTCACATGGTTCCTTCAGTTTCCTCAGGCCAGGAGGCCAACAGATAAGAAGATGTGTTATTACACTGGCAAGGGAATTTCACTGATAGCAGAAGGATGTAGGGCTGCCATTACATAATGAGAGCAGAGAACCCAGGTAATCTACTGAGTGTCTCTTAGTAATTCCCTGCCCAATGCTGACAGCTAATGGGCAAATACAGTAACTATGGCCTGAGAAGAAATGATGACCAAGGGTTCAGCCCCTCAGGGATGAGAATCAGGGTCACTCCAGCAGGAAAGCCACCTAGACCAGCACTGGTGCTAACAGAGGATGAAATGAACATAGAATGGATATAAAATGAACATGAATGGATAGTAGAAATGGGAGATAATGAGATCCTGATTTGGCCTCAAGACCAGCTGTGGTGACAGGGGCTACAGTTTGCCCAACTAACTTTTTTTTGTAGTTTTCCCTGGAAAAAGAGACCAACCAGAATCCTGGAGGAACTGCCCCCAGATCTGGTGAATATGAAACAAATGGATCCAAGCAGCACGAAGGGTGGACTGTAGTGGATGCTGTTGTCAGCTGCCCAGATCCCCTTAAGGACAGAGACATTCACTCCCTTGGCTGCCATGAGTGTTGGCTGCAGATGGTCCGCAGATGAGTCCTCTCTTGGGTTTGACTTTTGGCAAATGGAGCTGCCTCACCCTTTCCTGAAAGCAGCCTTCATCCAATGCCTGGGCAATGAGCAGTATAAAGGCCTGGAACCTTGTTTTGATAGGTCGTCCCAGCTCCAGCACTCCCAGTAGAGATCAGTTGAGGTCTCTGCCCAGGTACATCACAGTTTAACCTCTCTCTGGTCAACTCTGATGCCCTCCCTCCTTCACAGGTGGTGCTCCAGGGAACACTTCTCAATAAACCCGCTGCTCAGAAATCTGTCTCCAAGTCTGCTTCCTGGGAAAGCAAACCAAGTGGATTAAATGGGAAAAATGTATACTCTGTGATTTATTCATAAATGGAATTTCATACAGATCCTAAAAGGAATGAACCAGAACTAGACAGATAAACAAAAATCTTAAAATTTTTCAAAAGTATAAACTTATGTGAAAAAGCAAGATACTAAAAGATATGAACATGTAAAAAATTTTAGACACAAGGGACAACATTATATACTATTTATTGTTGGACAAAACTGTAATAAAGATATAAAAACATGGGTTGGCTCACGAAATTCATCAGAGTGGCAGTTTCTGGGGAAGGGAGGAAGAGAATGAATACAAAAGGGTTTCTGAAAGGACTTTCATGGTTTTTTTTGTTTGTGTGTTTATTTGTTTTGGTTTTTTGTGGGTTTTTTGGGCTGCATTGGGTCTTCATTGTTGCGTGCAGGCTTTCTCTAGTTGCACTGAGCAGGGGCTACTCTTCTTCACCGTGCGCGGGCTTCTCACTGAGGTGGCTTCTCTTGCTGCGGAGCACGGGCTCTAGGTGCACAGGCTTCAGTAGCTGCAGCACGTGGGCTCAGCAGTTGTGGCACTCGGGCCCTAGAGCATGCAGGCTTCAGTAGTTGCAGTACATGGGCTCAGTAGTCGTGGCTCGCGGGATCTAGAGTGCAGTCTCAGTAGTTGTGGTGCACGGGCTTAGTTGCTCCATGGCATGTGGGATCTTCCTGGACCAGGGCTCAAACCTGTGTCCCCTGCATTGGCAGGCAGATTCTTAACCACTGCGCCACCAGGGAAGTCCAGGACTTTCATGTTTTAAGTGATATATTGTACCTTTTATTTTTTAAAAACAATTTGAAGCAGAGATGACAAAATTTTGTCATATGTTAATTCTGGGTTGTGGGCATATTGATAATTGTTATATATATTCACTATAACTTTCTGTATTAAATTTTTCTGAGCTTAAAAAAATTGCAATATAGTACGATCAACCTTCTGAAAGACACATGAAGGTGTGCAGTGTTCTCATAATAGAACTAGTGATCCTTGTCTCTGGGGCATCAAGAGAGAAGGAATCCATCAGGTAGAAACCTAGGAACAGCATTCCAGCACCAGAGAGCATTGAAGCCAAGCAAAATGCTCCAAGACCAAAACAGCAGGGCCATTTGGTGTGCCCAGAAGAGAAGGCATGAGGAAACAGTGGTAAATGAGGCTGGGCAGCCAGAAAGGAGAAGATTGGGCAGAGCCTTAAACACACACATAGGCGCTCTAGATCCAAGTCAACCTTGGTTCTTCCAGGAGCTTCTGCCCTTATCCGGGGACCTCACACAGATACACTGGAGATTCCATGGAGAAGAATAAGCACTAAAATGTACAAACTGTGACCACATCTGGCCCAGGTTGTGCATTTTCCTGGATCTGAGGTCCTATAATAAAGACACAAAATAGCACACTCTATCAACATAATGAACCACTTTGGGCCATGACCCTGTAGTCAGGCCAAGCTGGGTTCACAGCCGGGCCCCTCCATCAACCACCCAACTGGCCTTGAACAAGACAGTGACCTCTCTGAGCCTCTGTTTCCTCATCTGTAAACTATGGATGACGATAGGCCTTCCTGTGGGGTGGCTGGGAAGACGCAGTGAGGTGGCCCGTGCAGCGTGCTTGGCACAGTGCCTGGCACAGAGCAAGCCCTCCAGGGATGTCAACTTCCACATCACCAGGAAGGACCTCCCAGAGCCCCCTGCCAGATGCCCATCCCGAGGAAAAGTCACTCTGCCTTGGGAATTAGTGAGGAAAGGAGCCCTTTCTAGACAGTCCCCAAATTCCTCACTCCTCAAACAGGAGGGGATAAAAGAGTTCCTTAATTGGTACCACAAAGACTTTTCCATGGAGAAAGAAATAGAACTTCTAAATTAAAGGCAGATTTCTCGGCAGGAGGGGCAGCTGGCCTGGAGTCGGAGCCCAGCTGCTGAGCCATTTTCCAGGAGGGAGGCCAGGGTGGAGAGAGTGCTGTCTGGGGAGCATATGCACCCCATCCAAACTCATCTAAGGGTCCCCATGTTTGTTATCGGATGGGCACCATATTGGATGGGTGACGCTGCCAGTGTAGCATGGCTGTACCTCCAGCTGCAGCTTGGCCTGGCTGGTTCATTGGGATGGGGCCCCAGGGAACAAGACAGTGTCTCAGAGAGTCCAATCCAGTAGGTGGGCAGAGCTCTGCCTCAGGAAGCTATAACCCCAGCCAGGCCTACTAAGGCACTGGGTGGAGGAGGGGTCTTGGCACATCAAAGTGGGCTCCCCTGGGAGCAAGTACCAATCGTAGACCCACTGAGAGGTCTCCTGATGCATGTCTGGGCCTCTTAAATTGCCTCTAGCCTAAGAAAGGATTGGGGGACCCAAAGACAGGTGTAGATTTCAGGACGATCAGGAACCCAGCGTTAGGGCTAGATAAGCATTCAATCATTCACTTACCATGCATTCAGGCATTCACTTGTCAAGAAGCATTTGGGAGGCATACGACATGCCCCAGGGCCCGGAGACTCAGCAGTGAAATGGGCTGGCCTCCTGGAGGTCTCAGTGAAATAATGCATAATGCCTGACTTGCTTGCAAGCTGTGGTAGGACTGTGTCTCCCCACCCCTTCCCATCTCAGGCCACCTCCACCCCTGGGCCTGGTGAGGGTCTACGCCAGATGGTCTCAGCTAGTGGGAGGACAGGCCTCCAGGGGCCAAAGTCAGGCAGATTTCAGACCAAATCCTCACCTCACAGAGTGGAAATGCTGGGCCCCAAGTCCCCCCTTGGTCCCTAATGAAATCAGTGATTCAGGCAAGGATTATCAATTGATGTGTTAAAACCATTAGGTGAACAGTGGATGCATAAATGGACATCCAAATTATGCAAAGAAAGACCCCACAGATTTCTTTCTGGCTCAGGAGGAAGAAACAGAACTAGAAGGGTTAAGCTGTGCCTGCCCTGATCCAAGAGTTAGTCTTGCACCAACAGTGGGACCATCAGAAATCATGTATCAAGTGATACAGGTGGAAGCTCTCAGCATCTCCCATGATATGTTCCAGCCAACAGATGTTTACCTGGGTCCATCAAACTTAGATTTGACTTCCAATTCACAGGATGTAAAGCGGATAAAGGAACAAGCTAAATGGTGACAAAAGGAAGCCACCACACTAATCCAGACAGCAGACTCTTCTGCCGGATGATAGAGCCACAGTCTTCATCCAGCCACAATAAAGGGCACTGAGCTAGATAGAAAGCAATGGAAGGGACATGTGCCCAGAGGCACTGAAAGGTCCTAGACAAGATTCTGCTTTGGACAAACCAGCTAAAAGACTGCTAAGACAACCGCTCCCCTCACTAAATATGGGTCAGGTATAAGATGATATTTAGAAATAATTATTTATTTTGTTAAGTGGGATTGTGTTATTTTAGCTCAATAGGAAATGCTCTGATTTTTTAAAGATGCACACTTGAATAACAAAATAACTCCAGAATGTTCATAGTTGCTTGTGGTAGACAGAATTCCAAGATGGCCCCCAAGATTCCCATCTCCTGGAATACATGCCCTGAGTGTGAATATGATGGGATATTACTCCTGTCATTAGGTTATGTTATGTGACAAAGGTGAAGAGATTTTTCAGCTGACCCTAAGCAGCTGACTTTAATCAAAGTAGAGGTTATCCTGGATGGGCCTGACCTAATCAGGTGAGCTCTTTAAAAGAGGGTCTAGAGGTCAGAGATGGAAGAAGTCAGAGAGATTTGAAGCAGCAGCAGATGTACCCCTGTTGGCCTCGAAGAAGCACACTGCCATGGTGTGGAGAGAGTCAGGTAGCAGGGAACAGAAGGTGACCTCTGAGAGCTGAGAACTTCAGTCCAACAACCACAAAGGAACTGAATTCCACCAACAATTCTATAAACTTAGTAGAGGATCCCGGGGTTAGGATGAGACCCCAGCCCTGGCAGACACCTTAATTCTAGCCAGGTGAGACCCTGAGCAGAGGACATAGAAACTGTGAGATAATACATCTGTGCTGTTTTAAGCCATTAAGTTTATGGCAATTTGTGATAGAGCTATTGAAAACTGATATACTTCTTTATTCATAATCGCCAAAAGCCAGAAATATCCATCAACCAGAGACTAGATAAACAAACTGTGATACATTCACACAATGAAATAATACTCAGCAATAAAAAGAAATGAACTACTGATACAGGTAAAAATTTGGATGAATCTCAAAAACATTATGTGGAGCAAAAGTAGCAAGACACAAAAAGATTGTGAGTCTATGTTTGTATTCCATGATGTCATTTACATGATGTTTAACAGCAGGCAGAAAATTAATCTATGGCAATAGAAATCAGAACTATGTTTGCGCATGTGTGGGAGGGAGAAGATTCACTGAAGAGGAACATAACGAACTTTCCGGGGTGATGAAAATGTTTTATATCTTCATTAGGATATAGGTTTTATATCCTAATGAATGTTACGCATTTGTGAAAACTCATCAAACTGTATACTTAAGATCATATATTTTACTGTATGTAAATTATTCCTCAACTTCAAAATAATAATTCTATCTTAGGTGTTTAGAGCTTGGCAGATGGTTCTTCCTGAATCTGGGGGCAAGAAAGCAGCGGGTGGAGGGGATAATTCTTCATTACGCTCACTCTCACATGTTTGCACACACACACACAGATGGCGGCATTCCAGGCTGAGTAAGGTTCCCCTTTGGCCTTTGCCTCGTTTAATGTGGAGAAGGCAGCTGCCTCCCAGCTCCCAGGTCACTGCTCTGTGTGTCCGCCTGTCAAGATAAGAAGGCAAAGGCAGATGCTGCTAATTACCTGGCCTTTCAAGTGGTCCCGCGGCCTCACATCTGGCTCCATCTCCAACATCCAGCTTGAGCCAATAAAAGCCACATAAAATCACGAAGGGCTAATTTGGTGGTCAGGGCTCTGACAGGCTGCACATGAGGAGGTGTAGGGGCAGGACAAGGACTTGGCTGGGAGCGTGGGGCAGGCGAGAAGCCTCACCGAGCAGGCCAGCGGGGCAGAGAAGGTGAAAACACCATCCTCTCCCCCATGGCAAACTGCTTCTGCTCTGGCCAAGCCTGGAGCAGGTCTTGGGCGAATATTTGCAGCTTGGATTTGTTTTACTGAGCACCCAGGGAGGGAGGCACCGCCTTGCATGCCAGCCAGCGGCCAGAGCCAGAGCCACCTTGCGAAGTTCACGCCAGACTGCAGGTGTGGAGACACCAAACGTACGCCCCAGAGTTCCAGTGGTCCTGTTTCCCACGGAAACCATGCTGTGCCCCCAATAGGTCTGTGGGAGAAGAACCTGTCCCAAATACTGCCTGGGGGAGACCTACCCCAGGAACCCTCTGGGACTGGGCAGAATGGACAATCATCTAACATTTGAGGGACTTTTGAAAAGCCCTCATCCTACTGCCCTGTCACTTTGTCTGAAGTCCCACCATCGAAGGGAGGCATTTCTTTGAGTTACAGAAGCTTTCGGGTCTTCCTTATTAAAATGCAAGTCCTGGGGAGATGTCGCTCCTTTAGTCTCATATCTTGGGGAGTGACATTCTTAAGTCTTGGAGGAGAAAGGCAGTAGGCGGAGGAGAAGGATCAGTGAGATCGCTCAGAGATGGGCCTCAGTTTCCCCATCGGAGACCTTGGAACCAGACGACCTCTCAGATTAAAGAGAAAAGGTGAGCCTGCCCTTCCCACTCCTTATCTCTGCCTCCTCCATCAAAGATTGCAAACGGGCAGCCCTGCGAGCCAGATTCAGCCAGCAGACCTGTTTGGTTTGGCCTGCAGAGTGTTTGTAGAGAACTGGGGCCAACATTTAAAAATGGACAGATTTCACATTTTTAAAATGCCAGTGCTTCTTTGGGGAAACGGGAAGCTCTGAGGGCACTAAGCCCATATTCCCACAAGGCAACAATTGTTCTACGCTAAGGCCAGCTGCCCCATTGAGGTAGGACCTGTCGTCTCTGGTTCGCCTCAGTCCTCACCACTCCTCAGTGTTTGCCCCTAGTTCACTTGGTCCATTTCCTTGATTTGCCTGACCCTTGCAGGCATCCGAGTCGGCAAGCCCATTCTGGATAGGCCTGGCTGGCAGCGCCTCACAGCACAGTGGACGAGTGACCCCTGGCCCCGCGCTCTCCACGGGCCCATAAGCACAGTTCGGCTCCCTCTTTGGAAAGCTGGAAGAGAGCTGGGGAGAGTGTGATGCTGAGAGCCCTTTGAAGGCAATGCCGTGGGATTATTCTGCTGAACATAAAAAGCCAAAGGCAGCAGGGCCACTGATGTGTTTTTGCAAATTCCAGCAAATTAAAAAAATGTGTGTGCAGAATTCAATTGGGGGCCAGGGCCTGGCTTTCATGAAAGAATAAATTGTTGGCCAAGACAAAGCAGCAGATTAACTCTTACTGAATATTTTTCTCTCCAGGATGCAGCTCCCACAAGCAGGCTCTTCGTGTCTGTGACGAGAGATGCCGCTTCAACCTTTATCTGCAGCCAGTCGAGCCGCCAAGGCCAGAAGCAAGCCTGTAGTATGACTTTAAATGGCTTGGCAGCAAATGTCAAAAGTGTTTGATCTGCTTTTAGAAAATCACCTTTCAAGGCACTGGAAGATACTTGACACTTTGCAAAGAGATTAGAAACTTTTCAGCTGACTTGGGAAAAGGGACCAGGAAGGTTTGATTCCAGTGGAAGCAGGAGGGGGTCCCAGTGGTGCCTAGGGTCAGTAAGCCTGAAGCCGGTGGCTTCACTTTAAAGGGAAGAGTCAGCTCCCAGCATGGCTGCAGCTGCCAGCACCTGCCCTTGCCCTCTGGGATGGTCCCCGAGAGCTTGCCTTTCTACGCTCTCAGGGAGAGGAGATGGTTGCAGGCAGGGTGGATGTTCAAAGTAACAACTGGTAAGCTGTGAACATCAGCATTCAGCTGACTGCCAATAGGCTGCCCCACTGTCCCAGCCCACCAGCTGGTCTGGAGACCACAATAGACATGCAGAACTTGGGCCGGCTGATCAGAACAAGGATATTGGATCAGTCAACACAGGTGACTTGAGGCATGCTGAGAGGCATCATGCAACTGTCACCACTGCCCGCTCTTCCTTCCCCAGGCTCTCATGACTGTCCTTCCCTTTCACACCCACTGTCCCTCCACTGCCCTGAATCTACATTGACAACCTCTTGCATTACTACAACTGCTTTGCAACTGATCCCCATACTTTGCCCTCCTTCACCCTGTGCAAGGCCACTAGCTGCATCTTCCTAAAGCATTCTGCTGCTCTTAACTCACCTACTAGACCAAAATCCTGGCAATCAAACTTCCACAGTCTTCCCCTAATAATAGTGACTATTGTGGCTTGCTATATTTCAGTTACATGTCAGGTGTTTTGCATGGTTTAACTAATTTAATCCAACCTCTTTCTTATTGGCCTCATTTTAGAGCTGAGAAAATTGAGGCTTAAAGATTAACTGGTTTACCTGAGGTCATAGAGCTAGTAAGTGGGACTCAAACTTGGGTCTCCCAGACCTGAAACCATGTACAGTAGCATCAGGCCATACTCATGCTCCCTCTTCTCATAAAAAACATTGCCAGAAAAGCCCCATCTTCTAAAATCATGGTGAAAATCAGAGAAATCTCTAATAGGCTGCACCCACACACCACCAGTTATCCATCTTCACAGTGAGTGGATCTGCATTATTACAGGAAATGATGCTATGAAAATGTGGCCTAATAGTAGGAACTATGTGATAAGAAAGAGTTATTCTGTAAAAAAGTATCCTTCTGACATCACATGAGGATCCCCCCATGTCAAGTCAGCCCCTTTCAGAAAGCTATCATGCTGTCAGAAGACAGTAGGAAAGAATCTAAGATGGGCAACCTCCTGTGCCTCAGTTTCCTTCTGTATAAAGGAATTATAGCACTGCCTGTTTTACTAGTCAGGATAGGCTAGGTGGTGCTGCACTGATGAACAAGCCGAAAATTTCAGTGGTTTGCCACAACCAAGGTTTATTTCTTGTACACATTATATGTGTGTTGTCAGCAAAGAACTGTGCTCTACTGCAGTACTCATCCCTCAGGGACCCAGGGCAACAAGGATTCCCTAATCTACAACCTGCAACCAGCATCTCAAGACAAGTCTTCAGAGTTCTCTGCAGGAGGTGTAGAGAAGGCTAGAGAGTAAAGCACCAGCAGTTAAATGTTTCAGCTTGGTAATGACACATGTCACTTCTGCCTACATTTCATTGGGCAGAACTTGCCACAGGATCCTGCCTAATTTCACAAAGTTTTGGAATCATAATCCTGTCTACCAAGAAGCAGATAAGAAGTGGATTTGAATGAACATTAGCCATGTCCACCACACCTGCCTCTCAGGTTGCTGTCAGCATCAAATGAGCTTCCCAGGAAAGGTTATTGGGGAACCAGCTTAAGCCATGATTCTGATCCCAGATAGATACAAGTTCAAGTCCTGGTTCCAGGAAGCTGCATATGATCTTGATAAAATTACTAAACCCCTCAGTTTCCAGTTCTTCATCTGTGAAATGGGGATATTAATCCCTATCTCATAGAGTATTATGAAAATGAAATAAGATAATGCATGAAGTGCTCTGAGCACAGCACTTAGTAAGTTCTCAATCAATGGCTGGTGGTATAGATGAAACGAAGTTGGCCATGAGTTGATAATTTTTGATACTAGTTGATAAATTCATAGGAATCCATTAAAATACCCTCCCCACTTTTGTGTATACTTAAGTTTTTCAATAATAAATTTTTTTTAAAAAACCCGGGAAAGGTTGAGTAATGTTACAGAAATGGAGGAGTAAGGAACTCTAAAGAAGCAATCATTAAACTGGCAAAAAAAAAAAAAAAAAAATTATGGCAACTAGGGGAGTGTTTAATAAACAGTCTGCTAAATTTTAATAAGAAAATGTATAGCATTTTGCTTACCTGCCTATCATCTCCCATTCTCTAGCTCAGTGGCAGCCATGGGGATGGCAGTCTGCATTCCTGCTGTGGCTTGCTGGAGCTGGAGGGCAATACAGTACTTGCTCTCAAAAAGTTGTAATGGTGTGTTTTGACTTGTCTGGAAGTTCCCTGAGGGATTAGAACAGAAGCTGACCTTTGTTTGTCTCCCTCAGACTGGAGTGGCTTTCTATGTGGCATCTGTAGAAGGCATTACACTACCTATAGCCACCTGGGTGGGACAGACAAGCAAGCAGTAGACAGATGCATAAGTCTGGGAAGGAAGAGTCTAAGGAGAAACATTCTTGGGGCAATACGGATTTCAAAGGACTATCACACATACCAGGGAATCTGGAGTGCAACGTGCATGCCCATGGCTGGATGCTCAGAAAAGATCTGATAGGATTCTAGGCTTCCACCATTGGCTGATCTTTGGGATCTGCACAAACAGGAGGTGAAAGCTAAGGCAGAACTGTGTATACCTGGCATAGCATTGAAGGAGTAACCCAGCTTAGAGCCAATCTGCAAAGACCAGAAGAGTATATTTCTTCTTTTTTGCTCCAGGCATTTATGGAAATCTTCCAGGTCACTGGCTAACCTCTGAGATAAAGGAACAGAGACTTCAGTGACCACACATAACAAGGAATACAGTATTTGCAAAAGTAGTTTGGAAAAGTCATTAAACGAACTATGGCTGCAGCCCACAAAAGTCAACAATAGCAATCCCTGGGGAGAATCCGATTTCAAGAGTTACCATATTATAATATTCAAAATGTCCACTTTTAACAACAACAACAACAACAAAATACAAGTCATACAAAGAGAAAGGAAAGTATGGCCCATGCACAGGGGAAAAGAAAAGATATTGCCAGAAACTGTCCCTGAGGAAGCCCAGATATTAGACTTACTAGATAAAGAATTTAAGTCAACTATTTTAAATATGCTCAATGAGCTAAAGGAAACCATGGACCAAGAACTAAAGAAAACCAGAAGAACGATATATGAACAAATAGAGAATATCGATAAAGAGATAGAAAATATTAAAAAGAAACCAAATAGAAATTCTGGAGCTGAAAAGTACAATAGCTGAAGTGAAAACTTCACTAGAGAGATTCAACAGCAGATTGGATCAGACAGATGAAGGAATCAGCAAACTTGAAGATAAGACAATCAAAATTATCCAGGCTACTATGGAATAAATTGTGTCCCCCCAAATTTCTTATGTTGAAACCCTAACCTTCAATGACACTGTATTTGGAGATAGGGCCTTAGGAGGTAATTGAGATTAAATGTGGTCATAAGGGTGGGACTCTAATCTGATAGAATTTGTGTCCCTATAAGGAGAGGGAGATCTTTCTCTCCACATGCACACAAAGAAGAGATTATGTGAGCACACAGTGAGAAGGTGGCCACCTACAAGCCAAAGAAGAGGCCTCAGAATGAAATATTCCTTGCTGGTACCTTGATCTTGGACTTCTCAGCCTCCAGAACTGTGAGAAAGAAATGTTTGTTGTTTAAGCCACCTACTGTATGGTATTCTGTTATGGCAGTGAACAGATTAATACACAGTTTGAGAAATAGAAAGAAGAATTAACAGAACCTGAAGGTATACAATCAAGCATACCAAAATGCACATCATAAAAGTCTCAGATGAAGAAAGAGAATGGAAAGAATATTTGAAAAAATATTTGAAAAAATAATGGCCAAAAATTTCTCAAATCTGATGAAAGACACGAATATACACATCCAAGAAGCTCAGTGAATTCCAATGAACAGTCAAAAAAAACCACAACAAGACATATTATAATCAAACTGTTGAAACCCAAAGACAAAGAATTTTGAAAGCAGCAAGGGAGAAGCAACTTGTAACAAGCACAAGTGACCTTCAACAAGATTAACACTTGATTTCTCATCAGAAACTATGGAGGCCAGGAGACAGTGAAATGATACATTTAAAGTGCTGGAAGAAAATTGTCAACCAAGAATTTTATATCCAGCAAAATTTTCCTTCAAAAATGGAGAAACCACAGTGATACCATGCAAAGTGGCAGAGGAGGAAGCACTAGGGCTCAGTCCTTAAGCCAAACAACCAGTAAACTGAGGGAAAAAACTGTCAAAGTCAACTACCTCAGACCTCGGAGTCCTGAAGGGACACCTATAAAAGCCAGGGCTTGCTTGATGAAGGGAGAGGCTATTGCTCTTTGGTAAGAGGCCAGCATGTATAAAATACCTACCATCCTCCATCACAAAGCTCTGCCATACTGTGGGGATACTGGCTCACATTCCTGGAGCATCTGACTGGTGCCAGGATGAGCAGTGTGGTCCTTATTCTCCAGAAGTTGGGGGTAGGGCATTTTGGTCAGTCTGGTAGATTCCTGAGGGACCAGCACAGATATTTGCTTTTGCTTTGGCCCTCTTAGTTTCAGTGCCTATTGGGAAGACCTATTGTAGGTTTAGAGATATAATCTTTCTTTTTTCCATTTTTGCAGTCAGATGTTAAGGAAATCTTTGTCAGCTCATTGGCTGACATAGATAATGGAACAGAAACTTCAGTGACCATGCACAACAAGGAACACATTTTGCCAAACTAGTTTTGAAATATCACAAATAAAACAAAAGTGATGGTTCCAGTAAACTAGTAAAAATCAGCAATCCCTGAGGAGTGGGAATACTCAAAAATTTACAAAACATACAAAGAAAGAGTAAAGTATGGCCGGTTGGCAGGAAAAAAAGAATTTGATAGAAACCATCCTTGAGGAAGCCCAGACGTTGTAATTACTAGTCAATAATATTAAATCAACTATGAGTAAAAGGATATCATGGACAAAAAAACTAAAGAAAATCAGGAAAACAATGTATGATCAAAATTAGAATATCAGTAAAAAGATAAACTACAAAAAGGAACTAAATAGAAATTCTGGACCTGAAAAGTAAAAAGAGCTGAAATGAAAAGTACAAGAGGAATTCAACAGCAGATTTGAGCAGGCATATGGAAGAATCAGCAAACTCAAAGATAAGACAATTGAAATTATCCAATCTGAGTACAAAGGAAAAAAAGAAAGAAAGAGAAAAATGAAAAGAACCTGAGGGAGCTGTGATATATCATCAGCATACCAACATGCACATTACAGGAGTCTCAGATAGAGAAGAAAAAAAGAAAGGCACATAAAAAGTATTTGAAGAAATAATGGCCAGAAACTTCCCAAATCTGATGAAAGACACGAATATATACCACCAAGAAGCTCAATAAACTCCAAGTAAGATACAGTCAAAAAAGATCCACAAGACATATTATAATCAAACTGTTGAAACCCAAAGCAAAGAGAAAATTTGAAAGCAGCAAGGAAGAAGCAACTTGTGACAAGCACAAGGGATCTTCAATAAGGTTAACACTTGATTTCTGATCTGAAACCATGGAGGCCAGAGGAGAGTGGAATGACATATTTAAAGTGCTGGAAGAAAAAAAAAAGTGTCAACCAAGATTTTTATATCCAGCAAAACTATCCCTCAAGAATGAAGGAAAAAATCAAGACATCTCCATAGAAATAAAATCCGAGGGAGTTATCAATAGATTTGCCATATGAGAAATGCTAAAGGAAGTCCTTCAGTCTAAAATGAAAGGACATGAGACCATAATTAAAGCCATAAGAAAAAATAAATAACACTGGTATAGGTAACTATGTATGTAAATATAAAAGTCAAATGTTATTGTACTTTTGGTTTGTAACTCTTTTTTTCCCATGTGATATAAAAGGAAAATGCACAAAACAACAATTATAAACCTATGTCAGTGGAAAAACATATATAAAGATATATTCTGTGACAATAACAAAATTTAAAATGAGGAACAGGTATATACAGAAGCAGAGTGTGTATACTTTTGAGACTAAGTTAGCACTGTTCAAACTAGCTTGTTAATAAGCTTAAAAGATGCTAATTGTAATCCCAAAAGTAGTCGCTAATAAAATAAATTAAATGTGTAGAGAAAAGGAAAGAAGGGAATCAAAATGGTTTACTACCAAAAAATAAACTAAATACCCAAAAAAAAGCAACAATGGAGGAATGAAGAACAAAAAAACATAAAACACATTGAAAAATAGCTAAATGGTAGATGTAAATGCTTCTTTATCAGTAATTGCATTAAATGTAAATGGTTTAAACTCTTCTATTAAAAGGCAGAGCTTGGCAGATTGGATTTAAAAAACATGATCCATCTACATGTTGTTTACAAGAGACTCGTTTTAGATATAACAACACAAAGAGATTGAAAGTAGAAGAATGGAAAAAGATATTCCATGCAAATAGTAACCAAAAGAGAGCTGAGGTGGCTATGTTATTGTCAGACAAAATGGACTCTAAGTCAAAAAAGTTACAAGATACATAGAAGGACAGTATATACTGATAAAAGTTTTAATTCAGCAAGAAAATAGAACAATTATAAACCTACATGAACCTAACAAAAAAGACCCAAAAAGATAAAGCAAAAATTGACAGAATTGAAGAGAGAAGTATACAGTTCTACAATACCCCAATTGGAAACTTCAATACCCCAATTTTAATAAAGGATAGAGGGACTTCCCTGGTGTTCCAGTAGTTAAGAATCCGTCTTCCAATGTGGAGATGCGGGTTCGATCCCTGGTCAGGGAACTGAGATCCCACATGCCACAGGGCAACTAAGCCTGCACACTCTAGAGCCCACACACTGCAACTACTGAGCCCACATGCCACAACTAGAGAGAAGCCCGCACACCACAATGAAAGATCCCGCATGCCACAACAAAGATCCCACATGCCACAACTAAGACCCACAACTAAGATCTGATGCAGCCAAATAAATAAATATTAAAAATAAATAAATAAAGGATAGAACACCCAGACAGAAAATCAGTAAGGAAACAAAGGACTTGAACAACACTATAAACCAATTAGACCTATTAGACATATATAGAACACTACACCCAACAACAACAGAATAAACATTCTTTTCAAGTGCACAGGGAACATTTTCCAGGGTAGGCTAAATGTTAGCCCACAAAGCAAGAATTAACAAAAATTTAAATCACACAAAGTATCTTTTCTAATCACAATGGAATGAAGCTAGAAATCAATAACAGAAAATTCACAAATATGTGGAAATTAAACAACAAACTCTTAGACAGCCAATAGGTGGAAGAAGAAATCATCAGGGAAATTAGAATGTACCTTAAGACAAATGAAAATGAAAACACAAAATACCAAACTTATGGGATGCAGTGAAAGCAGTACTAAGAGGGAAATTTATAGCTGTAAACATATACATTAAAAAAGAAGAAAGATCTCAAATCAATAACCCAATTTTACACTATATGGGACTAGAATAAGAAGAATGAACTAAACTCAAGCTAGCAGAAGGAAGGAAATAATAAAGATTAGATTAGAGATATATAGAATCTATATATCTGTAAATATATATTAAAGAGAGAATAGAAAAACAATAGAGAAAATCAACTAAACAAAAAGTTGGTTCTTTGGAAAGATCAACAAAATTGATGAACTTTAGCCTACATGACTAAAAAAGAAAGAAAACTCAACTAAATCAGAAATGAAAGTGGGGGCATTACTACCTATTTTACAGAAAGAAAACAGATTATAAGAGAATACTATGAACAATTATATGCCAGCAAATTGAATACTCTAGATGAAACAGACAAACCCTAGAAACACACAAACTACCAAAACTGACTCAAAAAGAAATATAAAATTTGAACAGACCTATAACAAGTAAGGAGATTGAATTAGTAATCAAAACATCTCAACAAAGAAAAACTCAGGACCAAACAGCTTCACTAGTGAATTCTACCAAACATTTAAAGAAGAATTAACACCAATTCTTCTCAAAGTCTTCCCAAAAAATTGAAGAGGAAAGAATAATTCCTGCTCATTCTATGAGATCAGAACTACTCTGATACCAGACAAAGACAGTATAAGAAAACTGCAGGTCAATATCTCTTATGTATATAGATGCAAAATCCTAAACAAAACACTAAGAAACTAAATTCAGCAGCATATTAAAAGAACCATACACCATAAACAAGTGGGATTTATCTCTGGAATGCACAGATGGCTCAACACAAGAAAATCCATTAATGTAATATACCACATTAATAGAATGTGGAGAAAAAACATATCATCTCAATTGATGCAGAAAAAGCATTTGCAAAAACCAACATCCTTCAAATAAAATAGAACTGCCTCAACATGATAAAAACTATATATGAAAAGCCCACAGCTAACATCTTATTGAATGGTGAAAGACTGAAAGAATTTCCCCTAAGATCAGGAGTAAGACAAGAGATCTGCTTTTATCATTCTGTGCAACACAGTATTGGAAGTTCTAGCCAGATCAATTAGGCCAGAAAAAGAATTATAGGGCATCCAAGTTGGAAAGGAAGAAATAAAGTTATCTCTATTTCACAGATGACATGATCTTATATATAGGAAACCCTAAAGAATCTATACGGGGGGGAAAAAAGTTAGAGCTAATAAACAAATTCAGCAAAGTTGCAGGATATAAAATCAACACACAAACAATATTTCTATATACTAGCAATGAACAATCAAAATATTAATAAAATAATTCCATTTACAATAGCAAATAAAAAATACTTAGGAATAAATTTAACCAACAAAGTGAGAGATTTGTACACTGAAAGCTACAAAACATTGCTGAAAGAATAAAGATGTCCTAATAAATGGAAAGACACCTGTGTTCATGGATTGGAAGACTTAATATTGTTAAGATGGCAATACTACCCAAATCAGTTTACAGATTCAGTGCAATCCCTATCAAAATCCCAACAGTGTTTTTTGCAGAAATAGAAAACTCCATCCTAAAATTCATATGGAATTTCAAGGGACCCTAAATTTTCAAAACAATCTTGAGAAAGAACAAAGTTAGAGAATTTGCCCTTCCCAATTTCAAAACATACTATAGCTACAATAACCAAAACACTGTCGTACTGACATAGGATCGACATATAAATCAATGGAATAGAATAGGGAGACCATAAATAAACCCTCATGTATATAGCCAATTGAGTTATGACAATGGTGTTAACACCATTCATGGGAAAAGGATCATCTTTTGAATAAATTGTGCTGGGAAAACTGTATGTCCACCATGAAAAAGAATGACGTTGGACCCTTACCTTATACCGTATACAAAAATTAGCTCAAAATGGATCAAAGACCTGAATTTAAGAGCTAAAGTTATAAAACTATTAGAAGGAAGCACAGGAGAAAATCTTTATGGCCTTGAATTTGGCAATGGTTTCTTAAGCACAACACTAAAAGCACAGGCCACAAAAGAAAAAAATAGATAAAATGGACCTCACCAAAAGTAAAACTTGTGTGCAACGAAAGTACTATCAAGAGAGTGAAAAAAAAAAGACCAACCCAAAACTCAACAAGAAGACAATAACCAAATTCAAAAATAGGAAAAGGACTTGACATTTCTCCAAAAAAGATATACAAATGACCGATAGAACATAAAAAGATGCTCAACAACACTAGTCGTTAGGGAAATGCAAATCAAAACCAAATACCATTTTACACCCACCAAGATGGCTTTTTTTTTTTTAATTTAAAACAGAGGAAACAACAAGTATTGGTGAGGATGTAGAGAAAATTCTCAAACGTTGCTGGTGGACATGTAAAATGGTGCAGCAACTGAGGAAAACAGTTTAGTGGCTCCTCAAAAAGTTATACATAGAATTACTATATAATCCAGCAATTCCACTTCTAGATAGATAACACAAAATAATTGAAAGCAGGGACTCAAACAGATACTTGGTACATCAATATTCATAGTGGCATATGTATAAAATAGATAACTAGTAAGAACCTGCTGTATAAAAAATAAAATAAAATTCAAAAAAATATATTCATAGTGGCAATATTCTCAATAGCCCAAAGGTGGAACTAATTCAATTATCCATCAACTGACGAATGAATGAACAAAATGAGATCTATACATACAATGAAATATTATTCAGCCAAAAGGGAATGAAATTCTGATTACATGCTACAAAATGAATGAACCTTGAAAACCTTATGCTAAGTGAAATAAGCCAGGTGAAAAAGGACAAATATTGCATGATTCCACTTAAATGAGGTATCTAGAATAGGCAAATTCATAGAGCCAGAAAGAACAGAGGTTACCAGGGGCTGGAGCAGGGGTTGGAGGAGGAATGGAGAGTTATTGCTTAATGGGTACAAAGTTTCTGTTTGAAATGATGAAAAAGTTCTGAAAATATCAATAGATACTGATGATGGTTATACAGCACTGTGAATATAGTTAATGCCCTCTGGACTGTACACTTTAAAAAGGTTATAATGGTAAATTTATGTTATATATATTTTATCACAATAAAAATAAATAAATAAAAAGTCAATCCAAAAAAAAGGAGAAATTAAGAGATTCCCAGATAAGCAAATGCTGAGGGAGTTTGTCACTAGGAGACCAGACCTACAAGAAATGCTAAAGGTAGTCCTTTAGGCTGAAATGAAAGGACACTAGTCAGTAACTCAAATCCACATTAAGAAATAAGGAATCTCAGTAAATATAACTACATAAGTAAATATAAAAGCTAGTGTTATTATATTTTTTGTTTCTAACTCTTCTTTTTGTTTCCTATCTGATTTAAAATATAAATGCATAAAACAATAACTAAAAATCTATGTTAATAGGCATACATGTATAAAGATGCAAATTTGACAATAATAACAAAAAAGGGAGGGGACAGAGACGTATAGGAACAGAGGTTGTGTATGCTATTAAAGTTAATTTGAAATCAGCTCAAACTAAATTGTTATAAAGTTAGGATATTTATTAATCATAATCCTCATGGTAAACACAGGGGTAATATTTATGACCTTGTATTTGGCAGTGGAGTCTGAGATATGACACCAAAAGCACAGGCAACAAAAGAATACAATAGATAAACTGAATTTCATCAAATTTAAAAAGTTTTGTGCATCAAAGGACACTATCAGGAGAGTGAAAAGTCAGCACAAAATGGGGAGAAATTATTTGCAAATTGTATATCTGAGAAGAGATTAATATCAAGAATATTCAAGGAAATCCTACAACTCAACAACAGAAAAGAAAGCAACCCAACTCAAAAATGGACAAAGGGGGCTTCCCTGGTGGTGCAGTGGTTGAGAGTCTGCCTGCCAATGCAGGGAACACAGGTTCGAGCCCTGGTCTGGGAAGATCCCACATGCTGCGGAGCAACTGGGCCCGTGAGCCACAACTACTGAGCCTTCACGTCTGGAGCCTGTGCTCTGCAACAAGAGAGGCCATGATAGTGAGAGGCCCGCGCACCGCGATGAAGAGTGGCCCCCACTCGCCTCAACTAGAGAAAGCCCTCACACAGAAACGAAGACCCAACATAGCCAAAAATAAATATTAATTAATTAATTAATTAATTTTTTTTAAAAAATGGACAAAGGGCTTGAACAGACATTTTCCCAAAGAAGACATACAAATGGCCAATAAGCACATAAAAAGATTTCAACATCACTAGTCATTAGGGAAATGCAAATCAAAACCACACTGAGACAGTACTTTACGCTCACTAGAGAGGTATATTAAAAAAACAAACAGACAAAACAAAACAAAAAAACAGGAAATAACAAGTGTTGGTGAGGATTTGGGGAAATCGGAACACTCAAACTTTGCTGGTGGGAATGTAAAATGGTTCAGCCACTGTGGAGAACAGTTTGGCAGCTCTTCAAAAATTAAACATAGAATCACCGTATGACTGACCAGTTTCACTCCTGGGTATAAACCCAAAGGAATTGAAAACAGAAACTCAAACAAATACGTGTACATTCATGTCCATAGCAGCATTACTCACAATAGCCAAAGGGTATAAACAACCCAAATGTCCACTGACAAGCAAATGGACAAGCAAATGGATAAGCAAATTATGGTATATACAAACAATATTATTCAGCTATAAAAAGGAATGAAGCACTGACACATGCTACAACATGGATGAACCTTGAAAATATCATGTGAAGTGACAGAACCAGACACAAAAGGGCACATATTGTATGATTCCATTTATATGAAATATCCAGAATAGGTAAATCCATAGAGACAGAAAGCTGATTGGTCATTTCTAGGGACAGTGGGAAAGAAAGAATAGGAAGCTGTTGTTTAAGGGATACAGAGTTTCCATTTGGGAAGATGAAAAAGTTTTGCAGATGGATGGTGATGATGGCTGTACAACATTGTGAATGTACTAAATGCAACTGAGTTGTTCACTTTAAAATGGTTAATTTATGTTATGTAAATTTCACTTAAAAAAAAAAAACCTGGGAGACAAACTTTGTTGTTCTTTATTTATTGGTGAGAAATCTAATCCCCCAGGAGGCAAATAACTTGTTCAAGGTCACACAGGTCTTTCTTAGCAGCCAAGGTCAAGAATCAGTTTCTGAATCTAAGGGCAAGCCATGGCTGCCCCAACTTCAGGAGAGGTGACAGTAAAATCAGGAGGATGGGGGAGAGTGAGACACAATTTGTAGACTCCATCTAGATTTTACCAGCCTGGTGGGTTGTTGGTTCTGAGGTTTTTTCAAAGATTTTCCAAGGGCACACTTACCTTTCCAAGGGCACATGTGTATTTCTTGTGCAGGAGCCAAAGTACTGAATGAATTTTGTAAACGTAGGCATAACCCCAGCAATGGCTCCCATAGGAGCTGGCGGGCCACCAGCATGGGGGATCTCATGCACTGTGGCAAAGTCACCCCGCCACTCCCAGGCCTCACCACCCACATCTCCCTCAGTTTATTGTCGCTGTGGGGACCATAAAGTCAGCATTTTATAGCATTAGCCCACTTTTTTTTCCTACATCAGTCACTGCTCTATATTTTTGCTATTTGTGACCAGACTATTAAGAGATTTAAAGGTTTTCATATGCACTGGCATATTTTTATTTTTAAGTTTTATGAAGACATGTTTGAAATACTGAAAAATAGAACAGCAAAATGAACATCCATAAAAATCCCTCTGGAGTTAATATATTTGCTTCAACCAAATTTTGTATTTTTGCTGAACCATTTGAAAGTAGATTGCAGACATCATGACAGTAATACTTCAGCTTGCATTGTCAAAAAATAAGGATATTTTCCCATAATACCATTACCTAGTCTAACAAAACCAACAATAATTCCGTAATAGCATCTAATAACCTGTCCATATCCAAATCCTCATTTGTTCCAAAAATGTCTTTTATGGTTGTTTAAACTAGGACCCAATCAAAGGTCATACTTGAATTTGGTTGTTATGTCTCTTAGGTCTTTTTTAGTCTAGAACAATCCCTTTAATTTTGTCTCTTTTTTTTTTAACCTATGACATTGACTTTGTTAAAGATACTAAACCTTTTATCTTAAGGAATGTGGCACATTCTGTATTTGTCAATCTGACTGTTTCCTTGTGGTATCATTTAATTTGTCCCTCTGTTCTCTACATTTTCTATAAATCAGAGTTAGGGCTAAAGAGTTGATAGAGGCGTGTTCAACATCATTGACAAGAACACCTCAAAGGTGAAGCTCATACTTCATCACGGCATCCCATCCGGAGGAACAACAGAGTTCCCACATTAGCGATGCTCAGTTTGATTCCTGGGTAAGGTAGCAACAGACAGATCTTGCCATTATACAATTACATATTTCCCTTTGCAAGTGGACTTGAGGGTCGGTACCCTGACATTGTGCAAAACTCCAGTTCTCAGTCAACTTTTTACTTAATGCTTCCAACATCCACTGATGATGCTTGCCTAAACCAATTATTTCATTGATAGTTGCGAAACGACCACTTTCTAATTGTCTCATTCCTCCATTTATTAGCTAGAATTGTTCCGTAAAGAGATTTCCCTCCTCAACTGGGGCTATTTGGCCACAATGAAACACAGTTCCTAAAGAAGAAGCAGGATAAATGTTCAAACATAGTAAATAATCTTGACAGAAAATTCAGAGGCAGAGACGGGACACCAGCAGTGGCTCAGTGGGCAGAGCCAGGCCTGGCACTGTTGAGGGGAGGGGAGTATGTGGGAGGTGGGTGCACCCAAGACCCACCAGCATCCTTCATTTGTTTGATAGACGTCTACAGCTCCAGGTGAATTGGCAGATGGAACAATGGTCAAGGCAACAAATTGTCAGAAGTAGCCACTGATTTTCTTTTCTTGCTCTTTTGTTTAATATCTCATGGATTGATTTTTTTTCCACCATTGAATAGTTTGACAGCACTTTAAGCTCACTCAGCTGTTTTCAGAATTTGGGGGGCTTTTGGTTTCTTTAAATTCTACTCTCATACAACATTTTTAAAAAGCACTCGTCAGTCTTTTTGTTCAGCTTTAAAGTTTTAGATTTCAAAATCATTTTCAGGCAGTCTTGGCTGCCCCAGTGGCTTTACAATGTTGTCATAAATTTTAAAATTTGTCTCTAGTGCTAAGTGAAATGCCAAAATGAAAGGTCATAATGAACATTTTCTTTAATAACTTTGGTTACACCCAATGGTTTTTTTTTTTTTTTTTTTTTTACAGCTTTGTAAAACTTATTTCAGGGACTACTATCTGCAATCTATTTTTGCCTTTAAATTTTTAAAATGCATTTAAATCGGGCTTCCCTGGTGGCACAGTGGTTGAGAGTCTGCCTGCCAATGCAGAGGACACAGGTTCGAGCCCTGGTCTGGGAAGATCCCACATGCCACGGAGCAACTAGGCCCGTGAGCCACAGCTACTGAGCCTGCGTGTGTAGAGCCTGTGCTCCACAACAGGAGAAGCCACGACGATGAGAAGCCCGCG